>NW_022436975.1:118188-620095 GCF_009761245.1 Sapajus apella
TCTCAAAAAAAAAAAAAAAAAAAAAAAAAAAAAAAGGAGAAGAAAATAAAACAATAATAATCATTCATGAGACAGGGTCTCTCTGTTGCCCAAGCTGGTCTCAAACTCCTGGACTCAAGGCATCCTCCCACCTTGGCCTCCCAAAGGGATGGAATTACAGGCATGAGCCATTACACGGGGCCCTAACCTATTACTAAATAAAAGAAAAAATATTAATAATTAAAGATTTTATTGAGCAGAGGGCAATGAAATTGAAAGCAGAAAATCAATAGAGAAAATCAACAAAACTAAAACCTAGTTCTTTGTAAAAAAAGAGATCAATACATTGATAAGCCTCTAGTCAGGCTAAGACAAAAAGAGAAAAGACACTAATTATTAATATCAGAAATAAAAGAGGGGGCCAGATGCAGTGGCTCATGCCTGTAATCCCAGCACTTTGGGAGGCTGAGGTGGGTGGATCACTTGAGGTTTGGAGTTCGAGATCAGCCTGGCCAACATGGAGAATCTCGATCTCTATTAAAAATATAAAAATTAGCCAGGCATGGTGACATGTGCCTGTAATCCCAGCTATTCAGGAGGCTGAGACATGAGAATTGCTTGAGCCTTGGAGGCAGAGGTTGCAGTGAGCCGAAATCACACCACTGCACTCCAGCCTGGGTGGCAGAGTGAGACTCCCTCAAGAAAGAAGAGCGAAAGAGAGAAAGAGAAAGGGGGGCATTACTATAGATCCCATGGACATTGAAAGGATAATAAAGGAATACTATCAATATCTCTATGCCCACTAATTTGATAACCTAGTGAAAATGGACCAATTCATTGAAAGACACAATATGCCAAAAGTCACTCAAGAAGAAATATACAATTTGAATAGGCCTATATCTATTAACAAAATCAGATCAATACTTAAAACTTTCCAACACAGAAAGAACGAATCCCAGATGTGTTCACATATTATATCTATCAAACATAAAGAAAAAATTATATAAATTCTCTACAACCTATTTCAGATGATAGAAGAGGGAATACTTCCTAACTCATTCTATGAGGCTGGTATTATCTTAATGCCAAGGCAAGAAAAGGACCTTACAAGGAAAAAGAACTAAAGACTAATATCTCTAATGAACATAGATATAAAACCTCAACAAAATTTAGCAAATCAAATCCAACTATGTATAAAAAGAATTATGTACCACAACCAAGTGGGATTTATCCCAGGTATGCGAGGCTGGCTCATCGTTTGAAAATCAATTAACATAACCCATCACATCAACAAGCTAAAGAAGAAAAATAACATCAAATCAATAGATGCAGAAATAGCATTTGACAAAATTCAGCACCCAATCATGATCAAAACTCCCAATAAACTAGGAATGGGGAGAAACTTCTTCAAACTGATAAAGAATAACAACAACAACAACAAAATCCTACAGCTAACATTATACTTAATGATGAGAAAGTAGAAACATTCCCACTAAGATCAGGAACATAGCAAGTATGTACCCTCTTACCACTGCTTTTCAACCACATACTGGCAGTTTTAGCTAATGCAACAAGCTAAGAAAAGGAAATAAAAGGTACGCTAATGAGGAAGAAAAAAATAAAACTCTTTATTCACAGATAACATGATTATCTAGGTAGAACAACCAAAAAAATGACAAAAACACTTCTGAAATAATAAGCACGTATAACATGGTTGCAGGATACAAGGTTAATGTACAAAATTCAATTACTTTCATATATGCCAGCAATGAACGAGTCAAATTTGAAATTAAAAACACAATAATGGCCAGGCATGATGGTTTACACCTGTAATCTCAGCACATTGGGAGATTGAGGTGGGGGAATTGCTTGAACCCAGCAGTTCAAGTCTAGTTTGAGCAACATGGCAAAACCCCATCTCTCCAAAAACATAAAAAATTAGACACGTCTGGTGGCATGCACCTGCAGTCCCAGCTACTTGGAGGCTGAGGTAAGGAGAATCAGTTGAGCTTGGGTGAGTGAAGCTGCAGAGCCATGACTGCACCACATATATTCAATAAAATCCCAATGAAAATCTTAACAAATTACTTTGTCAATATTGACAAACTGATTCTATAGTTTATACTGAGAGTCAAAAGACCCAGAATAGCCAACACAATATTGATGAGAAAAACTTTGGGGGACTGACATTACCAGACTCTGAGTCTTACTATAATAATCATTTCCTAATCAAGATGGTGTGGTAGTGGCAAAAGAATAGACAAATAGATTAAAGGAACAGAAAGTAAGCTCAGAAGTAGATCCACCTATATATAGTCAACTGATCTTTCACAAAGAAGTAAAGGCAATACAATGTAGCAAGTTGGTCTTTTTGACAAATAGGGCTGAGACAATTGGATATCCACCTGCAAAAGAAAAGTGAATAGACATAGACTTTATTCATTTTACAAGAATTAACTCAAAACGCATGCTGGAGGTAAATCCAAAAGCCAGAAGTATAAGACTCCTGGAATATAACATAGGGGAAAATGTAGATGACTTTAGGTTTGGTGATGACCTTTTAAATAGAACACTAAAGGCATGATCCATTTAGAAGAATGGATACAGTTAGAAACATCTACTTTGTGAAAGACACTATCAAGAGAATTAAAAAACAAGCCACAGACTGGGAGAAAATATTTGCCAAATACCATATCTGCTAAAGAACTGTTATTGAAAATATACAAAAAGTCTTAAAATTCAACAATAGGAAAATTACCCCATTTAAAATTAGAAAACCTTAACAGATATCTCATTAAAGAAGATATGCAGATGGCAGACAAGTATATGAAAGATGCTCCACATCATATATCATGAAGAAAATGCAAATTTAAACAACGAGATATCACTACATGTTTATTAGAATGACCCAAATCAGAACACTGACAGCACCAAACGCTGGTGAGGATGTGGAGCAACAGGAACTCTCATTCATTGCTGGTGGGGATGCAAAATGTTGCAGCCACTTTGGAAGACAGTTTGGTAGTTTCTTACGAAATTAAATATACTCATACCATGTGATCCAGCAACTGTGTCCTTTGGTATTTACCCAGAGGAGTTGAAAACTTATGTTCACACAAAACTTGCATACAGATATTTTCAGCAGCCTTTGCCAAAAGTTGAAAGCAACCAACATGTCCTTGAATAGTGAATGAATAAATAAACTGTGGTACATCCAGGCAACGGAATATTATCAGCACTAAAAGGAAATGGGTATCAAACCATGAAAAGACATGGAGAAAAAAATGCATACTACAAAGTGAAAGAATCCAGTTTGAAAAGGTCTGCATACTGTATGAATCCAATTATATGAAATTCTGGAAAAGGCAAAACCATAGGGGCAGTAAAAAGATCAGTGGTTACCAGTGGTTAAGGAAGAGGGAAGGATGCATAGGTGGAAGACAGAAGATCTGGTGGCACTGAAACTCCTATGTGATACTATAATGGTGGATAAATGTCATTATACGTTTGTTAAAACCAATGGAATACATAACACTAAGAATGCACCCTAATGTAAACTATGGACTCTGGGTGATAAGGGTATGTTAATATAGGTTCATCAATAGTAATAGTCAAAAGTATTATTCTATTGAGGATGTTGATAATGGGGAGGCTATGCATATGTGTGGGGGTATATGGTACATGGGAAATCTCTGTACCTTCACTCAGTTTTGCTGTGATCCTAAAACTGCTCTAAAAACTGAGGTCTATTAGGAAAAAAAGCAAAGAAGAAATCACTAAATAAAGTAATACATGCACTACACACTGTTAATACAGTGTTTCACACACATATCACTACACTCAGTAATGCATACACCTAGCATGTTTCAAAATATTTTCCCAATGAAAATAGTACAAGCACACAAACTCAAAGAGCGAGCATGCAAACAGTGCTAAGCACACTTTTTATCCCATAAAAATACACACACATACGACTGGGCGTGGTGGCTCATGCCTGTAATCCCAGCACTTTGGGAGGCCAAAGTGGGCAGATCACAAGGTCAAGAGATTGAGACCATCGTGGCCAACATGGTGAAACCCCATCTTTAATAAAAATACAAAAATTAGCTGGACATGGTGGTGCATACCTGTAGTTCCACCCACCCAGGAGGCTGAGGCAGGAGAATCGCTTGAACCTGGGAGGCAGAGGTTTCAGTAAGCCAAAAATCGTGCCAGTGCACTCCAGCCTGGCGAGAGCGAGACTCCGTCTCAAGAAAACAAAAAAAATACACGCATTCACACACACATACCTAGCTTAGCAGTGGTTCAGTATACATCACTAAAGTGTGAAGGATGTGCATCCATATGGTTAACATACTCTTTCACAAATACATAATTATTTTCTGTATCACATGAACCACCTGTATTAAACAGGTTCCAACATATATAATTAAACCAAGTAGAACATGCACCCCACATGTTAATCCCAATATTCCACACATATATCACAATGTTGGTTACACACACTAAACTCATGAACACACATACAGAACTCTGTTAAACATGGTTTCAACATACGTCATCAAACCACATATATACACATAACACTTCTACACACATTTCACATATATCACTCTACACTTTTAAAAAAGCATCTAGCTAAGATACAGTTTTTCAGCATAAATCTCTAAGGAAAGTAGTCTATGCACGCCACTCTGCTAAACACAGTGTTTTCTGTGTATATCCTAATCCTCAAGATGGTATACACCTAGTCCTGTAAGCAGTGTTCCAACATTTCCCAAAACAAAGCAGTACCTGCACCACGCGCATCTCCCTTTTAAAAAAGCAGTACATTTAGTGGGTGCTACTAACTTATCCCACATTTCATAACTCCCTTATATCACTATACTCAGGTAACATATGCACTTCTCCTAATGCAGTTTAAAAATATCACTAAACAAAATAGTACATGTACCTCACACTGCTAGCACAATGTTTCACACATACGCTACATATAGGAACACACAACACTATCTTTGTTAAACACAAAGTCCTGCGTGCCCAACAGTGTGAACTCAACTGTTTCTCATATGTATCATTTTACTCAGTAACATAAGGCTCTGTAAACAGTGTTTCAATATATATCACAAATAACAGCACATGTACTGCACACTGCTAAACAGGGTGTTTCAAACATACATAATAATACACTTACCCACCACTCTTAAATACATTATGGCATATCATTTAACAAAGTAATATACACACATATAAACACAATGTTTTTGTTTGTTTTGTACATATTCATTGGGTACAAGTGCAATTTTGCTACATTGCTACATTGCATTGTGGTGAAGTCAGCACATCCATCACTGGAGTAATACACATTGCACCCACCAAGCAACTTCCCATCACTCAACTCCCTCTCGCTCCCACTTCAAGTCTCTTGTCCATCATTCCACACTTGGTTTAAATGCAGTGTTTCTAACACATATCTAAATACAGGGTAGCATGCTCACCTAACACTATTAAACACACAGTTTCAACATATATCATTAAAAAGGTCAGGGTCAGAGTGAGGCACAAGGTCCAGGTCAGGGCCAGGACAGGTTCAGGACCATGGTGAGGTTGGGTCAGGCTAAGGGTCAGGGTTAGGACAATGTTCAGCGTGATTCATGGGATCTTCATGATGGGATTTCATCATGGGATCTTCATGATGAAAATAAATGAATTTATGTCAAGGTTTATATCAGGATGAAGGTCAAGGTCAGAGTCAGGGTCAAAGTTATGAAGGTTATATTCAATATCAGGGTGATTGTCAGGGTAGGGTGTGGTCAAGTTCTAGCTCTAAGTGAATGTGAGTGCATGGGGTAGAAGACGATCAGGGCGAGGGACACAGAACGTTCAGGATCAGGGTCAGGCTCACGGTCACAGTGAGGGCCAGGATAAAGTCTAGCTCTGGGTGAGTGGCCGTGTCAGGGCTGGGCCCAGGAGGAGGGTCAATGTCAGGTTAAGAGCATGAGAAATGTCAGACACCCTGTCATAGTGAGGGTCAGGGTGTCTATTCATTTCGTAGGGTTGAGTAACAACACCAACAGAAAGACTTAAGACCACGGAAATTATTATCTCGTGATTGTGGTGACCAGAAGTCTAAAATCCATGTGTGAGCTAGAATCCAGCCCTCTGGAAGCTCTATGGGAGGATCCTTCCTTATCTCTGAGGCTTCACAGGCTCTTAGAGTGCCTTTCCTTGTAAACATCACTCCAATCTCTGCCTCTGTCTCCACATGGCCATCTTCCTATGCATCTCCTCAGAGTCAGTCTCCTGCCTCTGTATTGCAACATATATTACTAAACAAATGTACACATTCAATCCACTATGAAGGAGTGTTCCACACATCCCATCTCAAGGTTCTTAATCACTTCCGCAAAGACTCAATAACCAAATCACATTCACAGAGATCAAGGGTTAAGACATGGACATACCTTTTTGGGGTCACTATTTAACCCAGTGCAGAGTCAAGGTCAGATACAGTTGAGTCAGAGACAAAGTCAGGTTTCATGGCCAGCCTTAGGGTGGCGTCAAGGTAAAGATGAGGGGTTAGGTTAAGGCCAAGGGCCAGGTGAAATACAGGTTCAGGTTAACAGCCAGATGAAGGGGAGTGTGAAGGTCATGGCCAATGTCATGATGAGGGTCACTGAGAGGTCCTAGGGGCTAGGATGTAGCTGTAGTTCTGACACAGAGGGCCAAGGTAAAGCCCTGACACAGCTATAGTGTAAAGAGGTACTCTGGAGGCTCAGGTCCTGTGGAGCAGGACATAGTTGCAATTTGGGACTCAGAACCAACAGGGTACAGAAACAGTCTAGGCTCTGGGAGATGAGGTAGCACACAGTAGTCACTCTGAACGCTGGAATGGTAGGACATGGCAGTAGCCAAGACTCTGAATCTAGGGGCAGCAACATCAAGGACCTGGACACATGGAAAGATGCACCTGTGCTTGGGACCTGGGGGGAACAGAGCAGCACAGCAATGACTCCACTCTCCGGAGAGGTAGAACACCTCAGCAGCTCAGACTTTGAGGGACTAGTCCAGTTTGAGATAGGTGGGGCACTGTGGATGTTTAGCCTGGAGGTTGATATGATCCAGCTCAGGTAAGCCCCTGATTCCCTGGGATGTAAGGTGCAGCTAAGTCCCAGAAAGCATGGCTACATGGGTCAGTGGAGGATCCAGCTCCCTAGGGCATGGTTCTATATCAGCTGTGGCACTGGTGGGTGCAACTGCTCCAATGTGCCACAGGTTCAGAGCCCTGGGGCAAAGTGCTGCCTCACCTGCAGTGGCTCTGGAGTACCAAAGACATGAGGTCCCTAGGGAGAAGGGCGTTTAGTCTGCCGTGGCACCAGGATTGTGTCTGCTATTGTTTGTAGGATGCCTGAAGTCCCTGGGAGGTGGGGAGTCACTTCAGCTCAGCCGTAAGGGAGGACGCATCAGCGCCTCACACGTGGGTGATGAAGTTCCATGGCAGTTTGGCCCTAGGGGATAGAGCTTGGAGCAGCTTGTTTTTGGGATGATGTGCTACTGGGTAGGATGGATTCAGTGTTGGCAAAGCCACAGGATGAAGAGGTGCATACTTTCTCACTCCCAGATCACAACACACTCAAGCAGTGGCTGTGGTTCCAAGACCGTGCAGTGCAGTAGCCGCACAGGTGATGGGAGATGGCAAAGTATCAGCTCTTTGTCTCGGATAGCTCAACATGTGAACTCTGGGGAGCTCCCTCAGTTGGGCTCAGAGCCTGTGAGGGATGTGGAAACCTCTGGTAATGAAGATTGCATGTGTCAATGGTGGTGATGGGGGATGCTGGGTCCTCCTGCTTACCTTTTCCCTGCAGGAAGAAGTCTCTCCTGGTTCCACACTGATCCTGAGTGGATAGAGTGGCAGAGTATTATTTCCTTTCCTGTGCAGCCATCCCAGGTTTCCATACTCTACAGAATTTCTGCTGCTTCTTTTTTGTTCTCCAGAGTTCTCCTTTAATTATTTTGATTGAAATGTAGGTGTTACTTCACTATATTTTATGTTGGAGTGGGGGAAGAGCTAGGAGCTTCCAGTCAGCCATCTTGTGACATCCAATAATTCTTTTTTTCTTTTTTTGAGATAGTGTCTCACTCTGTTGCTCAGGTGGAGTGCAGTGGCACAATCTGGGCTTACTACAACCTCCACTTCCTGGGTTCAAGCGATTCTCCTGCCTCAGCCTCCTGAGTAGCTGGAATTACGAGCACATGCTGCCAAGCCCGGCTAATTTTTTTTTGTATTTTTAGTATAGACAGAGGTTTCACCATGTTGGTCAGGCTGGTCTTGAACTCCTGAACTCGTGATCCACCCATCTCGGCCTCCCAAAGTGCTGGGATTACAGGCATGAGCCATCACACCTGACTCCAGGAATTACTTTCTGGTTTTCCTTTTGTGTGATATCTTTGCCTAGCTTTGGTATCAGGGTAATGCTGGCCTCACAGAATGAGTTGGGAAGTGTTCCTTCATATTTTATTTTTTGAAAGAGATTGAGAATAAATGGTGTTAATTTCTCCTTTTTTTAATTTTAATTTTTTTTAGGCAGGGTCTCACTCTGCCACCCAGGCTGGAGTGAAGTGGTGCAATCATGACTCAGTGCAGCCTGAAACTCCTCACCTCAAGCAATCCTCCCACCTTAGCCTTCCCAAATAGCTGGGACTACAGGCATGTGCCACTATGCCTAGTTAATTTTTTAAAACATTTTTTTGTGGACATACGGTCTCAACTATGTTGCCCAGGCTGGTCTCAAGCTCCTAGGCTCAAGCAATCCTCCTGCCTCAGTTTCTCAAAGTGCTGGGATTACAGGGTGTTAATTCTTCTTAAATGTTTAGTAGACTTTAACAGTGGCCACTTGGTCCTGAATTTTCTTTTGTTGAGAATTCTTGTTAATAGGGTCTCTTAAGTGCATTTGTCAATTCCCAGCAATTTAAGCCTAATTTTGTGTCACTAAAGCAGATGACAATGTGCTGTAAAGTTGTGGAGAGTGATTTTCATTTACAAGATCATTTTAAAAATTAAAAAAAAATTGTTGTACAACTTTGCCTCAATAAAGCAAGCTTGGTATACCCCTGATACTGGTTAGCCAGTAAGGACTCCAGGCAGAACATATAAAAACTCCTAAACTCCCCAACAAAAATAAAAGCAACCCATTTTAAAAATGGGCAACTGATTTGAATAGACAGTTCTCCAAAGAAGATAGAGAAATGGCTGAAAAGTGCATGAAAAGCTGCTCAACATCATTAATCATTATGGAAATACAAGTCAAAGTCAGTAAGATATCATTTCATAACCACTAGCATGGTTAAAATATTTTTTAAAGGGGAAAAGATAAGTATTGCCAAGGATGTGGAAAAATTAGAACTCTCTAACATGGCTATAGGGAATATAAAATGGTGCAGCTTCTGTGGAAAACAATTTTGTAGTTCCTCAGAAAGTTAAATATAAAACTGTAAATATAATCTAATCATTTCACTCCTAGTATATACCCCCAAGTATTGAAAACAGGTGTTCAAACAAAACTTGTACACAAATGTTCAGAGCAGCATTATTTATAATAAGCAAAATATGGACACAACCCAAAGGTCCAATTAATGCATAAACAAAATGGTAATCCATCCAATGGAATATTATGCAGCCATTAAAAAGGAATGTAAATTGGCATAGCCATCAAGGAAATACAGTATGGACGTTCCTAAAAAAACTAAAAAATAAAACTACTATGTGATCCCGCAATCTCATTGCTGAGTATATACCCAAAGGAACTGAAATCTATGTGTCAAAGAGACGTCTGCACTGCCATGTTCATAGCACCATTATTCATAATGGCCAAGACATGGAATCAACCTGTGTCCATCAACATGTGAATGAATAAAGAAAATGTGGTATACACAATGGAATACTATTCAGTACATAAAAAAAAGGAAATCCTGTCATTTGCCACATGTATGAACCTGGAGGACATTACGTTAAGTGAAATAAGCCAGACACAGAAACACAAATACTGCTGATCTCATATGTGGAATCTAAAAAAGTCAAACTCATAGAAGCAGAGAGGAGAATGATGGTTACCAGGGGCTCAGGGGAGAGGTGATAGGATTGGAGAGATGTTGGTCAAGTTTCAGTTAGATGGAGAAATAAGTTCAAGAGATCTATCTATTATACAACATGGTGACTACCGTTAGTAACAACGTATTGGGTGGGCACACTGGTTCATGCCTGTAATCCTAACATGTTAGGAGGCCAAGGCAGCAGGATCGCTTGAGGCCAGGAGTTTGAGACCAGCCTGGGCAACGTGGTGAAACTTTGTCTCTACAAAAATTAAAAAAAAAAAAAAAAAAAAAAAAAAAGTGAAGTGTGTTGGTGTGAGCTTGTGGTTTCAGCTACTTGGAAGACTGAGGCAGAGAATCTCTTGAGCCCCGGAGTTTGAAAATGCAGTGAGCCGTGACCGCACCATGAAAAGTAGGAGTGTCAGCTGGGTGTCTGGGTGTGGTGGCAACAGAGTGAGACCCCGTCTCAAACAAACAAAATGTATCATATACTTGGAAATTGCTAAAAGTAGACTTTAGTGTTCTCACCACAAAAAAGTTAACTATGTGAGATAATGCATATGTTTTAATTAGCTTGATTTAGACATTCCACAATGTATACATATTTCAAAACATCATGTTATACACCATAAATATATACAATTTTTTTCAATTAAAAAATGAGTTTAAAAAAAAGGAAGTGGGACTTTTGGCAGTGAATAGATAATGAGGGCAGATCCCTCATGAACAGGGTGAGTGCCTTTAAAGAGACCCCAGAGAGATAACTTGCCCCTTCCACCATGTGACAACATGCTAGAAGGTGCCATCTATGAAGAATCAGCCCTTACCAGACACTGTATCTGCCAGTGCCTTGATCTTGGACTTCTCAGCCTCCAGAACTTTGAGAAATAAATTTCTATTCTTTATAAGCTATGCAGTTATGAGTTATTAGTTGATGGGTTGTTATAGCAACCCAAATGGACTAAGAAAACCAACCAAGGCCTAAGATAGGCCTGGTACATAGTAAACTTCATTTGTTTGTTGAATGAATGAATGAATGCACATTCCTTGAATAATCTGCATTTTACTCTATTTTCCACTCTTATTTTTCTTTTCTTTTTTGTTTTTTGATAAGAGCCTTACTCTGTCACCCAGGCTGGAGTGCAGTGGCGTGATCTCAGTTCACTGTAACCTCTGCCTCCCAGGTTCAACCTATTCTCCTGCTTCAGCCTTCCAAGTAGCTGGGATTACAGGCAAGTGCCACCACACCCAGCCAATTCTTTGTGTATTTTCAGTAGAGACAAGGTTTCACCATGTTGTCCAGGGTGGTCTCAATCTTCTGACCTTGTGATCCACCCACCTCGGCCTCCCAAAGTGTTGGGATTACAGGCATGAGCCACCACACCCAGCCACCCAGCTGCCACTCCTACTTTTCATATGTATAAAAACCATTTGTATACCTTTGAAAACCTAGATCAATGGTTCTCTAAGTGTGATCAGGGCAAAGAGACAGAGATACACGGAAGTTGAAAACCTCTTTTTTTTGGGCTTTACTACTTACTGGGTTTGTGGCATTTTGCAAGTTACATAACATGTCTGTGATGTAATTATTTCATATGTAATCATAATCGTACTTCACACAATTGTCATAGAGTTTTTCTGAGATAAATGATTACAATAATTGCTAACATTTCCTGGGCACTTACTTTGTATCTGCTATGTTCTAACCCATCAGGTGAGGCCCTATTTTTGTTTCATATAAAGGGATTACCATTGCCTGCATACATAAATGTCATATTATTATTAACATTATTGTAGTCAATGATTAAAGAAAAGGCTGACAAGGCCTTTTCTTCCCACCCTGAGTGGGTGTTTTGTGGGTGATCGCTGTGCAAGAGCTTGTTACTCCATGCAAATGCATCCAATCCAGTTCTTCTCATAGGTGAGCATGCATCAGAGTCAGTTGGAGAGATTGCCAGGTCTTGTTTACCAGGTTTCTGATTCAATTGGTCTAGTATGGAGTCCAAGAATATGCATTTCTGACCATTTTTCAGATGCTGCTGATGCTACCAGTCCCTGACCAAACATTTTTAAAATAATGATTTATTGAAATATAATTCAAATACCATAAAATCACCCTTTAAAGTATACCATTCAGTGATTTGTTACAAAATTCACAGAGTTTTGGACACGTCTTTGTGGCAATGTGTAAGAAAAAAAAATTCACAGAGTTGTACAACCATCATCACTCTAGAATAAAGTACACATTTTTCTTAATTTTTCAATCTGTTTTTAAAATAGGTAAATGAAACTACACAGAAAAGTAGAGATGAAGAAGTCTTCCTCCCCTCATCCCAATCACTTGGTTCCTCCCCTCCACTAGGTAGCCACTTTTATTTATTTTTCTATATATCTATTTCTATATAGCATTTCTTCATGCAGATACAAGAAACATGTGGTGTTTCCCTGTTTTCTTGTACTAGAGAGGCAGCACACTATGAATCATATTCTGCCATTGTTTTCTTCATTTATTAAAGCTGGAGATCATTATGACCATATTACCATGGCATATTTAACAGTCTCCTTCAAGTAAACAAATATCTCAATTGTTTCTAGTCTTTTGCTATTGCAAACTATGCTGCAATAAATACCCTTATATACATATCATTTCACATGTATTATGGTTTGAATGTGTCTCCTCCAAAATTCAGGTGTTGCCAATGTGCTAGTATTAAGAGGAGGCACCTTTAAGAAGTGATTAGGCCCTGAAGGCTCCTCCATCATTAGTAGAATTAAGGGCACTTATAAAAGAGGTTTCACGCAGCATTCGGCTAGCTTGCTCCCTGACCCTTCTCTCTTCCACCATATGAAGATGCAGCAAGATGGCCCACACCCGACACCGAATGCCACTTCCCTGATCTCAGATTTCTCAGTGTGAGAAAGTAAATGTCTGTTCTTTGCAAACTACCTAGTCTCAGGTATTCTGTTATAGCAGCACAAAACAGACTAAGAAAATATGTGTGCAGGTGTATGTACAGGATTAATTCCCAGAAGTGGGACTGCTAGCTTAAAGAGTAAATACATTTATAATTTTGAAACATATTTCCAAAGTCCCATTGATGAGTTGTGTAATTCTCTACTTTTGTTAGTAATGTGCCCTTACCCCAATGTGTTGTCCATGACTTGTATTTTAGCCAATATGATAGGTGTGCAGTTTAAATTTGCATTTCTCTTGTCATGAGTGAGATAGTACATAATTCATATGTATAAGGGCCATTTGTGTTCCTTTTTCTGTGAACTGCCCTTGTCCTTTGTCCATTTTCTACTTGATTTTTGGTTATTTCCCCCAAGGAGTAGTCTTGGTTACTCCTCCAGGAGTAATTTATACTTTAGGAGATTGTTTCTGTTTGACATCATTATTAATTATTTTTCAATTTTGCTATTTGTCTTTGCTTATTGTGTTTTTGCCATGCATAAATTAGAGTTTTTATGTAGTTGATCAATCTTTCCTATTGCAACTAGTGCATTTTGAGTCATACCTGAAAAGATTTTCTTCCCTTTCCCCCACTCTAAGATTATAAAGAAATCTGGTCATGTTTTATTCTTATACCTTGACATTTTTTTTCACGTTTAAATCTTGGATTTATAGCCTAGAGCACTGTCACCTACCAGACTAAAAAAGAATATGGATGAGTAGATTCTAAACATTTCTCCCTATATTAGATCTTTCTTTAAATACAATCTTGCCCCATACGTAAGACAGATGGAAGGAGAGCTGCCCTGAAGGTGCAGTAGAGACCCTCTTGTGAGTCACACCCTCCCCACAGACTTCATGGTTCTCCATGGAATCTTTAGGATGGCTGTAAGCAGAGTGAACACCACAAATATCTGCAGAACAACAACCAGGCCAAAAAGTTTGATGAGACAAAAGTTAAAAGAAGGACTTTCTGGTTTGTCTTAGTGTTTGCCACTGAGTGTTTGTTGAGGAGGAAATAAGAAAAGCCTGGAGAGGACCCAAGAGTCTCTTTCCGCAGGGCTCATCTTTCTTATCAACAGTTCCCTTTTACTGAGTTCGTATGTTCAATTGAAAAAAAAAAAAAAAAAAAAGAAAATTTCTACTATGCTCTGACTGGTGAAGTGGAGAGTGTGCATGGACCTTGGTATCACATACGAGTTCTAATCCTGAACACTTACTAGCTGTGCAACCTCTGGCAATTCATTTGTTTCATAATTAGTTCACCCACAACAAATAATTGACTATTTTGTGTGTGGAAGACACTGTGTTAAGTGCTGGAGATATAAAAATAGAGAAGATAGAAATGGTATTACCTTACAGCATGGGGGTAGAGCCAGATGGTAAACAAATAACTATCATAATTATTTAGATTCTGATTGTCACAACATCTTCAACAGAGCAAGGAGTCCTGTGGACACGAAGAGCAGGGAAGCTCAAGCTTGCTAATTTAGGGAAGCTAGACTACCAGGTTCAGGTTTGACAGGCCCATAGGAATTGGCATGGCAGAGGGAGGCCAGGGCCTTTTAGGCAAAAGGAAAAGCAAATGCTTATTAGACCTTAAGGCTGCAGGAGCTAGGCACATTTGACCACCAAAAGGAAGGCCAATATAGACAGCATCAAGATCACTGCGGTGTCTGTGTGGAGAATGGATTGTATGTATGTGGTGTGTGAGGGGCAAGAGTGGATTCGGGGACATGGGTTAGGAGCTACTAGCGGTCTGGGCAAAAAAGACACTAGTAGCCAGGGAAACAGTGGTGGCAGTGGAGAGTGTGGACAGATTGGTAGGAGACACAGAGTGTTCATAAAAACTCCCAGGTTTCCGGGTGAGCTATCGCCAGGTGGATGTCCGTGCCACTACTGAGCTAGTGAATTCTGAACAAGAGGAAGTTTGAAGAAAACCCCCAACATTTTGGCAGGAAAGCGTCTCCTGGTGCAGATGGCAAGCGGGAACCTCACGAGAGGTCTGGCTGCAGGTGTGAAATGGGGACCCCAGCGAGGTCGGGTGCACTTACTGTGCTCAGTAAGACAGCGAGGCACCGCCGAGGCGGCAACGGCAGATCTGGTTTCTAGGTGGGGTCCCAGTCGGAGTCCCCGTGTCCAAAATCCTCAACTAGATTGGGCGTGCCGTTTATCTTGTTCCAACTGTTGACCGTAATGGCACTAGCAACAATGTCCTCCCCAGACGAAGGTGGTTTTTTCCCGTGTTTTCAGCCACTGCAGAGTGGACAGCTACTACAAACCAAGTACCTGCGGGCTTAGGTACCAGATTCAAAATGGGATGATGGCAGAACAGGGACTAGGACGGAGAGAAAACCCGAAGATGGATCAACCAGAAAGCAATGGATTCTCACAGAGGCACAAAAAGTGCCTCAAGCAGAAGATTCATCTCCACTGCTGCGTCCTTAAGAGGCAACTTTCTAAGCATCCTTCCCTCCTCCTCAGGCTGACGCTTTTTCACCTTGTTAAATTACCTGGTAGCTTTCTCCATGACAGACGCCTTCTTCACAGTCCTCGCGTCCCAGTCAGACTCGCGGCCTCCTCCTCCGGCTTCTGCCGGCCGGCTGGGGTCGCCGCCGCGCGGTCTCAGGCCCACTCCTCCGGCGCCTCGAGGAGCTGCGGCCCCCGCGGAGCCCCTGCGCGCCCGGGCGAACGTGGTAGGAACGCAGGCTCCCGCCCCCTCAGACGCCGGCGCCCCGCAGCCTTTCCTCAGCCTCCACAAGTTCTTCCGGGGATGTGATGTCCGACGTGCAGTCTCGGCTCTGGTTATTTGGACGTTACTCCTTCCTCGCCGGACGCCAAACATGGGGAAACCACACTCTCTGCTCCCGTCACCAGCAGCCACTCCCATTCCTGAAGTATCCACTGTTGCATGTGTATCCTACTTCAGGTTTTCATTTTTATTTAAGGTCAGTTGTTGCCTGACAACACAGACATAAGCTTCATTCTAAAGACAACACTTCGAGGCGGCCCCGCTCCAGGCGCCAGCCCAGCAGCTTTCCCGAACCCCCCAGGAACCCAAGAGCGAGCAACGACCCCCGCCCGGGCAAGAAAGCTCGACCCGCCGCGCCACACCTCTTCCGGGCTCCGCAGCCGGGCGGTCCGGGAGGCCCTGAAGCGCCTGGGCATGGAGAAACCCCGCCCCCATCGAAGCCCCGCCCTCCGCCCGAGCACCCGCCAATGGTAGCGCGCGGTGCGGGGCGCCGAGTTGGGACGGCGACGCGCCGAGGAGGCGGTGCGCTGAGGCGGCGCGCTGAGGTTGCTCTCGGTGAGATGCCTCGCGGCAGTAGCGCTCGCGGCCCTAAGGTAGGCTTTGGGGCGGGAGCGGGCGCCAAGCAGTTTCAGGCGTCGAGGGGGAGCGGCGGGCCGGTGTTGAGTCGGCTCTGGGCTGCTGGGGTAAGAGGGGGTGGGCATTGGGGTTGAAGGGCGAGGTGGTGGCGAGTTCCGTCTGCGTGCGTGGAGCGAGCCCGCGCCGCGGGGTGCAGCCCCCATGTCCGGCTCCGGTCCTGGTGTGCTGGCCGAGCCCTCACCGGCTGTCCGGGGGGCGAGGGGTGGAGCTACGGGAGGGACAGAGCTACGGGAGGGACGCAGCTGGCTGCTGGGACTTGAGTCCGGAGTGAGCAGGAGCCTATGTCCGCCTCGGGGGTACTTGGCGATGCTTTTATTTGTCTCATTTTGACCCTGGTGTAATGCACCAAACAGCAGGGAATCCTGGCGGCTTTGCCCGTCTCCCCGGATAGTCCACTGTCAACTCTCTCTCCCTGCTGCACTGGGAGGGGACTCTGTGGCGGACTGCCCGGTCCGTCAGCATCAGGGTCCAGGCGGGGAGCGGGTGGAAGCATTGCATGAGTGGTGGTTAATTGCACCTGCATCCGAGAGTGCCTCCTTTTTTTTCTGCTAATTGTGCTTGTCCTGACGTGTGTCCTTTATCTTTTTAAAGTTCCTTATAACTTCCTTGCTTTCAAATACGTTTGTCTTATAAACAGTTCTAAAAAACCAAAGACAGGACCTCCATTCTTGACTCTTCCCTTTACTCGAAAACTTCCTGGAGAAAGAGTCCACATATACTGGTTCAACTTTAGCACTACCATGCTTTCTCGCTTCTCAAATACCATTGATTATCAGATCACACTATCAATTTTGTGACTGGCTTTAGGGAGTAAAACATTTCAGGCACCTCTGTTTATAAGATGCAGCCTGATTTCAGAAGTATTAATGTGTGAGAAAAACTAGGAAGTATATAAATTTGTTAAATCCAGTATAAGTTGTTTACTTGGTCATGCAGCATTGAACACATTCGCCACCTGCTTTTATTTCTTTTGGAACATCCCTGAAGTTGCAATGCTGATTGTCTTCCTGTCTTGCAACTGCTCATTTTCTTCTCTTTATTGTGTTCGTGCCATGTTCTAATTTTTTACCTTGTGCTTTTTCTCACTTTCCACGTTTGCTCTGGGCAGTGGAAACATACATGGAAGTTAACTGTCACGGCTGTATAGATGACTTTCAGATCTACGTTAGCCTTTTTCCTTGAGCTCAAACTTAGTGCGTCACAAAATCATCGTCACCCTTAGTCCTCCAGGCCCTAACCATTTCCCTTGACTTAGAAATCCTAGTATTTTTGGATCGACATTCACCTCTGGTGTCTTCATCCTTTTTTTGATAGAGTCATTTTTCAAGACTCTATCAGTTTTTCTTTTCAGTAGTTGTGTTAGTTGTCTGTTGTGTAATAAGTTGCTGAAAACTGAAGCAGCTCATAGCAAATGTTTATTATATCATAGTTTCTGAGATTCAGGAATCTGAGAACGGCTCCACCGTGTGGTTGTAGGTCAGGATCTCCCGCAAGGCTGCAGTCAAATAAAGGGGCTTTGGAGCTGGAGGATCCAGTTCCAAGCTCACTCACGGATTGTTCCTTGACAGCTCTCTAGGACAGCTCACAGCGGGGTCCTGGCTGTTCCAAGAGAGAGAGAGAGAGAGAGAGAGAGAGAGAGAGAGAGCGCGCGCGAGAGCGCAAGAGCAACAAGATACTGGCCCCCATGTCTTTTATAGCCTAATTTCAGAAGTGACATCCCATCTCCTGTCTATTCATTACATGGACCAATCTGGTACACTGAATGAGGAGGGTATCAAAGACCCAGGAGGTGGGGATCACAGGGCCCACCTTGGAGGCTGACTTCCACAGTAGTTTTGCCCCAGGGATTTATTTTTTGTTTCTGTCTCCCTAGGTCAGTATTTAATGGTTAGAGTGTTGATGTGTGGTGCCAGCTAGCATGCTCCCACTCATCTTCAGAGGTGACTTTCCCTTAGACACCACTTTGATTATATTGTTAGTCCTCTATCTAAATTTCATTTTAATTCTTATTGGCTACATCATAATTTATTGTAGACTTACCCTATGTTTAGCACTTTATATGTATTAACTATGTAATTATTTTAACAATTATGTGAGGTAGATACCATTAGTCTCATTTTATGGATGAGGAAACTGAGGCTCAGCAGAGAGGTTAGGTAATTTGCCCAAGGTCACACAGCAGTTAAGGGAAGAAGCTAGGATTTATATCCAGGTAGTCTGCTCCAGACCTAGCTTTTGTTCAGGCTTTCAGCCTGTTATTCACAGCTTCCATAATACATCTGTATCTTATTCCTTAATTTTACAGCTTTGTTCATTATTTATCTTCTAGGTAAATTAGACTACTGCTGTCACCGTACTTTCTTGCCCTTTGGCGGTAATTGAAATGTTCTTGGTTTGGAATAATGCCAGTTCTCCCATTTCTGCTGATTGAAATCTTAATCATCCATTGAGGCCCACCTCAAGTCCCACCTTCTCCCAAATTATCTGAGCTATATATGAACTTTTTTCTGTAGTCTGTGGAATTTTACATAAATAACTCTTACTATTTCATGTATTAGTTTTATTTGTGTCTACACTTTTATTCCCCTATAGTCTAGACATTTAAGATTAGGGACTATGTCTTCAGTCCATATTCCGTAGAGTACCTGTCAAGCCCATATTCCCTAGAGTACCTGTCATATCCCTTGCACATGCTAGATACCTAAGAAACATCTGATGAATTAATGAAAGGAAACAGTTTAAAAGATTTGCAAGTATTCCAGGTGTGAAGAAACATGAGGAGATACCTTAGTTTGAAGCCTTGGATATCAGCCTCAGCAATACAGCTGACTGATTTTGCAATTTTGGACAAGCCACACAGATATTTCAGGACTCTTAAGATGAAAGGTTGTTCTGTCATGGACTAAAGTGGTGGAATTAGGAATAGAATGGAAAGGACTGAGTTGATAGACTACGAAAGGAAGGTGAGATTTAGGCAACTGCAATTGGAAGAGGAAGAGGAGGGAACCTGTGGTGACTCAAAGTTGAACCTGTGAGAAGTGGGAAAGTTGGTTCCCTGCCTCTTAACTGATGTTAGGATATATAGATATGTGGAACATATGCCCTAGGGAGATTAGGGCAGTCAGTTGCTCAAAGGCTGGGGATATCTTAGCTCTTTTCTCACTCCCATCTCTTTCATGGGCCTCTACTGCCCTAGCCCCTCACTATCCCTTAACATGCTTTGATTCTTTCTTCCCTTTATGCCTTGTGTTCTTCTTTCCTTAAGAAGTAGCCAAGGATGACCATATATACTCCTGTTCTTGACCAGCACCTTGCCTTTTGAGATTTT
The DNA here is from genome assembly GCF_009761245.1 of Sapajus apella. NCBI lineage: Eukaryota > Metazoa > Chordata > Mammalia > Primates > Cebidae > Sapajus > Sapajus apella. The sequence continues at coordinate 137,926 of NW_022436975.1, forward strand.
CTGATCCTCCCCAGTTGTTGTACTCTCATAGCTCCTTTCACCTCCTTAGACTGAATTCTAGTTTCTGGCTTCTCCCCACCCCACCTTCTGCTCACTCTTTTCCACTGAAAGAAAGACTGTATCTTGGCAAGATTATGAAAGAGAGACTACTTCTTCCTTATGACACCTTCTTTCTCTAATCCTTTGGGTTTCCCTCATCACCAAAACTTCTTTTCTTTGAGACAGGGTCTCACTCTGTCACCTAAGCTGGAGTGCAGTGCTGTGATGTGGCTCACTGGAGCCTCGATCTCTCAGACTTAAGCGATCCTCCCACCTCAGCCTCCCGAGTAGGTGGGACCACAGGTGTGCACCATAATTTTTGTGATTTTTTTGTGGAGATGTAGTCTTGCTATATTGTCCAGATTAGTCTTGAACTCCTGGCCTCAAGCAGTCCTCCCTGCCTTGGCCTCCCAAAGTGCTGGGATTACAGGCATGAGCCATGGCACCCAGCCAATTTACTTTATTTCTGGTGCTTCTTGCACTGGGCCAGGCAGATGGTGGGTATTGATTAAATACAGTGTACACATGAGCTTGAAGAGTACTCAAGGCTGCAGGTTAAAAAGAGTTTTCTTTGTCAAGAAAGGGAAACATTTTGCCTATTTGAAGTAGGAGAGAAGAAGCCAATGGGGAGAGTGAGGACCTTTTAGTATTCTAGAAGGTTTGGATTTCATTACAGAAGCAGGGTTAGTTTTAGAGAATAGGAACATTTCCCTCTGAGACTGTAGGGAAGAAGGAGAGCCCAGTAGATGGAAAGTTAGCTGATTTTTACAATGGCTAATTCTTTTTTCCTGAGGAAGATGTGACAGCATGAACTATGAGGCTGATACGGAGATGTCAAGAGAAGTGTGGGTATGGAACTCACATGTATATTTATGATTCTGTGTAGGCTTATAGTAGAAAACTAGGAAGTAAGAATTCAGCAGTAGACAAGACATGTAAGAATAACTGGAGGGTGCAGCTCTCATTTTTGGACCTTTTTCCAGTGGCCCCATGGGTTGGTGATTGGTAACCCCATGGGTTGGTAGAAGGGTAGGGGTCTTAGTGCTTGAAAGGCCACACCGAAGTAGTAGGCCATAGAGTGCAGAATGGCATGGGAGCCGTCATGATTAGGAGGGAGTGACTCTGATAAAGTGAATAGGACTTACAAGTCCCAGTGAATTTTCAGATACTTAGAGCCCAGTCAGAAACTCACTTGTGGTGCCTATGTGTGGGAAGTGCTTGTATAGTTGTTGATAGACACTTATATTAATGTGAGGTAATGGAGAACCAGTGGCTAGAATCTTTAGTTTAGGAATTAGACGTACATGGAAGAAAATCTAGACACGTTGCTTCTTAGCTCTGAATAGGGCAAACGTTTTTGAGTTGTGGTTTCTTTATAAAATGGCGTTAATACTTATATTGCTGGGTTGATGTGAGGATTAAATGATGAGAATGAATGGGATGATATACTGAGCATATAAGCACTCAATAAATGTTGGTGATAATGAAAGCAATTAATTAATGAAACACTATGATAATTAAAGCAATTGTATGAGGACAAAGATATTGTTCATCTTCTCCTGCTTTGTCTCTGGATTTCCCTGAATTGCTGTCTTTCAACTATGTTGAACAAGAAATAGTAAAAGGGCTTATTTTAAAGTTTTTTGGTGATGGCTGGAAATTCTCATAGTAATCTTGGTAGGAGTACCTCATGGTTCCAGTTTAAGGCCTTGATAATCTCATTGAATCATTTACTGGTGGCCCTACATCTCAGAATTAGACTACTTAGGTTGGACGTCTCAGTTGTCTGTTTTGTTTTGTTTTGTTGAGACAGTTTTACTCTATTGCCCAGGCTGGAGTGCAGTGGTGCAATCATGGCTCACATGGTCTTGAGCTCCTGGGCTCAAGTGATCCTCCCATTTTGGCCTCCCAGGTAGCCGGGACCACAGGCCGTGCCACTGTGCCTGGCTAATATTTAAATTTCATTTGTAAAGATAGGACCTTGCTATATTGCCCAGGCTGGTCCCAAATTCCTGGCCTCAAATCATTCTTCTTCCTTGGCCTCCCAAAGTGCTGGGATTACAGCGTGAACCATTGTGCCTGGCCTAGAGGTTGTGTTATTCCTCGAACCAAAGGGAAAGAGAACTTTTATTGAAAACATTCTATATGTCAAGCACTTTGCATAGAGTACCTCACTTGTGTTTTCTTTTTAGTCAAAATAATATATTTTCATAGATAAGGTAAAATAGTACAAAAAAGTTTCTCGTAAAATCCACCAATCCCGTGCACATCTTATTCCATTTGTTTTTATTGAGATAATTGTAAATTCATAGACAGTTGTGAGTAATACAGAGAATAGTTGTTTTATAAACTGATTCTGGAGGCTGGCCCTTGCTAGATCAAAGTGTTGGCAGATTTCATGTCTGGTGATGGCCTGCTTCCTTGTTCATAGACAGCCATCTTCTCACCATGCCTTTGCGTGGTGGAAGTAGTAAAGGAGCTCTCCAAGGTCTCTTTTATAAGGGCATCCATTCTATAACTTCTTATCACCTACCAAAGGCGCCACGTCCTAATATCATCACCTTAGGGGTTAGGATTTCAACAAATGTATTTTAGGAGACACAAACATCGGGCCATAGCAATTCTGTGCAGTTCTATCACATGTGTGGGTTCTGTAGGTTCATGTATCCACCACCATAGTGAAAACACTCTCCGTTAGCACAAGGATCTCGTATAATCACAGTTACTCACTTCCAGTAGCTCCCTTGCCTAATTACTGAAAAAAATTTTGTCATTTCAAACATGTTACCTAAATGGAATAATATAATATGTAACCTTTTGAGTTTTTTTTTTTAAATACAACATAAAACTGTCATGATTTATCCAAGTTGTTGTGCATATCAGTAGTTTCTTTGTTTTAATTGCTGAGTAGTGTTTCATATAACGGATATACCAGAGCTTGAATTAACATTTACCATTGAAGGACCTCTAAGCTGTTTCCAGGTTTCGGTTATTGCAAATAAAACTGCTGTGAACATTTGTGTACAAGTTTTTGTGTGAACATAAGTTTTCATTTCTCTGAGATAAATGCCTAAGTGTGTAATTGCCAGATCCTATGGTAATTTGATAATTAATTTTCTAAGAAACTGATGGACTTTTCCAAAGCAGCTGTATCTGTATAATTTTTTTTTTTTTTTTTGACGCGGAGTCTCGCACTGTCGCACAGGCGCGATATCCGCTCACTGCAATCTCCTCCTTCCGGGTTCAAGCAGTTCTCCTGCCTCAGCCTCCCTAGTAGCTGGGACTACAGGTGTGTGCTGCCATGCCCAGCTAATTTTTTTTTGTATTTTTAGTAGAGACGGAGTTTCACTACTTTGGCCCGGAAGGTCTTGATCTTCTGACCTCGTGATCCGCCCACCTCGGCCTCCCAAAGAGCTGGGATTACAGGCGTGAGCTGTATCTGTATAATTTTACAGTCCTATTGGCAATGTTATGAGTCAGTTTTATAGATAATAAAGTTTACCTTTTTAAAGTGTAAAATCCAGTGGTGTTTAGTATATTTACAGAGTTGTATAAGTGTTGCTAATTGTAGAATATTTTCATGACCCCAAAAAGAAACCCCATAGCTATTACTTAGTCACTCCCCATTCTCTCTTCCCTCATCCATTGATAACCACTAAGCTACTTTCTGTGTGTATGGATTTGCCTGTTCTGGACATTTCATATCAAGGGAATCATGGACTGTGTGGTCGTTTTGTTACTGGCTTCTTTCATTAAGCATAATGTTTTACAGGTTTATACATGTTGCATGTATCAGTATTTCATTCCCCTTTATTTTGAATGAAGTTTTCATTGTATGGATATACTGCATTTTAAAAATTCATTTGTCAGTTGATAGACATTTGGATTATTTCCACTATTGGACTTTTAAGAATAATGCTGCTTTGAACATTTTTTTTTTTAATTGAGATGAGTTCTCACTATATTGCCTAGGCTGGTCTCAAACTCAGGGGCTCCAGAGATCCTCCCACCTTAGCCTCTCAAGGTGCTGGGATTACAGGTGTGAGCCACTGTGCCTGGACTGCATTGAACATTTGTGTATGTATTATTATTACTATTATTATTATTATTATTATTTTTTTTTTTTTTTTGAGACGGAGTTTCACTCTTGTTACCCAGGCTGGAGTGCAATGGCGCGATCTCGGCTCACCGCAACCTCCGCCTCCTGGGTTCAGGCAATTTTCCTGCCTCAGCCTCCCGAGTAGCTGGGATTACAGGCACGCGCCACCATGCCCAGCTAATTTTTTTGTAATTTTAGTAGAGACGGGGTTTCACCATGTTGACCAGGATGGTCTTGATCTCTTGACCTCGTGATCCACCTGCCTCAGCCTCCCAACGTGCTGGAATTACAGGCGTGAGCCACCATGCCCGGCCCTACTATTTTTTTGAGACGGAGTCTTGCTCTGTCACCAGGCTGGAGTGCAATGGCATGATCTCGGCTCACTGCAACCTCCGCCTCCCAAGTTCAAGCAATTCTCCTGCCTCAACTTCCTGAGTAGCTGGGACTATAGGCATGCGCCACCACACTCAGGAAATTTTTGTATTTTAGTAGAGAAAGGGTTTCACTATGTTGGCCAGGATGGTTTCAATCTCTTGACCTAATGAGCTGCCCACCTCGGCCTCCCAAAGTGCTGAAATAACAGGCACAAGCCACCAAGCCTGGCCTTATGTATGCATCTTTATGTAGACCTAAGTTTTTCTTTCTCTAGCAGTGAAAATTTTGGGTCACATAACAACTATATGTTCACATTTTGGATAACTGCTAAACTTTTTCAAAGTGGTTGCACCTTTTACAGTCTCACCAGCAAAGAATGAATATTCTAATCTCACGATATGCTTGCTAACACTTGCCATTGCCTGTCTTTCGATTTTAGTCATCCTGATGGTTATGAAGTGTTACCTCACTGTGGTTTGGTTTGCAGTTCTCTAATGAGGTTGAGCATCTTTTCATGTACTTATTGGGCATTTCTGTATCTTCTTGAAGAAATGCTTATTCAGCTTATTTGGCCGCGTTTTAGTTGGGTTATTTGCTGTTTTATTGTTGAATCATGAGTCTTTTAAAATTCTGTATACTGTTCCCCCGTAAGATGTATGATCCGCAGATATTTTCTCCCATCCTTTGGGTTTTCATTTTCTTATTGAAGTAAAAAAGTTTTAAAAAATTTTGATGAAGTCCAATTTGTTTTTTTGTTGTTGTTGCTTGTGCTTATTGGTGTCATATCTAAGAAATCATTGCATAAACCAAGGTCACAAAGATTTATTCCTATGTTTTCTTCCAAGAATTACAGTTTTAGCTCTTACATTTAGGTCTGTGATTCATTCAGAGTTAATTTTTCTACACACTGTGAGGTGGGGTACAGCTTCATTTGTTTGCATGTGGATATCCAGTTGCCTCAACACTATTTGTTGAAAAAGTTGTTCTTTCTCCTTGAATTGTCTTGGCACTTTTTTGTTTTAATAGAAAATCAGTTGACCAAAAAAGTAAAGGTTTGTTTTGGCCTGTGAATCCTATTCCACTGGTCTTTGTATCTGCCTTTATTCTTGTACCATTACTGTCTTAATTACTGTAACTTGGCAGTGTTGAAATTAGAAGTGTGAGTTTCTGACTTGTTTTCTGCTTTGTGATTGTTTTAACTGCTTTGGGTTCGTTGCATTTCCATATGAATAATAGCAGCTTGTCAAGTTTTGCAAAAAGCCATCTGGGATTTTGATTGGGTTGAATATGTAGAAAAATTGGAGAGTATTATTTTAACAATATTCTTCCCATGAACATAGGTTGTCTTTCCTTTTATTTAGACCTATAATTTCTATCTGTGCTTCATAGTTTTCAGTGAAAAAACCCTACACTTCTTTGGTTAAATTTATTTCTAAGAGTTTATTCTTTTTCATGCTATTTTGAATGCAGTTCTACTGGCACATGCTACTGTGCCTGGCTAATTTAAAAAAAAAAAAAAAAATTTGGGCCGGGCGCGGTGGCTCAAGCCTGTAATCCCAGCACTTTGGGAGGCCGAGGCGGGTGGATCACGAGGTCAAGAGATCAAGACCATCCTGATCAACATGGTGAAACCCCGTCTCTACTAAAAATACAAAAAATTAGCTGGGCATGGTGGCGCGTGCCTGTAATCCCAGCTACTCAGGAGGCTGAGGCAGGAGAATTGCCTGAACCCGGGAGGCGGAGGTTGCGGTGAGCCGAGATCGCGCCATTGCACCCCCAGCCTGGGTAACAAGAGCGAAACTCCATCTCAAAAAAAAAAAAAAAAAAAAAAAAAAAATTTTGCAGAGATGGGGTCTCACTCTGATGCTCAGGCTGGTTTCAAATTCCTGGGCTCAAGGGATGCTTCTGTTTTGGCCTCCCAAAGCTCTGGGATTATAGGTATGAGCCAGCTGCACCCAGCTCAGTTGATTTTTTTTAATACTGAGATTGTATCCTGGAATTCTGCTGAACTCATATATTGGTTCTAATAATTGTTTGGGGTTTCTGGGGTGTGGATTCCTTAGGATTTCCTATGTATAAGATCATGCAGCTGGGTGTGGTGGCTCACACCTGTAATCCCAGCACTTACGGAGGCCGAGGCAGGTGGATCACTTGAGGCTAGGAGTTTGAGACCAGCCTGGGTAATATGGTGAAATTGCTTCTCTACAAAAAGTACAAAAATTAGCAGGATGTGGTGGCTCATGCCTGTGGTCCCAGCTACTCGAGAGGCTGAAACGAGGATTGGTTGAGCCAAAGAGGTAGAAGCTGCAGTGAGCCATGATCGCGCCACTGTAGGCCATCTTGGCAATGGAGTAAGACCCTGGTCTCTCTCTCTCTCTCTTTTTTTTAAATTTCCCTGAGACAGAGTCTTGTTCCATCACTCAGGCTGGAGTGCAGTGGCGCAATCTCAGCTCACTGCAACCTCCGCTTCCTGGGTTCAGGCAATTCTTCTGCCTCAGAGTCCTGAGTAGCTGGGATTAGAGGCGTGTGCCACCATGCCAGGCTAATTTTTGTATTTTTAGTAGAGACAGGGTTCAGCATATTGGCCAGGCTGGTCTTGAACTCCTGACCTCATGATCTGTCCTCCCAAAGTGCTGGGATTATAGGCGTGAGCCACTGCGCCAGACCGACCATGTCTCTTAAAAAAATTAAAAAAGAAAACAAAAAATATGCTGTGTGTCAGTAGAGATAATTTTAATTTTTCTAATTTAGACATCTTTTATTTCTTCTCATTGCTATGACCAGAACCTCCAGTCAGTTATTGAATGTAAGTGGCAAGAGTTGACATTTTTTCTTTTTCCTTCTTTCAGGGATAAATTCAGTGTTTCACTATTCTGTATGATGTTAGCTGTGGGTTCATTCTTTTTAGATACATTTTTATCAGGTTGAGGAAGTAACTTTCTATTGCCAGTATGTTGAGTTTTTACCATGGAATAGTTGTTGGCCTTTGTCAGTTGCTTTTCCTATATCTAATTGAGACGATCCTGTGCTTTTTATCCTTTGTTTTGTTAATATATGACATTGATTGAATTTTGAATATTACCTCAACTTTGTATTCCTGGGAAAAATCTCTATTGGTTATTGTGTATAATTCTTTGTATATGTTGCTAGATTCAGTTTCCTAGTATTTGGTTGAGGATTTTGCTTCTATATTCATAAACAATTTTGCTCTGTGCTTCCTTGTGATGGTTTGGTTTTATCAGGGTAATACTGGTTTCATGGTGTGAATTAGGAAACATTACGTCTTCTGTATTTTGGAAGACTTTGTGAAAGACAGATACTGTTTCTTAAAATGTTTGGTATAAATCACCGTTGTAGCCATCTGAGCCTCAGCTTTTCTTTTAGGAAGTTTTAAAGTTACTGACTCAATCTGTGTTTGTTATAGCTCTCTGATCAGTTTTTTATTTCTGAGTCAGTTTTGCTAGTTTGTCTTTCTAGGAATCTGTTCATTTTGTTTTATTTAATTTGTTGGTATATAGTTCATATTATTTCTTTATTATGTTCTCTGTAATCTTTTAGGTTTTTGCAGAATTGGTAGTGCTTCCTCTCTTTTATTCCTGAGTTTTGTGATTTGTGTCTTCTTTTTTTACCCCACCCCCCCCCCCCCCCACCTAGCCTAGCTTGTCAATTTTGTTGATCTTTTCAAGGAACTAACTTTTAGGATTTTTAAAAATATTCTTTCTTGTTTTCTGTTCTCTATTTCATTTATTTCTGCGAGGTGGAAGTTTAAGTTATTGACTTAAGATCTTTTTTCTATTTAAATGTAGTCATTTACAGCTACAGATTTCCCAGTGAGTGCTGCTTTAGCTGCATCTATAAGTTTTGGTGTATTTTGTTTTCATTCCTTTTAAAGTTATCTTCTGATTTTTCATCACTTTTTGATCTATTGGCTGTTTAGGATTGTGTTTAATTTTTGCATGTTTGTGAATGTTCATTTTATTTTTATTGCAAAGTTTAAATTTCTTTCTATTATTGTCTAAGAACAGTATTACCAAAGCTTGTTTTATGGCCTGACATATGGTCTGTCATGGAGAATGTTTTGTGCTTACATGAGAAGAATGTGTATTCTGCTGTTCCTTAGTGTTAGAGGGTATCTTCATGGTTTCTGTTGAGAATGCAGGTGTTAACTTAAGAGGATCGTTTGTATATGATGAGTCATTTTCTTTTGCTACTTTCATAGCTTTTTCTTTGTTTTTCACCAGTTAACTTGGTATGTTTAGGGTGAATCTCTTCAGATCTTATGCCATTTGGAATTTTTAAGCTTCTTGGTTGTATAACATTTCATTAAATCGAGGAAGCATTTTGGGCTTTGTTTCTTCAAATATTCTTTCTACTTCTGCCTCTCCTTCCTTCTGAGACTCTTATTATGTGTATATTTGTGTGTCTGATGGGGTCCCACTGTTCTGTGAGTCACTGTTCATTTTTCTTTATGCTCCTTTTTTCCTGTTCCTCAGCTTGGATAATCTAATTTGTCAGATTTAAAGTTTCTGGATTCCTCCTTCTGCCAGGCCAGATCTGCTGTCGAGCTCCTCTAGTGAAGTCTTCATTTTAGTTATTGTACTTTTCAGCTTCTGAATTTCTATTTGGTTCTGTCTTTTTATAATTTCTGTGTCTTTATTGATATTCTCTATTTGGTGAGGCATTTTTATAATTTCACTTTTTGGATATAATTTCCTTTATTTCTTTGAATATGCTTATAATAAGTGATTTAAAATCTTTAGTGAGTCCAACTTCTGGCTCCTCATACAGACATTTTCTTTTGTCCTTAAATTTTTCCTTGTCATGTTTTCCTGTTTCTTCATATGTCTTATAATTTTTGCTTGAAAACTGGATGTTTTAAATAATATGATGTGACAACCCTGGATATTAAATTCTCCCATCCCCTCCTCAGGGTTTTTGTTTGTTGTTTGTGCTGTAATTTTGTTTGTTAAATGATTTTCCTGGATGAATTTTGTAAAGTCCATATTGCCTGTTGTGTGTAGCTAATGAAGATGTTATGTGGTTCGTTTAGTTGTCTGTGGATTATTGGATAGAGATTACGTTAAATGCTTTGGGCCAAGAAGTCTGTCATCTTTTACTGAGGGACTCTGTTCAGGCATATACTCTGGCAATTTGTAACCGCATTTTAACCTTCACTTCCTCCTTGTGCAGAGCCTTGAGGTGATTCAGAGTTCAGAGAATTTGGCCTTCTAGTTTTTTCCTAGGCATGTGCATAGTGATGCGGGATTTTTTTGCTCCTTAGTTCAGCTAAAATCTGGCTTCTTGTCTGACAACCGGGAAAAATTAGGCACATGGACACTTTGCCAGGTGAGGAGAGCAGTATTTATTAAAAGAAAGCTCTCAGTGGAAGAAAGCAGGTCCTGCCAACAGGCTCCCACATCACAGATTGATTACCAGGCCACCCCACATAAGCTGAAGAGGCCAGGCCCCTCCCCACCACATCCCCCTCCTGAAGGTGAGAATTCCTGGTGGCTCCACCCCATTCTCCTGGTACACAGGCGGGGCCCTTAGTCTGAGCCACTCCACATTGATTTATTTCCCTTACTGCACATTTCCCTTATTGCACGTGTGTTAAGGGATGGAATTTTTCACCATGGGCATGTGTAGGCAAGCCCTCATGCACAATGACTTGGGTGGCATTTGGCTGTCTCCTGTCATAATTGATACCATTATGTTTTCCTAGTGAATTGATCTTCTTGTCATTATGCATTCTCTCTCTTCACAGTAATTACCTTTGCTCTGAAGTCTACTTTATTAGATGTTAATACAGTCACTGCTGTTTTTTTGATCAATGTTTGCCTGCTATAATTTTTTCCAATCTTATGCTTTCAAGCCTGCCTGTAACGTTGAATTTGAAGTTAGCTTCTTCCAAATAGTATATGATTGGTTTATGATTGTTCATTTACACTACCAATCTCTGTGTTTGATGGCTGTATTTAGATTATTTGTATTTAAGATCTTTTTTTTTTGGAGACAAGGTACGGCTCTGTCGCCTAGGCTAGAGTCTAGTGGCGTGATCTCAGCTCACTGCAACTTCTGCCTCCTCGGCTCAAACCATCCTCCCACTTCAGCCTCCTGAGTAGCTGGGACCATAGGTGTGCACCACCACACCCAGATAATTTTTGTACTTTTGGTAGAGATGAGGTTTTACCATGTTGCTGAGGCTGGTCTGGAACTGGTGAACTCGAGCAATCCACCCAGCTTGGCCTCTCAAAGTGCAGGGATATCAGGCATGAGCCACTGCATCTGGCCTATTTAAGATAATTATTGGTATTGTTAGTGCTCAGGTCTCCCATCTTATTTTTACCCCTCTGAGCTGTTTCCTGATTTTTTTTTTTTTTTTTTTTTGCCTTCCTAGGGTTAATTAAGTTTAGGACCATCTTTATTCCTTTTTTGTTTTTGAGACAGGATCTCTCTCTATTGCCCATGCTGGAGTTCAGTGGCACAGTCACAGCTCATTGCAGCCTTGATCTCCCAGGCTGAAGCAGTCCTCCCACCCCAGCCTCCTGAGTAGTTGGGACCAGAGGCACATGCCACCACACCTGGCTAATTTTTGTCATTTTTGTAGAAATAGGGCTTTGCCATGTTGCCCAGCCTGGTGTCGAATTCCTGGGCTCAAGCAATTTGCCAGCCTTGGCTTCCCAACATTCTGGGATAATAGGTGTGAGCCACTATGCCTGACCTATTCACTTTTTTTGAGATGGAGTCTCACTCTGTCGCCCAGACTGGAGTACAGTGGCGTGATCTCAGCTCACTGCAACCTCCGCCTTCCAGGTTCAAGCAGTTATCCTGTCTTAGCCTGCCCGCTAGCTGGGATCACAGGCAACACCATGCCTGGGTAAGTTTTGCATTTTTCGTAGAGATGAGGTTTCACCACATGGGCCAGGCGGCTCTGAAACTCCTGACCTCAGGTGATCTGCCCATCTCGGCCTCTGAAAGTGCTGGGATTATAGGCATGAGCTACCACGCCCGCCCTGTTTTAGTTTTCTTAATGGCTTCTTTAGATATTATAATATACATGTGTAACTCACCACAGTCTACATATGCAACATTCTGCCACTTCAGATGAGTTGTAGAAACTTCACTTTTCACTTAGGTACCTATAAAAAGAAAAAACAAACTGTTTTCCCCTCTTCTCTCATACTTAACACAGTACATTTCTATGCCCAGATATGTGGGGTGTTTTATCCGGACACCAAGCATCCAGCAGACACCAACTGGGTATCCTATAATTTAATCCAGTTTTGATCCTGTCTACCTGGAGATGATGTGAGATCACACAAGTTGAGGGCTTAGTCCCACAAGACTGGCTCCACTGCAGAGGCCAATCACAAGCAGTAGGTTGTCACCCATATTTCTGACCAACTGGATATAAATTAGGATTCCTAAACCTTCCTCTTTTAAGTTCAATTAATTTGCTATGTTGGCTCACATAAGTGAGAGAAATACTTACATTTACTGATTTAGGTATTCAGTAGAAGTAGATGAAGAGCCAGATGAAGAGATGGATAGAGCAAGACATGGACAGGGTAGGGGCGAGTGGCGTGCTTGAAGCTTCCATGCCTTCTTCAGGCAAACCACCCTTCCAGTACGTCTGTATGCCTAGCAACCGAGAAGCTCATTGAATGTTGTTAAAGAAGGTTGTTTTTTTTTTTTAATTGTTCATTTGTTTGTTTTTTCGAGATATAGTCTCACTCCGCCACCCAGGCTGGAGTGTAGTAGCATGACCTTGACTGAGTGCAGCTTCGACCTCCCAGGCTCAAGTTTTCCTGCTACCTCAGCCTCCTGAGCAGCTGGGACCACAGGTGCATGCCACTATATCTGGCTAATTTTTGTATTTTTTGTAGAGGTGGGGTCTTGCTGTGTTGCACAGGCTGGTCTCAAACTCAGGCTCAAGAGATCCTCCTGCCTTGGCCTCCCTAAGTGTTGTGATTATAGTGGTAAGCCATGGTGTTGGCTGTTAAAGTATTTTTATAAAGCTTGATCTCCGGCTTCCCCTTTCCCAGAGGAAACTGAGTAGAGCTGAAAACCCATTAATCCTCTAATCACTTCGTCTTTTTGCTGAGTGGCCCCATTCTGAGGCCACCCTAAGTAACCTCAGTAGGGTAAACTCAGGAGTTATCACAGGGGCTCTTTATAAATAACAAAAGATATTCCTATCACTTAGGAAATTCCAAGAGTTGTAGGAGTTCTATGACAGAAACCTGGGATAATGGCCAGATATATTTCATGTTATAGCATAATATCTTTACCTTCCCTATTTAAAAATATTGTATTATCAAATCATTTTACAATTTTTGCTTCAATCATTGATTATGATTTATTCAGTTGATATGGAACATTTTAGTTGCACAAGAGTAAATAATTGCTACGTATTTTCCTTTACATTGTTCTTCATCTCCCTGTACTTTAAAATTTTAAATTCTATGCCCATTACTACTCAGATAATATGCCTTCTTTCCTTCTCTTGTTGAGATATATTCTCCAGTATCTTCCTATTAAAGGAATCATGATAAGTAAAATTGTAATGTTCTTGCATGTTTTAAAAAGAACTTTATTTTTTTCCCTGATTAATAGTTTGCCTGGGAATAGAACTCTAAATTGGAAATCAGTTTTCCTCAGAATATTTAAGGCATGGCTCTGCTATCTTCTAACATCGATTTTGTTTCAAATGACTCAATCAAAATATAAGTGGGGATGGGATTGGAGCTGGGGATATTCAAGGCCCACAGATGTACTTGGGAAAATTAAGTTAAAACTTCAATTCTCCTATTACATAAAAAACCCTGTTGTATTATATGGGTAATGATCAGACAATGTCATGGGGTAAGGTGGAAGGAGAAAAAAGTATGGGTATGTGGAAGAAACAGGATGTAGAGAAAGATAGGGAAGAAAGCCTATCAAGTTAGTAGTTAGTTTGTTTTCAGATATCTTCATTTACACTGAAATTTATAGATAAGTATCATTGCCTTTCTGCATGATTTCATTTGAAATGCTCATTTGCTTCTGACTACTGCCTATACTTTTTGGAAACTAGCAGCTCTACATTATAGGTGTTTAATGTTTTCATGTAACCAGCAGAGGGAGGATACACAGATGTTCTTTTGGAACAGGGACTCAAGCCAGAGAAATAGAATTCAGTATGTGCCAGTTAAAATAGTTTTAATGATTGTTCTCTTTACTATTTATATTGTACAGCTGCTAGAAAATAATACAATAGAAGATATCCCCCATAAGCTTATAGTCAGATAATATAATCATTTTGATCTGTTTCCTGCCCATGTTTTTATACAAATGTATAATTAATTTACATTTGTATAATAAATTTAATGTCATTAGTTTTACATGGATGTGTTATTTGAAAACTAGGTAAGAATAATATTTTCCGTTCTGATAAAAGCAGAGTATGTATTCTTATGTGTAAATAAGATTTCCATTGGCTTCTCATATGTTTGTAAGTTTTAGTTTCCATTCTTACAATGAGTAGAACCTCTGTATAAAGAAAATGTTTCGTTATTTTAGATAAACAAAAGGAGCAGAATACAACATTGTCTATTTTACGGTTATAACTGGAAAATATATCTAATCAGAAGACTTAAATAGGGTAGGAAAACATTAAAATAGTTATGTCAGTTTGGTAGCTTGATGCCCGGTACCTAATTATGTATTCAGTAAATATTTTTGGAATAGATGAATAGTGAGACCATGACTACTTTTTTCTGTTTATTTTTTTTATTCTCTCTCTCTCTCTCTCTCTCTCTCTCTCTCTCTCTGTGCGTGTGTGTGTGTGTGTGTGTGCATGTGTGTGTGTGTGTGTGTGTTTATTTTTTTGAGACTGGATCTTATTTCTGTTGCCCTAGCTGGAGTGCAGTGGCACGATCATGGCATTTTTGTATTTTTTTTTTTTGGACAGATGGAGTTTTGCCACGTTGCCCAGGCTAGTCTTAAACTCTGGGGTTCAAGTGATCTGTCTGCTTTGGCCTCCCAAAGTGCTGGGATTACAGGCCTGAGCCACTGTGCCTGGCCTGTTATAATGTTAAGAGAGTAAATAAGGTGTAATTTCTGTGAAGATTTAGACACACATGAATAATTTCTTTGAAAGTTACCTGTCCAGGGCCAGTCACAGTGGCTCAAACCTATAATCCTAGCACTTTGGCAGGCCAAGGCGGGCTGATCACGAGGTGAGGAGATTGAGACCATTCTGGCCAACATGGTGAAACCCTGTCTCTACTAAAAATACAAAAATTAGCTGGGCGTGGTGGTGCATGCCTGTGATCCCAGCTACTTGGGAGGCTGAGGCAGGAGAATAGCTTGAACCTGGGAGGCAGTTGCAGTGAGCTGAGGTCACGCCACTGCCCTCCAGCCTGGTGACGGAGCAAGACTCCATCTCAGGAAAAAAAAAAAAAAAGTTACCTTTCCAGTTTGTATAGCTCTAGATTATATTCTATACTTGTTAAATGCTATGACCAAAGAAAAGCAGTATATAATATCGTCTGTCCACATGCTGGTTTATGGAAAAAAGTGAAACCTATTTTGTACCTGAGTTTTGTATGTAGTTTTACCAAAATCTTGAAAATATTTCTCTCTGTACATTACCCTATAAGACCTTTCTTATTTCAAATGAGTTTATTGAATTTCATGTTTAGTTCTTTGTCATTTACCCATTAATAAAATACAGGTAACAAATATAGTTGTATATCCATAATGTAGAGAAATAAAGTAACTAAGGGAAAACAAAATAGAAAACTAAAGAAAATAACCAAAGGAAAGACAATTTTGATGGAAAGGCTGGTAAAGAATTTGCAATGGACTGGGCAAGTTGGCTTACACCTGTAATCTCAGCACTTTGGGAGACTGAGGCAGGAGTTCGAGACCAGCCTGGACAACATGGTGAAACCCCATCTCTACTAAAAATACAAAAATCAGCTGGGTGCAGTGGCACGCACCTGTAATCCTAGCTACTCAGGAGGCTGAGGCAGGAGAATCACTTGAAGCTGGGAGGCAGAGGTTGCAGTGAGCCAAGATCGTGCCACTGTACTTCAGCCTGGCAACAGAGCAAGACTCTGTTTA
Organism: Sapajus apella; assembly: GCF_009761245.1. Classification (NCBI taxonomy): domain Eukaryota; kingdom Metazoa; phylum Chordata; class Mammalia; order Primates; family Cebidae; genus Sapajus; species Sapajus apella. The sequence goes on from NW_022436975.1 coordinate 153,548, forward strand.
AAAAAAAAATAATAATAATAATTTGCAATGGTTGGAAAAATGAATAAGATATTCAGGTGGGTAACTCTCTAAGGCTGTTGGGGAAGGGAATGAGCAAGCTAGATGGTTTAAAGGTGAGGGAGAGATTTTTATGATGGTTAGTGTTAGAGACTTGAGCATGATTGAATGGTGGACTGAATGATGGAACTGGTTAAAGTGGAGGGGATTGGAATCCTGATTGCTGTGTCTCATCATGAGGACCCTGTTTTTCCGTTGAGGATTTCCTTTTTATAGTCTCAAACCACTGGAATATAAGACATTATGAATGTCTTCCTCTGCTTTTTTCTTTTTTAACTTAACAAAGTTTGTGATTTTTTTTTTTTAGACGGAATCTCACTCTGTTGCCCAGGCTGGAGTGCAGTGGCATGATCTCGGCTCACTGCAACCTCCAACTCCCGGGTTCAAACAATTCTCCTGCCTCAGCCTTCCGAGTAGCTGGGACTACAGGCACACACTGCCATGCCCAGCTAATTTTTTTTGTATATGAGAAGAGACAGGGTTTCACCATGTTGCCCAGGTTGGTTGTGAACTGAGCTCAGGCAGTGAACCCGCCTCAGCCTCCCAAAGTGCTGGGATTACAGGTGTGCACCACCACGCCCGGCCAAGTTTGTGATATTTTTACTGTTTTGCCCAACATTACATACTCCAATAAAAAATTTCAGGTGTGCATAGAGAAACTTGTGGTTTTGAATTAGATCCTGAGGATTTAAATTTTGTGTTTGATTTGCCTATTACAGATTGAATTCTAATCCAACATGCTTAGCAGTGGTCTCAAACATTTATGGAATAAGAATCAGCAGAGATGGTTGTTAAAATGCAGATTCCTGAGCCTTTCCTCTCTCAAAAGTCTAACTTGTGATTTGGGTACCTATGTATCTGTTAAAACATCTCTGCTCTGATGTGCATGTTCCTTGGATTGCATTTTGTGTGTGTGTGATAAAATATATGTATATATTTACCTCAATATATTTACACAATATGTTTACCAAAATATATTTACCACTGTGTGTGTGTGTATATATACACACTGTGAAATTTACTGTTCTAACCATTTTTAGGTGTGTAGTCCTATGTATTAAATACATTCGCATTTGCTGTAGATTGAATGTTTCTGTCTCTCCAATATTCACATGTTGAAACCTGCTTCCCAAAGTGATGATATTTAGAGGTGGGGCCTTTGGCAGGAGATTAAGTCATGAGGGTACCTTCATGAATGAGATTAGTGCCCTTAAAAAAAAAAAAAAAAAAAAACAAATTCCCAGAGACTCTCTTCTTCCTTCTGTCACATGGGGATATAGTGAGAAGAACCAGGAAGCCATCTATGAACTGGGAAGCAGGCTCTCAACCAGACACTGAATCTGCTGGTGCCTTGATCTTGAACTTCACAGCCTCTAGACCTATGAGAAATAAATTTCTGTTGTTTCTTTGCCACTCTGTTTATGGTATTTTGTTATAGCTCCCAGAACAAACTGAGATAGCATTGTTGTTCAACCACCATCACCACCATCTATCTTTAGAACCTTTTCATCATCAAAATGGAAATTCTGTACTCATTAAACTATGACTCCTCATTCTTCGCTCCCCAGCCCCTAGCAACCATTCTACTTTGTCTTTGTGAATTTGTTTCATAATATGGCTCAATTATAATTGACCACATATAAGTGGAATCATATAATGTTTGCCCTTTTGTGTCTGACTTATTTTACTGAGCATGATGTTTTCAAGGTTCAACTATGTTGTAAAATGTATCAGAAATTCATTCCTTTTTAAGGCTGAATAATATATCATTATATATGTTCCATATTTTGTTCATCCATTCATTCATTGTTGGACATTTGTGTTCTTTCCGCCTTATGGCTATTGTGAATATTGCTGCTATGAACATTGGTATGCAAGTATCTGTCTGAGTTTTGGGTATATACTTAGCAGTGGCATTGCTAGATCATGGTTAACATTTTAATTTAATTTCACTTAATTTTACTTTATTTTATTTTATTTTAGAGACAGAATCTTGTTCTTTTGCTCAGGCTTCAGAACTATGACGTGATTATAGCTTAGTGCATCCTCAAATTCCTGGGGATAAGCCATTCTCCCGCTTCAGCCTCCTGAGTAGCTGGGACTACAGATGCACATTCCCATGCGTGCTAATTTATTTTTTGTAGAGACCTGCTATGTTTCCTAGGCTGGTGTTGAACTCCCGAGCTCAAGTAATCCTCATGCCTTGGTCTCCTAAAAGTGTTGGAATTGCAGGTGTGACCCATTGTGCCCTACCCTGTGTTTAACTTTTGAAACTATCAACTGCAACATTTTACTTTTCCACTAGCAGTGTGCAAAATTTATAATTGCTACACATCCTTGGCAATGATGTTTTTTGTTTTTAAATAGCCATTCTGATGAGTGTGAAGTGGCATATCATTGTAGTTTTTTGCTTTTTGTTTTTGTTTTGGATACAGGATCTCACTCCGCCATCCAGGCTGGAATGCAGTGGCATAATCAGTGATCCAGCCTTGACCTCCCAGACTCAAGTGATCCTCCCACCCCAGCCTCTCCAGTAGCTGGGACTATAGGCACATGCCACCACACCCAGCTTTTTTTTTTTTTCTGAGACAGGATCTTGCTTTGTCACCCAGGCTGGAGTGTAGTGGTGCAATCATGGCTCACTGCAGCCTTGACCTCCTGGGCTCAAGCAATCCTCCTACCACAACCTCCCAAGTAGCTGGAACTATAGGCACATGCCACCATATCTGGTTAATTCTAAAAAAAAAAAAAAAAAAAAAAAAAATAGTAGAGATGAGGTCTCACAGTGTTGCCTATGGTGCTGACCAGTTTTAACAGTAATCACATTTGCGGGGTTGTGGTTTCACCTCCAAAGGCCACATATCTTACTAGCATCACATTGGGGGTTAGGATGTCAACATATGAATTTTAGGAGACAGCAGCATTCAGACTATAGCACTAGTTAAGGAAACTTTAATGCTGTATTTTAATTTTAATGTATTATTATTGCTTAAACTACAATGGTATTAATGTGGAGACATGTTTCTGTATGGGTGATCAAGTTATAATAGTTGACCTTAATTTAATTCCCAACACAAACCTAAAATTTTCCTTCAAATGCAAATTAAAAATATTATGAAATGAGGATATGTCTGTTGCAGACATTTGTTTTAAAAGAGGAAAAAAGGGCAAACAAGCCTAGAGAAAATATTGTCACCACTACATATACTCTCCTTGGCTTATATTCTTTTAAAAAATTCAGTAAAGTTCACTGGGCATGGTGGCTCACACCTGTAATCCCAGCACTTTGGGAGGCCGAGGCAGGTGGATCACCTGATGTCGGGAGTTCAAGACCAGCCTGACCAACATGGAGAAACCCCATCTCTACTAAAAATAAATAATTGACTGGGTGTTGTGGTGCATACCTGTAATCCCAGCTACTCAGGAGGCTGAGGCAGGAGAATTGCTTGAACCTGGGAGGCAGATGTTGCAGTGAGCTGAGATGGTGCTGTTGTACTCCAGCCTGGGCAACAAGAGCAAAACTCCGTCTCAAAAAAAAAAAAAAAAAAAAAAAAATTCAGTCAAGTTTTCTGGAATTGTAGTTTTTATTATCTGTCCAATTGCATTGATTTTCTTCTTCAGGAATTCCTATACCTTTTATGTTGGATCCTGAGAGACTTAATCAGATTATTTCTCTTGAATACTTTTTTTCTTTCTTCATTGGAGCTAGATGGTGGAACTTTTAAGTTTCCTTTTTTTTTTCTTAGACAAGTTTACATGAGGAATAAAATTTATATAAACTAGTTCTTAACAACCTATAAAGAGATGTAGACTCCCACACAGTAAAGTAGGAGACTTAAACATTCCACTGTCAATATTAGATCAGTGAGATAGAAAATTAACAAGGATATCCAGGACTTGAACTCAGATCTGGACCAAGCGAACCTAATAGACATCTACAGAACTCTCCACCCCAAATCCACAAAATACACATTCTTCTCAGCATCACATTGCACTTACTCTAAAATTGACCATGTAATTGGAAGTAAATCACTCCTCGGCAAATGCAAAAGAACAGAAATCATAATAGTCTCTCAGACCACAGCACAATCAAATTAGAACTAAGGATTAAGAAACTCACTCAAAACCACACAACTACATGGAAACTGAACAACCTGCTCCTGAATGACTACTGGATAAATAATGAAATGAAGACAGAAATAAAGATGTTCTTCGAAACCAATGAGAATGAACACACAACGTACCAGAATCCCTGGGACACATTTAAAGCAGTGTCTAGAGGGAAATTTATGGCACTAAATGCTCACATGAGAAGCAAGGAAGGATCTAAAATCAACACCCTAATGTCACAATTAAAAGAACTAGAGGAGCAAGATCAAGCAAATTCAAAAGCTAGCAAAAATACAAGAAATAACTAAGATCAGAGCAGAACTGAAGGAGATAGAGACACACACACACAAAAAACCTTCAAAAAAATCAATGAATCCAGGAGCTGGTATTTTGAAATCAGCAAAACAGACCACTAGCCAGACTAATAAAAAAGAAAAGAGAGAAGAAATAGATGCAATAAAAAATGATAAAGGGGATATCACCACTGAATCCACAGAAATACAGACTACCGTCAGAGATTACTACAAACACTTCTGTGTACATAAACCAGTACATTTAGAAGAAATGGATAAATTTCTGGACACTTACATCCTTTCTTACATCCTCCTAAGACTAAACCAGGAGGAAGGTGAATCCCTGTTTAGATCAATAACAGGGTCTGAAGTTGAGGCAGCAATTAATAGCCTACCAACCAAAAAAAAGTCCAGGACCAGACAGGTTCACAGCTGAATTCTACCAGAGATACAAAGAGGAGCTGGTACCATTTCTTCTGAAACTATTCCAAACAATACAAAAAGAAGGAATCCTCCCTAATTCATTTTATGAGACCAATATCATCCTGATACCAAAACCTGGCAGAGACAAAACTAAAAAGAAAATATCCATGGTCAATATCCATGATGAACATTGATGTGAAAATCTTCAATAAAATACTGGCAAACCAAATGAAACAGCACATCGGAAAGATTATCCCTTATAATCAAGTAGGCGTCACCCCTGGGATGCAAGGCTGGTTTAATATACACAAATCTATAAACGTAATCCATCATATACACAGAACCAAAGACAAAAACCACCTGCTTATCTGAATAGATGCAGAGAAGGCCTTTGACAAAATTCAACAGCCTTTTATGCTAAAAACGCTCAATAAACTAGATATCGATGGAATGTATCTCAAAATAACAAAAGCTATTTATGACAAAGCAACAGCCAATATAATATTGAATGGGCAAAAACTGGAAGCATACCCTTTGAAAACTGGGACAAGACAAGTGTGCCCTCTCTCACCACTCCTGTTCAACATAGTAGTGGAAGCTCTAGCCAGAGCAATCAGGCAAGAAAAAGAAATAAAGGATATTCAATTAGGAAAAGAGGAAATCAAATTGTCTCTATTTGCAAATGACATGATTGTATATTTAGAAGACCCCATCATCTCAGCCCAAAATCTCCTTAAGATGGTAAGCAACTTCAGCAAAGTCTCAGGTTACAAAGTCAATGTGCAAAAATCACAAGCATTCCTATACACCAATAACAGAGCCAAATCACGAGTGAACTCCCATTCACAATTGCTACAAAGAGAATGAAATACCTAGGAATACAACTAACAAGGAATGTGAAGGACCTCTTCAAGGAGAACTACAAACCACTGCTCAACGAAATAAGAGAGGACACAAACAGATGGAAAAACATTCCATGCTCGTGATTAGGAAGAATCAATATCGTGAAAATGGCCATACTGCCCAAATTAATTTATACATTCAATGCTATCCCACCAAGCTTCCATTAACCTTCTTCACAGAACTGGAAAAAAAACAACTTAAACTTCATATGGAACCAAAAACGAGCCCACATAGCCAAGACAATCCTAAGCAAAAAGAACAAAGCTGGAGGCATCATGCTACCTGACTTTGAACTATACTACAAGGCTACAGTAATCAAAACAGCATGATACTGGTACCAAAACAGAGATATAGACTAAAGGAACAGAACAGAGGCCTTGGAAGTAACGCCGTACATCTACAACCATCTGATCTTTGACAAGTCCAACAAAAGCAATGGGGAAAGGATTCCCTATTTAATAAATGGTGTTGGGAAAACTGGCTAGCTGTATGCAGACAGCTGAAACTGGACCCCTTCCTTACAACTTATACAAAAATTAACTCCAGATGGATTTAAAGATTTAAACATAAGACCTAACACCATAAATATCCTAGAAGAAAACCTGGGCAATACCATTCAGGACATCCACATATGCAAGGACTTCATTACTACAACACTAAAAGCGATGGCAACAAAAGCCAAAATAGACAAATGGGATCTGATTAAACTTAAGAGCTTCTGCACAACAAAAGAAACTATCATTATAGTGGACCAGCAACCACGAAGGAAGCATTGAGATACCATCTCACATCAGTTAGAATGATGATCATTAAAAACTCAGGAGACGGCTGGAGAGGATGTGGAGAAATATGAATGCTTTTATACTGTTCGTGTGAATGTAAATTAGTTCATCCATTGTGGAAAACATTGTGGCGATTCCTCAAGGATCTAGAAATAGAAGTACCATTTGACCCAGCAATCCCAATACTGGGTATATACCCAAAGGATTATAAATCGTTCTATTTAAAGACACGTGCACACATATGTTCATTGTGGCACTGTTTACAATAGTGGAAACCTGGAACCAACCCAAATGTCCATCAAGGATAGACTGGATGAAGAAAATGTGGCACATAAACACCATGGAATACTATGCAGCCATAAAAAAGGATGAGTTCATGTCCTCTGCAGGGACATGGATGAAGCTGGAAACCATCATTCTCAGCTAACTGACACAAGAACAGAAAACCACACACCACATGTTCTCACTCATAAGTGGGTGTTGAACAGTGAGAACACATGGACACAGGCAGGGGAACATCACACACTGGGGTCTGTTGATGGGTAGGTGCTAGGGGAGAGATAGCAGTGGGTGGGAGCATTGGGGAGGGACAACATTAGTAGAAATACCTAATGTAGATGACAGGGGGATGGATGCAGCTAACCACTGTGGCATGTGTATACCTGTGTAACAATCCTGCATGATCTGCACATGTACCCCAGAACTTAAAAAAAAAAATTTACAAGAAATTTCACTTTTCGTCTTCTGTTTCTCTCTCTCTTTTTTTGTTGCAATATACTGATTTTTTTTTTTTTTTTTTTTTGAGACAGAGTCTTTGTTGCCAGGCTGGAGTGCAGTGGTGTGATATCCGTTCACTGCAACCTTCGGTTCACTGCAACCTCCGCCTCCCAGGTTCAAGCAATTCTCCTGCCACAGCATCCCGAGTAGCTGGGATTACAGGCGTGCACCACCATGCCCAGCTAATTTTTGTATTTTTAGTAGAGATAGGGGTTTCACCATTTTGCCCAGGATGGTCCTGATCTCTTGACCTCATGATCCGCCTGCCTAGGAATCTCAAAGTAGTGGGATTACAGGCATTAGCCACTGTGTCTGGCCGGAATATACTGATTTTTTAACAGCTTTATTAAAAGAATAATTGACATAAACTGCATAGTTACAGCATACAGTTTGATAACTTTTGAGATCCATGATCTCCATGAAACCATCAGTGCAAATGATTTAGGGAATGTAACAATCATGCCCCAAGGTTTTTCTTTGCTGCTTTGTAATTCCTATTTCTTTCCCTTTTCCTCACATTCCTAGTCTATCATGAACCTGCTTTCTGTTATTATTGGTTTGTTTGCATTTTCTAGAATTGTATGTAAATGGATTTTTGTGGTCTAATTTCTTTCCTTCAGTGTCACTTTGAAATCCAATTATATTATTGCTTGTTTCAGTACTTCGTTCTTTTTTATCATTCAGTACGATTGCATTGTATGGATATATCACAAGTTTTAAAATCCATCCACCTGTTGATGGCTATATTAGCTCTCTATTGCAATATAACAGTTTATCTAAAAACTTAGTGGTATAAAACAACATGCATTTATTACCTGACAGTTTCTGGGCCAGGAATTTGGGAGTGGCTTAGTTGGGTGACTGGCTCAGGGTTTTTCATAAGATTGCTGTCAAGATGTTGGATGCCTTGAAGCCATTTGAAGGCTTCACTGCAGTATCCAATTCAAAGATACTTCTATGGCTGTTGGCCAGAGGCCTCAACCTCTGGTCTTCTGACCAAGGATCTTCTTTGCAGGAATGCTTAAGTGTTCTTTCTTTGTTTTGTTTTGATTTTTTTTTGAGATAGTGTCTCACTATGCTGCCCAGGCTGGAGTGTAGTGGTGCAATCTTGGCTCACTGCAACCTCCACCTACCAGGTTTAAGCGATTCTCCTGGCTCAACCTCCTGAGTAGCTGGGAGTACAGGCGCCTGCCACCACACCCAGCTAATTTTTGTATTTTTAGTAAAGATGGGGTTTCATCATGTTGGACAGGCTGGTCTCGAATTCCTGACCTCAAGTGATCTGCCTGCCTACGCGTCCCAGAATGCTGGGATTACAGATGTGAGCCACCATGCTTGGCCAAGTGTTCTTATTACATAGAATCTGGTTACTACTAAAACAAGTGATCTAAGAGCAGCATGGGCAAAGAGGAAGCTACAATGCCTTTTTTTTTTTTTTTTTTTTTGAGACAGTTTCACTGTGTTGCCCAGGCTGGAGTGCAGTGGTGTGATCTCAGCTCACTGCAACCTCTTGTCTCCAGGGTTCAAGTGATTCTTGTGCCTCGGCCTCTCGAGTAGCTGGGATTACAGATGTACGCCACCACACCCAGCTGATTTTTGTATTTTTAGTGGAGATGGGCTTCACTATGTTGGCGAGGCTTGTCTAATTCCTGGCCTCAAGTGATCTGCCGCCCTGGTCTCTCAAAGTATTGGGATTACAGGCTTGAACTACTGCTCCCAGCTGGAAGCCTCAATGCCTACCTGGTCTCGGAAGTCACACATTGTCACTTTCCTCATATTATGTGCTAAAAATAAGTCACTCTATCCAGCCCACACTCAAAGAGTAAAGAATTAGGGGCTGCTTTTGAAGGGAGCAGTATCAAAGAATTTGTTGTAATATTTTAAAGCTACTGCAATGGACTTTGGGGTTGTTTTTAGATTTTGGCTGTTTCAAATAAAATGCTTATAAAATATGTAAAAATATTTGTAGACATATAGTTTTATTTCTTTGTGTAAATTGCTAGGAGGAAAGCGGCTAGTTTGTAAGATAGTGTTATGTTTAAATTTTTACTCCTTTTGTAGTGAAGACTTAAGATATTATCTGTAATACCTATTTGTTCTTGGATTTCTTCTGGTTTAGTACATTTTAAATTTTATTCTACTTAAGTTTTGTCACCTCATTTCTGGGTTTTTATTCTGAATGTTTTATCTTGTTTTGAAATTGTAGTTTACCATTTTATGTGTTTTGTGTGTCTTTGATGTACTTTTTTAGTGTGTGTTAGGATGTTATTCTCCTTAGTTTTTCCCTAATAATGATTTTATGGGATTTAGCTTTCATACCTTTCTGTTGCTTATTTTTATGTCACAGTCCTCTGAAATGTTAGAAGGAGGCAGGATTTAGGATACTTTTTTTTTTTTTTTGAAAGAATGTGGGCTCTCACTCTGTTGCCTGGGCTGAAATGCAGTGGTGTGATCATAGTTCACTGCAACCTCAAACTCCTGGGCCCAGGCAATCCTCCTGGTTCAGCCTCCTGAGTAGCTGGAACCACATTTGTGTGCCACCATGCCCAGCTCACTAAAAAGGTTTTTTTAAGAGATGGGGTCTTGCTATGTTGCCTGGGCTGGTCTTGAACTCCTGGGCTCATGAAATCCTCCTGCCTTAGCCACTAAAAGTTTGGGATTACAAGTGTGAGCCATGGCACCCAGTGAAGCATAGCTTTTGTACCTTGTGTTATTTTCATATGGCTTATAAAAATAGGGCCACTTGTGTGTTTGTCTTACAGATTCTTCCCAACTTTGCTCCATCTGGACCTTTTCTGTGTCTCTGCCACCCTTGTGCTGCTGAGTAGATTCCACTCCCAACATTTTATCAGTGAGGGGCCCAGAAGGGAGTCCACGGTGACCAGTTTCGGGTGGCCCAGGCTGCTCCCATCTCTTCACATCTTCTTACGGTGGAGCCCCTGCTCTCACCTAGATTCAGGCGCTGTTCTCAGTTCTGTCATACACTCTTCTCAGATCTGTCGTCTGCTCTGCTTCCTAGGGAGCACTGATGTCTAGGTTCTCAGGGCCTCCTTGGCTCACTTACTTTCCTTGGCGTCTTTCCTCTCAGATACTGATCCATGCTAGACTTTGGGAGTTGGTGGTTTGTCTTTACCCACTTGCGTCTTGGAGTTTGCTGATTAATTTTGTTTCTGTGTTTTTGACTTTGCTGTCTAGTTACTCTTTATGTGAAGATTTAGAGACATTCAAAAACTATGCCTTTTCTGATGGCACTCCTAGGTTTTCAAATTGTAAATCGTAAACTTAATGTCTATTTAATGGAGTTGATTTTGTTTGTTTTGTTTTTTCTTTTAATAATCATCTCCACAGAGAAAAAGGAGTTGGGATATAGAATGCCGATCCTTTCCAGGAGAAAGACCACTGCAGTTCAGAAGAGCAGGACTCAGGACACCTGAGGCAGCTGCCTCCCTCTCTGAAGCATGGCTTAGGTGTGGAGAAGGATTTCAGGACACTTCTGGGACTCTGGTAAAGTATCTGTAGAATTGTTTTCCCTGAATGCCAGGAGGAAATCCTATCTGAGTGTTCAAAACATTGTAATTACATTTCATTGAAATCCCTCTCTTATTCTTTCAGGTCACTGTAATTGGTGCACTCCTTTTACTTCCCTTTCATTCCTTGAATAATCGTAGCAAGTTAATATTCACTTTTTTTTTTTTTTGGAACACAGTCTCACTTTGTTGCCCAGACTGGAGTACCATGGCATAATCATAGCTCACTGCAACCTCGATCTCCCGGTCTTAGGTTATCTTGCCTCAGCCTCTTGAATAGCTGAGACTACAGTTATATACCAGCATGCCTAGCTAATTTTTTTTTTTTTTTTTTGAGATGGAGTCTCACTTTGTCACCCAGGCTACAGTGCAGTGGCACTATCTTGGTTCGCTGCAACCTCCGCCTCCCGAGTTCAAGCAATTCTCCTGCCTCAGCCTCTTGAGTAGCTGGGATTACAGGTACATGCCACCACACCCAGCTGATTTTTGTACTTTCAGTAGAGACCAGGTTTCACCATGTTGGCCAGGCTGGTTTGGAACTCCTGACCTCAGGTAATCCACCCACCTCGGCCTCCCAGAGTGTTGGGATTACAGACGTGAGCCACTGTGCCCGTCTGCCTGGCTAATTTTTCAAAAACTTTCTATAGAGACAGGGTCTTGTTGTGTTGCCTAGGCTGGTCTCTAACTCCTGGCTGCAAGAGATCCTCCCACCTCCACCTCCCAGAGTGCTGGGATTACTGGCATGAGCCACAGTACCTGGCTATACTCACTTTTTTTTTTTTTTTTTTTTTTTTTTTGTGACGGGGTTTCGCTCTTTTTACCCAGGCTGGAGTGCAATGGCGCGATCTCGGCTCACCGCAACCTCCGCCTCCTGGGTTCAGGCAATTCTCCTGCCTCAGCTTCCTGAGTAGCTGGGATTACAGGCACGCGCCACCATGCCCAGCTAATGTTTTGTATTTTTTAGGAGAGACAGGGTTTCACTGTGTTGACCAGGATGGTCTCGATCTCTTGACCTCGTGATCCACCCGCCTCGGCCTCCCAAAGTGCTGGGATTACAGGCTTGAGCCACCGCCCCCGGCCTTATACTCACTTTTTAAATTCACATGCAGAACCTTTCTGCTTCTTTGTTTGTAAATGAAGGATATTTACTAAGAATGTTCTCAGAAGATGAAACCATTGAGTATACCACTCTTCACAAGAAACGTATTCATGAAGTGTTTATAGTGGCATATTCTGGAGATATTGTAGGTTTGCTTCAGGACCAAGGCAATAAAGTGATCACATGAATTCTTTGGTTTCCTAGTGCATATAAAAGCTACGTTTATATTATCCTGTAGTCTATTAAGTGTGCAATAGCATTATGTCTAAAAAAGCAATGTGCTTACCTTAATTTAAAAATACTTTATTGCTAAAAAAAAAAAAAAAATGCTAACAATCATAGATAGGAGTCTTCACCAAAGTGTAATCTTTTTGCTAGGGGAGAGTCTTGCCTTGATGCTGATAGCTGCTGACTGATCAGGTTGTTGGTGGTTGAAGGTTGGGGTGGCTGTGGCAGTTTCTGAAAATAAGGCAAAAGTGAAGTTTGTCACATCTATTTACTATTCCTTTTATGAAAGATTTCTGAGTAGCATGTGATGCTCATAACATTTGACCTGTAATAGCACTTCTTTCAAAATTAGACTCAGTCCTCCCAAAGCCTGCCACTGCTTTATCAGCTGAGTTTATAGGATATTCTGAATTCTTTGTTATCACTTCAACAGTGTTCACAGCATTTTCACCAGGAGCAGATTTTATTTCCAGGAAACCACTTTGCTTGTTCATCCATAAGAATTAACTCTTCATCTAGATAGATCTATCTACATCGCTAAAACTCTGTATTAGCAATAATGCTGTTTTACTTACTTATCATTTGTATGTTCACTGGAGTAGTACTTTTAATTTCCTTCAAGAACTTTCCTTTGCATTCTCAGCTGGCTTAATGGTTTGGTTCAAGAGGTCTAGCTTTTAGCCTGTCTTGGTTTTTGTCATGCCTTTCTATAGCTTAGTTATTTCCAGTTTTTTTTTTTTGTTGTTGTTGTTTTGTTTTCTTTTTGTTTTTGAGATGGAGTCTTGCTCTGTTGCCCAGGCTGGAGTGCAGTGGTGCACTCTTGGCTCATTGCAAACTCTGCCTCCTGGGTTCAAACGATTCTCCTGTCTCAGCCTCCCTAGTAGCTGGGATTACAGGCACTTGCCACTAGGCCCAGCTCATTTTTGTATTTTTAGTAGAGACCAGGTTTCACCATGCTGGTCAGACCTCGGCCTCCCAAAGTGCTGGGATCATAGGTGTGAGCCACTGTGTACAGCCATTTCAAACTTTTGATTTAAGGTGTGAGACATTCAGCTGTTCTTCACTTGAGCACTTAGATGCCATTACAAGGTAATTAATTGGCTTAATTTTAATATTGTTGTGTTGCAGGGAATAGGAGGCCTAAGGAGAAGGTGAGAGATGGAGGAGCAGCTGGTTGGTGGAGCAGTCAGAACACACACAACATTTATTAATTTTGCTGTCTTATATTGGTTTTGACTGTGGCACCTCAAATCAGTTACAGTAGTAATACCAGAGATCACTGATCTCAGACTATCATAACAGATTTAATAATGATGAAGTTTGAAATCTTGGGAAGAATTATCCAAATATGACACAGAAGCACAAGTTTATAGGTGAGCACATGCGGTCAGAAAAATGGCGCCCATAGAATTGGGCACAGGATTGCCAGAAATTTTCAGTTTGTAAAAAAAAATGCTGTATCTGCAAAGCACAGTAAAGTGAAGCACACTAAAATGACATATGCCTGTATATTCAGAATCTTTTGGCAATGAGATATTATGGATAATTTTTGTGTATATGGTAACTTATAGAGGAATGATGTCATAAACTCAAGATAATTTGGGTTTGAGTAGTAATGAGTACCTCATAGGTGGTCAGAGTCATATATGTATGAGCAGATAGTAACACTGAATGTTAATGTGAAACGTTTTGGTCAGGCAGATCTCTTTAGATTCTGGAAAAATATAAATTTATAAATATATGAGGAGTATATGCTCTGGGAATACTGAAATTAGTGAATTGGTAAAGGAAATCAGAGAAGAAAATGTTAAGGAGAGTGTAGTTTAAGATTTTGATATTTTATAAAATATTGGTTCTTTTTAGCATTTGTCACATAAATTTCATCATTATTATTTTGCCTATAGTCATTAGCAGCTGAAGAGAAGACGACTACAGAAAAGCACCTTGAATTATCACCTAGACCCAAGCAAGGTAATACTATTTTGTTGATTTCTTGGCAGAGAAGATATGAGATTACATTCTTCTGTGATTATTTTAAAAATTTGCTTTCTAAAAAAGTTATGTGGTTTGGGTAGACTATATTCATAGTTAAAAAACATCAAGACAATGTAAAAAAGTATTTTTGAAAACTCTTTCATTGCTGTCACCATCTACTGCATTTCTCCTGCCCACCTACAGATAATTAACATTTTTTGTGTGTCCTTCCTGAGTTCATTTTTATCACAGAGCCCAGTAGGTTAGCTCATGCTCATAGCTCCAGGGTTTCTTTTTTTTATTTTTTTAATCTGATTTGGGAAAGAAATGTTACCTATAGCATAAGAACTAGACTGCTTCAGGCTATGAAATTCTTCCTTGATGAATTAGGAAAATTTCAAGCTATAAGAAGTAGAAAATTCTGTTCAAACACTAGAGTGTTTGGACAAATTAGGTTGCATTTGTGTCCTGCAGCAGGACATCCAGAGGGCTAGACTCTTTCTGAATTCTGTAGCCTGAGTGTGGAATTGGTTCTCATGGTCAGTAGGTAGTGGCTGAATTCTTTAAGCTGAATTCTTGGAAGAGTGTAGGTGCTGAGGACTTTCGCCAAATCTGCTCTGCCTTTCCTTTGGGAAGGAATGTTTTTCCCAGTATCTCTACCTTTGGCTAGAAGCTATTACACAGGGTCGCCTCCACTAAAGATACTTGAGTGAAATTAAGGATTTGTAGATTGGTATGTTGCTGCTAAAGAAAATTGGGGTTGTTAGTAATGAAGAAGGGGTGGATATCAGGTAGGCCGCTGGTTCTGCTGCCACAGTCAGTAAGCCCTGCTGTGAGTGTATAGGAAGAGTGACGACTTGTGACTTACTGGATCTTGCTCTGTCCTGGCTCTATAATCTTTGAAAACTAAGCTAAACATTCTCAGTCTCAGTTTTGTATCTGGAGAATGGACATAATCATTGGGTTATTATGAATATTAAGTGAGCTAAGAAAAGTAGATAAAATGCTTAGTTAAAAGGTGCTTGATTGAGGATAACAGTTGCTTATATGTCTGATGGCAGAAAGAGCTGTGTGAAAGACTCTTCAGAGCTCTGCAGAATGAACTAACTTTCTGCAACATTCTAAATCATATTATTATTTCAGTGACATAGAAGGGGGTTCTTTTCAATGCAAATGAAAAACAAAATTTACCAAAATGTTTCTTTAAAATTCATAAAATAGTGTATTATGGAATAAACTTGTACACATCTTTTAAATACTACTTTTAAATACTATAATCTTTTGATGGAACTGCAGAAGCTATTGGCAGAGACAAGCCTCTGACCTTATGCACACATTACAAAAGCATGTTCCCCCACTCTGTTTCCCAGCTGTCTTAAAAATACTACCGCCTCACCCAAAATATAGTATAGAATTTTTATCTTGGAATATTTGTTAATAGAATTTCTTAAACTAATACTTTAGAAGCTACTGTTAAAAATGAACCAGTTCTAGGAAATTCCTCAAGTCCCTTTTTCTGTCAATCTGTACTACAAATAGCAAGCCTTTATTAAGTTATCGACAATGTTTTTGCTTAACAAGCTGCATATATTATAAATAAAGTAACTATACATTCATACAAGCTCTTTTAACCTTTCAGAATATATTGATCATTCTGTACAGTAGAAAGTACATCAAAGTATTGGTCAAATAAGTACGCATGGGAAAATCATCCAAAATATCATTTTGTTATTAAAGACAAGGTAACAATTTATTTAATATTTCTTTCTCAAAGTTGAATTTACTATACATATTTTAAATCTCCAGAAAAGATTCAAACTATATCTGTTTAAAGAAAAATGTTCCCCGCCCCATATACTATAAAGATTTAGAAACCAAATTAACTTGATCTTTGAATATTACAGCATTTGGCACTATGAGAAAAGGAAAAAATTAAAATTAGCTGGCTAATAAAAAATTACTAACTTTATTATTATTTCTGGACCTGCCTTTTTCCTCACTGGACCACTGGCTTCTTAAGGGCAGACCCCATCTGTTGCTCATCTTTATATCCCAGCTGAACTAGTTCCCAAAGGTTGGTTCACAGCCTTTGGAAGTACCACAAACTGGGTGGCTTAATCAGCAGAAACTGTCTCACAGTTCTGTAGGCCAGAACTCCAAAATGAAGCTGTTGGCAGGGTTGGTTCCTTCTGAGGGCTGTAGGGGAAGAATCTGTTGTAGACCTCTCTCCTTGGCTTGTAGATGACTGCCTTCTCCTTCTGTCTCTTTGCCAGGTCTCTTCATATTGTCTTCTCAGTGCATGTCTGTCTTTGTGTCCAGATTTCCCCTTATAAGGATACCAGTCATCTTGGATTAGGGCCCACCCTAATGATCTCACTTGAATTTGATTACCTCTGTGAAGACCTCATTTCCAAATAAAGTCACATCCTGAGGTACCGAAGGTTAGGACTTCAACATATGGATTTTGGGGGGGACACCGTTCAGCTCATAACACCAGGTGCTAGGACAGTGCCTCGCACACAGTGGGCACCCCAAAATGTTCAGTCTGGCTAATATTCATCCTATGGTTCCATTGGAATGAGGCTTGATCTCAAGGATACTCTCTTTTCAGCAAGTAAAATGAGTTACTAATCAATTCCTGGTAGTGGTTTTAACTATCTAGTTGTTCAGTCAGGTGCCTATAATTCATGGGTTTATAAATCTAGAGTCCTGTTCTCTCAGGTTTTGAATGACATAACTAATGATTATCCTGTCTTTTAAATTAGGTGGTACAAAAGCACCAGTTACATATTTCCTTAGATACTCACACCAAACTAATGGTGAAAGCAATTGCAGATCTGTCTGACTTGGGAGCTTCACATAATGGTTAAGAACATGGACTCAGAAGCTAAACTGCCTGGGTGAATCTCTCAGGCACCACAGCTGCTGGCGGAAAAGAGGCATTACATTTGGGAAGTCATTTCCAATGAATGACTCATAACCTAGAAACTGTATGAATAAAGCTAGTAAATTCACCTAAATATAAAGGGAAAAACAGCATGGCCAAAATGACACACGTAGGTCTGGTAGGGTGGCACACGTCTGTAGCCCCAGCTACTTGGGGAGGCAGGAAGATCACTTGAGCCCAGGAGTTTGAGGCTGCAGTGTGCTGTGATCATGCCTGTGTATAGCTGCTGCACCCCATGCTGGGCAACATAGCAAGACCACATCTCTTAGAAAAAATTACACGTGTATACACAAAATTTAAAATTCAGCAAAACCAGGGAAAACATTTGTGGCTCATGTCACAGACCAAGGCTGAACTTTTTAATAAAGAACCATCAGAAGTTAATCCAGGGGAAAAAAGATAACTATTGCAAAAATAATGATTATGAAGGGACTGTTTCCAGGAAACATAAATGATTTTCAAACATATGAAAAGATGCTCAGCCTCAAGGGCACTGAGAGATCATTTTTTTCTGATCAGTTCATCCAAAATCTTAGCATATGTCTGTTTGTTCTTTTATGTTCTTTTGAGGTCTTTTAAAAACATGTATTTTGGTTTTACGTATCTTCCAAGTTTCTTATAGGTATTTTTTTTTGCTACTGCTTTAAATTTGATTTCTGTATTGCAGTTTGTACCTTACTACCTTTATTGGACTTCCTTATTAATGGTAGTAGCTTTTCAGTTGATTTCTTAACTTTTCCATGAATTCATTTTATAATTTGCAAATAGTGATAATTTTCTTTTTGACTTATTTTTCAGATGCGTAACAATGATAGAGATTGATAATGTCTCTTGCAAGCAAGTACTCAGCTTAGTTTTATTAGCTATTTAAGATAGATGTAGATTCTTAAGGATATTCTGGATAGTTTATTTTTCCTTTTATAACATGAACGATAGGCCACTTCAGTAATTCTAGACGTTTGTGGCACAAAGTAAGCATTCAGTAAATGTTGACTATTCCATGTTTTTGTGCCTTTGTAAGTACTGTTTTTTCAGACATCATCTTGTCAGTGAATCCTCTTTTCCTGATCAGTGCAAAGTAGAACATTCAGTTTTTTGTGCCACCATTATTCTGTGACATACATCTAGTATAGTGTTAAGTTTTTTCCATGATTAGTGTTTCCTTCCAGACCACACATATTCCTTGTGAGGAGTTTTCTTTTCTTTTTTAGAGACAGGATCTTACTCTGTTACTCAGGCTGGAATGCAGTGGCACAATCATAGCTCACTGCAACCTCAAACTTTTTCACGTAAACTTGTCCTCTTGTTTCAGACTCCCAACTAGCTGGGACTACAGGGATGCACCACCATGCCCAGCTAATTTTTAAATTTCTTATAGATAAGGGGTCTCACTGTGTTGCCTAGGCTGGAGTTTTCTTTGTTTCTTCATGGCTTACTGTATCAGAGGGGTTCTGTAAATATATATCAAATGAAGCCTAAGTTTATTTTCTGTAAAACACGAATTTTATAAATATCTAATCTCTTAATTTCATAGTATTTTGAAATGTGCTTTGAAATATGTCAAATACTATACCACATAGGATAATATATATATATATATGTACATACATTTTAGCATTATATCTACAATTATGAATGTGAACAGAATAATTGATTTTTATTACATGTATATTCTTTTTCTGATCAGTGTCAGAAAAATTTGCTGTTGATTTTTGATTCTGCCAAGATGAAATAGCCCCATTCTGTCTAGGTTTTCCACCTATCAGAATGGCTACAATAAAAAATAGTAACACCACCAAATTCTGGTGAGGTTATGAAGAAACTGGATCACCAGTACATTGCAGGTAAAATGGTATAGCCACTCTGGAAAACAGTCTGGTCATTTCTTAAAGACTAAACATGCAATTACCATATAACTCAACAACTGTACCCTTAGGCATTTGTCCCAGAGAATGAAAATTAAATTCACATAAAATCCTGTACACAGGTGTTCATAAGCAGCTTTGTTCATAATAGCCCCAAACTAGAAACAACACAGATGTCCTTCAGTAAGTGAATGATGAAACAAACTATGGTGCATAGTACCATGGTGTACTATTCAGTAATAAAAAGAAGATAAATGTTGATATACACAACTGAGATGACTATCTAGGAAATTATGCTGAATGAAAAAAGCCAATCCTAAAAGGTTACATAGTGATTTGATTTATGTAACTTTTTTTTTTTTTTTTTGAGACTGAGTTTCACTCTTGTTGCCCAGGCTGGAGTTCAGTGTCTTGATCTTGGCTCACTGTAACCTCTGCCTCCTGGGTTCAAGTGATTCTCCTGCTTCAGGCTCCCGAGTAGCTGGGATTACAGATGCTGCAACCATGCCCAGCTAATTCTTTGTATTTTTAGTAGAGATGGGGTTTCTCCATGTTAGCAAGGCTGGTCTCGATCATATAACATTCTTAAAATGAAAACATTACAGAAATGCAAAACTGAGTAGTGGTTGACAGTTCAGGGATTGATATGGGGCCAGGAGATGATGTGACAATGAAAAGGTAATACAGGGCATCCTGTGGTGATAGAATTGATCTGTAGCTTGACTGGATCAATGTCAGTATCCTGGTTGTGTTGTACTACAGTTTTGCAAGATGTTACCATTGGAAAGACTGGGTGAAGGGATAAAGGATTTTCTTTGTTATTTCTTACATATAGTATATGTGAATCTACTACTATCTTAAAATAAAAAATTTAATTAAATACAAGGTTTGCTGTCAAGTGTTCTATGCACCCTGCTCCCAGAATTCTTTACGTGGCAAAGGAAGCACACAGAAGCATTCCTGTTATTCATAAGTTTGACTTTGTGTTTTGCATTTAAAAAGATTTTTTTGTTTCATCAAATATCCCAGGAAGTTATACTTTTATAAATGTTATTTCAAGTCTTACTTTTCCAGTTTTCTTTTGTGCTCCAGTCATTTTCCTTTTCTTGTATAGCTTAACCAGTTGTACTTCTTTTTCTTCTTGGAACGTAGCTTCAACTCAGAGAATGTTAGTGAGATTGTATATAGCACTTTAAGCAGTAAGATTCGATGTAGACATTCCTTTTCCTATCACAGAGTTTTGTGTATTTGTGACTTTGGCAAAATTACATGCATAAAATTGTATTCTGATAAATAGCCATATAAGGGGATCATATTTATGTGCTTTCTTTTTCTTCAACAGAAACCACCACATCTAAGAGCACCAATGAGCTTACAGACATTACATGGAGTTCCAGTGGAAGTGATTTGTCAGATGAAGATAAGACACTTTCTAAATTACAGAGAGATAATGGACATGGCTCTAGAATAAACAGATTTTGTAACAGGAACATTTTGTGTCCAGAAGATGGGGCCAGTGAAGGTAAATTGATAATTTTGTTACAAATCCAGTTTCTTGTTAAATATTGGATCTAATATTGGGAGAAACTTACGTTACTTTCTAGTATTTATCATTAACATTCCACCTATCAGAATGGGTACAATAAAAAATAGTGGCAATACCAAATGCTGATGAAGTTGTGGAGAGACAGGATCACCAATACATTGCAGGTACACAGTAAAATGGTACAGCCACTCTGGAAAACCGTCTGGCGGTTTCTTAAAGACTAACTATGCAGTTACCATGTAACCCAGCAACTGCACCCTTAGACATTTGTCCCAGAGAATGAAAATTAAATTCCTTTCTAATAGGATTTTACTGAGTCCCACCCTCTGAGCTAAACACTTCAGAAACATTTTCTTACTTAATATTTCTCACAGTAACTGTAAGAGATAGGTTTAATTTTTACAGTTAACAACTTAAGCTTGGACTTACAAGAATGGATTGGGATTCCATTTTAGGTCTCTTTCGCTCCATAGCCAATTCCTTCAACTTCTACACAGTGCTACACCCATACTGCCTTCTTGCCAACCTGTTATTGTTGAGTAAATACTGTGACAACCAATCTGTGATAGAGGTGTAACATACTGACAAATTTCTATTCAGATGGTGTTTTATATTGTGTCATGTTAGATAATTTAAAGCAAAGTTTCTCATCCTTGACACTCTTGACATTTTGGGTCAGATGATTCTTTGCTATGGGGAGAAGCACCTTCCTATGCCCTGTAGGAGATTCTGTGTCCCTGGCCCCTACCTGCTGGGTCACGGTAGGATCCCAGCCATAGGGATGATAAACAAAGACATCTCCAGATGTTGTCAAGGGTCTCCTGAAGTACAAAAATCACCCCTTGTTGATAACCACAGATGTAGAATTATGGAAATATGTCCTTTTAGAAATTTTGAAATATACTAATCATCTAGAGTATTTAAAGATCTTAATGTTTTCAAAATAAGCTTGTGACTTTTAACTCTGACAGTTCATGGTAGTTACTTAGGGTTAGGTTTGTACAGACAGCTTCTCGGGAGGGTAGTTAAATTCTTTTGACCACTTTGTATCTCATTTTAGTAATTCAATACCCTTGACATTTTAGTAGTTACCAGGTGAAGTGGTGTTTTAAGATTATGTATAAGCTGATAGCACCTGTATTATTAATTCAGACACATTAAATGAAATTTATTGTTATGTAACCCTTGGTTTGTCTTCATATGTTTCAGAATACAATTTCAGTAGTACAACTTTGTGCTTTTGTGGGTAAATAGTAAGGTTTGCAAATTATATCTCAATAAAGCTGGTATTTTTTTTTAAAAAGTTTATCTTCTGTGAATAGGGACATTGAGTACTTTCTAAAACTCTTAACAGTGGAAAGATGCTTTGGGCTAATTACTTAAGAATGTGTTTATAGTACTTTAAAATTGTTGACTTATCTTAAAAAGTTGAGCACTAAGTGACAAGTAGGTGATCCCTTGGGGTTTGTGTAATCCTGTATAAAGCTTCTGGTTTATCTTTCTCTCCCCCAACTCCCCCATCCTCTGCTCGTCTCCTTCCTGTCCCCACTTCTTCCTTCCTTTTTACATTTACTGGATAACAACTGTTAACATTTATCAAGTTTTTGTTTGACTCAGACATTTGGCTGGGTCTCAGATATGCTTATTTCCTTTGATGTCTACTATATCTTGTGAGCTAAGTAGTATCCTCATTTTATAGAAGAAATATGGGACTTAGAGAAGTCAAGTCACTTGCCCAGAGTCACATAATTAGTAAGTGTGCCAGCTGGTAACCAGAGCCAGGTTTGCCTAACTTCGATGCCGTGTGCCTCAGCACTGTTGTGGTGGTCACCAAAGCTGGCGTCATGTCAGAATTACCTTGTGAGCTTTAAAAACAATATTCCTAATGCTGAATACAAGCTCAATATAGAAAAATCCATTTTAATTTTACATGAGTAACAAATTATAGGACAGTTTTAAAAAATGTTATATTAACATAACAAAAATAAAATGTTAGATCTAAAATACGAAATGTGTAAGATATTTAGAATTATATAAAAGATTAACAGAAATTAAAATGGAAATTTAAAAAAAGCAAAACAACATTCCTAGACCTTTTTGCAGTCCTGCTGGATTAGTTTCTGGGGCTTAAGGCCTGGAATTGGGCTTGAGAAGGAAGAGTCCTGACTTAAAATTTCAGAATATTTTTCTCTTAAAAATACTTTCCCTTTCTTTTTTTTTTTTTTTTGGAGACAGAGTCTCACTGTGTTACTGGTCACTCAGGCTGAAGTGCAATGGCGCATTCTCTGCTCACTGCAGCTTCTGCCGCTTGGATTCAAGTGATTCTCCTGCCTCAGCCTCCTGAGTAGCTGGTGTTACAGGCGTGCACCACCACACTCGGCTAATTTTTGTATTTTTAGTAGAGACAGGGTTTCACCGTGTTGGCCAGGCTGGTCTCAAACTCCTGACCTCAAGTAACCTGCCTGCTTCAGCCTCCCAAAGTGCTGGAATTACAGATGAAAGCTGCTGCGCCTGGCCTCACTTCCATATGGTTTTTACCAATTATCTAAAAGTTTATATAACTTTGGGAAAATCTCTTAACTTATTGGAGGGAGACCCAATTTCCTTATCTGTAAAATGCAAATTTAAATGTAATAGCAGTATTCCTGCTTTTTATAAGTTTTGTGACTACAAAAATTTTGTGATGAAAGTCCCAGTTATTTCATAGCATGTATCGCATTGCAATGTGTATTAATCTGTGGACTACGCCAGGCTAGGAATAGTGCTGTTTTCTCTCTTGTATTTGTTTATTTTGTTTTGTGAGTATCTTGAATGGTGTGATGGGCTCTTTTAGGCACTTGCTTTGTCTAATGAATGAATGAGTGCTTCACAGATTTGTGATGCGGGCAGCAGCTCTGAGGGCACTTGTGTTTTTCCCTTGTCTCTCCCTGGCTTCCTCTTGGGAAGGTTCAGCAACCTGGAGAATCTCTAATATGTTCTCCTGCCTGGCTTCCATGACTAAATATGATGTTAGTGTGGGAAGTAGTTGCCATTATGCATCTGCTTCTCTCAATAGTGGTCTGACCTTCAGTCTGTTATGATCATTATAGTGGCTGTTTTTTTAAGAGATGAGGTCTTGCTCTGTAATGCAGGCTGGAGTGCAGTGGATCGTAGCCCACTGCAGCCTCAAACTCCTGGGCTCAAGCGATCCTCCTGCCTCAGCCTCCTGAGTAACTGAGACTACAGGCACATGCCACCATTCCCAACTTACAGTGGACTTTTACTACATCTTCTGGAACAACAGTAACTTTTTTTTTTTTTTTTTTTGAGACAGAGTCTTGCTCTGTCTCCAGGCTAGAGTGCAGTGGCATGATCATGGCTCACTGCAACCTCCTCCTCCCGGGTTCTCCTGCCTCAGCCTCCCACATAGCTGGGACTACAGGCGTGCACCACCACGCCCAGCTAATTTTTATATTTTTAGTAGAGACAGGGTATCACCATGTTGGCCAGGATGGTCTTGATCTCTTGACCTCGTGATCTGCCTGCCTCGGCCTCCCAAAGCACTGGGATTACAGATGTGAGCCACTGAAAAGTATTAATACTTATTTTTGTTTATTTCATTCCATACTTTTAACTTTAGCTTAATTTTTTCTTTTTAAATTATAAATTTCCTTCAGGTATTAAAGGTAGCATTTGAAAAAATATGTTACCAGCTGGGAGCCTATAATAGCAGCACTTTGAGAGGCTGAGGCAGGTGGATCACAAGGTCAGGAGTTCAAGACCAGGCTGACCAGCACGGTGAAACTCTGTCTCTACTAAAAATACAAAAATTAGCCAGGCATGTTGGTGCATGCCTGTAATCCCAGCTGGCTACTCAGGAGGCTGACGCAGGAGAAAAGGTCGAACCTGGGAGGTGAGGTTGCAGTGAGCCAAGGTTGTGCCATTGCACTCCAGCCTGGGTGACAAAGCGAAACACTGTCTCAAAAAATATATGTAAGCTCAGTTCATTAGAAGTGAGATTGTTGCTGTCACACTTTCAAATAGGAACAAGATATCTAATTAGTTTTCTGAGTTGCTGAAGTAATTCCTAGGGAATACATGTGCTTTGTATTATGGGCACGGTTTATGTTATCCTACCTCAGAGACTAATTTATCTTTAATTACTACTTTTATTTGTTTAAGCATAGCAGATTAGAATCAGTACATTTGGTTACTTAGTTTATAAAAGTAATTTGAGTTTGACTTAAAATTTTGTAAAAGCAGCATTTAGATAGTTTATGAAGTAAAGTAAGGTGGAAAGACTACTACTATTACACTTAAATTTGCATTTTACTTTCGTTGTTTCCTTACTGATAGAAGAAATCTATCGAAAAAAATCATTAGGTGAAAATGTTTGAAAACACAGTTTCTAATAGAAGACTGGTTAAATTATGGTTCAACTATGTAATATGGAATACTATTTGTAGAAAAGAATGAGGATACATCCTGCTTATTCATATGGTTAAGTCTTCTTAATTATGTTTAGTGAAAGAGTTTAGCTATGTAAGAAAGGAGGAAAAAATAATAATACATAGTTTATTTGCCTAAACATGCTGGGGAAACTATACAAGGATACGGAAACACCTACTTAAAAGTTCTTAAAATTGGGGTTCGAGTAAGATTTGGAAGAATCGGTGATTTGAGATAAGAGTAGAAATGTACTTTTCACCGTCCAAATTTATTTGTTTGTTTTTCTGGAGACAGAGTCTCACTCTGTTGCCCAGGCTGGAGTTCAGTGGCATGATCTCGGGTCACTGCAACCTCCACCTCCCATGTTCAAGTGATTCTGGTGCCTCAGCCACCTGAGTGGCTAGGACTACAGGTGTGTGCCATCATGCCCAGCTAATTTTTTTTATTTTGTATTTTTAATAGAGACAGCATTTTACCTTATTGGCCAAGCTGGTCTTGAACTTCTGAGCTTTGGCATTCCACCCACCTCAGCCTCCCAAAGCACTAGGATTACAGGCATGAGCCACTGTGCCCAGTCCTAAATACGTTTTTTAAAATTATTGAGTGACATGGATATATTAACTACTAAGAATAAAAGATTTAAAAGTAAAAGACTGTGGAGATATATAATTAAGCAAGTTAAAAAATTGTATTTTTTAGATGAATTACAGTTTATCGACTGGGAGATCGACAGTGACAGGGCAGATGCTAGTGACTGTAATGAATTTGAAAATGGCGAGGGTGCTGTGGAAATCTCAGACTGTGCTTCTTGTGCAAGTAGTCGGTCTTTGACAAGTGATGAGAAGCTATCTGAGCTTCCCAAGGTAAGAATGAATTATTTCAAAACTTTTATTCTCTTTATAACATTTGCTAATCATAGTCGTCTTGTGTTTTTTCTTTTTTCCATCCTTCCTCAAGAACAACCACTTTTGACTCGGGATTCTTTTGTTCTTTACCTGCTTATCTCTAAATAACATGCTTGTGCTGTACTTCCCAACATGGATAAATATTGAGCTTTCTTCTCATTCACTTCCCTCCCTCACTGCACACTGAACTTTTTTTATCCCACCATTCTCCCAGTACAGATATATAGCTTCATTAGATTATATTCAGCATTTATACAATTGTGAATAAATAATATTGATAACCAAGGGAAATACTAATTATATTATTATCCTTTGCAGCCATTTGCTTTCCCTAGACTTAATAATTATTTTGGTTTTTGTTCATCTGGTTTTATTTATTGATGGAAAAAATACTTTTTCACCATTGCCCAGCTCTCTTTGTTAAGATTTTCAGACAGCAGGCATTCTGTGAGTTTCATTTTTTTGGAGAACTCTTTCCTACAGCCTCCTTGCTGCTCCAGTTTGAACTCAGCATCCTCTGTGCTTTTGTGTACATTGTCACTCACACTTTGCTGTCATTCTGGGAATTTATTAACTTCTCTCCTGGATGGAGCTCTGTTATCTGGGACTTCATACTTTCTTATTTCTTGGTTTTCACCCTATTTTGGTTGAACACATCTTCCAGTAACTTCCTGAGGAATGATTTGGCATGTCTGAAGATGCTTTTGTCATATTTTGATGTGTGATTGAAATTTTGTATTGAACTTTTAGGTTGGAAATAATTTTCCTTCAAAGTTTTAAAGGCATTGCTTCTTTATCATAGCTTGAGTTACTGTCAGTAAGCTTGAAGCTATTCTCATTCTTGATCTTTTAAGATTTTCTCTTTACTACTGTTTTTAAGCAGTTCGATTGTGATATGCCTTGGTGTGATTTTTCCGTTGGTGTTTGTCAAGCTTTTTGAATCTGTGATGTTTTGGGGGTTCCCCCAAGACCACCTTCAAGTTCAGCAGTTGACTAGGATGATACACAGGACTTGGCATATAGTCATACTTATGGCTATCGTTAATTACACTGAAAGGATACAAATCTATTTTAATTTATTTATTTAGAGACAGGGTCTTGCTGTGTCCCCCAGGCTCAAGCGCAGTGGTGTAATCATAGCTCACTGTAGCCTTGATCTCCTGAGCTCAAGTGATCCTCTCACCTCAGCCTCCAGAGTAGCTGGTACTACAAGCATGTGCCACCATGCTCGGCTAATTTTTTGTAGAAATGGGGTTTTGCCATTTTGCCCAGGCTGGCCTCAAACCCATGTGTTCAAGGGATCCATCCACCTTGGTCTCCCAAAGTGCTGGAATTGCATGTGTCAGCCACCATGCCTGGCCAAAAGGATACAAATTTAAATCAGCAGTCTTCCATGAGTCCTTTCCCAGTGGAGTCACACAGGTGTGCTTAATTCTCCCCAGCAAAATGTTTTGACAATATAAAGTGTTATATACCAGGGAGGTCGTTAAGAGACTCAGTGCCCCGGGTTTTTATTGGGGACTGGTAACATAGGCACTCTCTCCCTAGAATCTACACAAATTCCAGACTTCAGAAAGAAAATGGGTATTCAGTATAAACCATATCGTTTATACAGTTTAGGCACATTGAGCCACCCTTATCATTTATGGAATGATGAAGATTCTCCTGAAATCTGTTTTCAGAAGCTAGGCAAGGACTAGCTTTGCAAGCAGGGTTTTCTAAGGAAGGCCACTTCAGGCCATCTATGTTAACTCTTTTTTGCTTATATGTGAGTTTGTAGGTTTCATCACATTTGGTAAATGTTTGGCTTTTATTTCTTAAGAAATTTTTTTTCTGACTCCCCTTTTCTTTTCCTCCTGTGACTCCAATTACATGTATATTAATTAAGCTGCTTGATGATGTGTCCTGTCTCATTTTTTCAGTCATTTATTTTTTTCCCTTCATTTCATTTTGGGTGGTTTCTGTTGCTACATCTTCAACTTTAATAACTTTAAAAAAAAAATTCAGTATATTCTGCAGCTAATACTGTCGAGTGTGTTAGCCATCTCTGATGTTGTATTTTTCATTTTTAGAAGTTTGATATCAGTGTTTTTATATTGTCCATGTCTTTCCTTAACTTGTCATACTTTTGTCTATATTTTGAACGTATAGAGTATATTTATAATAGCTGTTTTTAACGGCTGTTTTGGTAAATCTATCTGTGTCATGTTTCTCCTCCTTATGGGTTGTATTTTTCTGCTTTTTTGCATGCCTATAAATTTTAAAAATTATAAAATACAATGCACTATTATTTTAGCCATCATTCTGTGTATTAGATTACTAAAGCATATTCCTTCTAAATGAAATTTTGTATCCTTTAATCAGCATCTTCCCTTTCCCCATCCACCTTTCTCTTCCAGCCTCTGTTAACTAACATTCTACTCCAATTCTGTGAGTTCTGCTGTTTTAGATTCCACATGGAAGTTAGATCATGCTGTATTTGTATTTGTGTGCCTGGCTTATCTGAGTTAACATAATGTCCTCCAGTTTCATTCATGTCATAAATGATAGAATTTTCTTCTTTATTAAGACTGGATAGTATTCCATTGTGTATATGTACTACATTTTCTTTATCCATTCATCTAGACACCTAGATTGCTTTCAAATCTTAGCTATTGTGAATAGCACTGCAGTGAACACGGGAGTCCAGATATTTTTTTAGCATACTGATTTCAGTCCTTTGGCCCAGAAGTGGGATTGCTAGATTATATGGTAGTTCTATTTTTAGTTTTTTTTTTTTTTTTTTTTTTTTGAGACGGAGTTTCGCTCCTGTTACCCAGGCTGGAGTGCAATGGCGCGATCTCGGCTCACCGCAACCTCCGCCTCCTGGGTTCAGGCAATTCTCCTGCCTCAGCCTCCTGAGCAGCTGGGACTAGAGGCATGCGCCACCATGCCCGGCTAATTTTTTGTATTTTTAGTAGAGACGGGGTTTCACCATGTTGACCAGGATGGTCTCGATCTCTTGACCTCGTGATCCACCCGCCTCGGCCTCCCAAAGTGCTGGGATTACAGGCTTGAGCCACCGCGCCCGGCCTATTTTTAGTTTTTTGAGAGACATTCATACTGTTCTCCATAATAGCTGTGTTCATTTACATTCCCACCAACAGTGTACAAGGTTTCCCTTTTTGCTACACTCTCACCAACACTTGTTATCTTTCATCTTTTTGATAATAGCCTTTCTAACAGGTGTAAGATGATATCTCATTGTGACTTTAATCTGCATTTCCCTGATGAGTAGTCATGATGAGCATTTTAATATGTATCTGTTGGCCATGTATACGTCTTCTTTTGAGCAATGTCTATTTAGGTCCTCTGCCCATTTTTAAATTGAGTTCTTTGTTTTCTTGCTATTGAGTTGTGTGAGTTCTTTATATATTTTAGATATTAGCCTGTTATCAGATGTATCGTTTGCAAATATTTTCTCTCAACCTGTGGGTCATCTCTCAATCTATTGTTTCCTTTGCTTTGTATAATCTTTTTAGTTAGATACAATCTCATTTGTTTTTTGCTTTTGTTGTCAGTGCTTTTGGGGTAGTATTTTAAGAAATCTTTGCCCAGACTAATGTTGTGGAGTCTTTTCTCTGTGTTTTAGTTCAGTAGCTTTACAGTTTCAGGTTTTATGTTTAAGTCTTTAATCCATTTTTAGTTGATTTTTGTGTATGATGTGAGATAAGGGTCTAATTTCATTCTTTTACGTATGGTTAACCTGTTTGCCAACACCATTTGTTGAAGATTGTCCTCTTTCCATTTTAAGTTCTTGGCACCTTTGCTGTAAATCATTTGACCATAAATGGGTGGGTTTACTTCTGGGCTCTCTATCCTGTGTGATTGGTTAGTTGGTGAGTTTTCATGCTATGCTGTTTTGGTTACAATAGTTTTGTAGTAGATTTTAAAATCAGGTAGTGTGATGCCTCTAGGTTTGTTCTTTTTGCTTTGACTTTTTGTTTTTTTCTGTGGTTCCATATGAGTTTTAGGATTGTTTTGTTTTTTGAAGAATGACATTGGAATTTTGATAGGCATTGCATTGAATCTGTATGTCACTTTGGGTAGTATGAATAGTTTAACAATGTTCTTCCATTCCATGAATATGAATATCTTTCCATTTGTTTGTATCATCTACTATTTCTTTCATCAGTGTTTCTATTTTCTAGTATATAGATCTATTGCCTCCTTAAATTTACTTCTGAGGAATTTTTTTTTCCCTTGCTACTGTAAATGGATTTGAGTTCTTAATTTTTTTTTCAGGTACTTCATTGTTAGCATAAAAAAGTGCTGTTGATTTTGTATCCTGCAACTTTGCTGAATTTGTTTATCAGTCCAAATGGTTTTTTGATGGAGTTTTCAGCATTTTCTATATGTGAGACCATGACATCAGCAAACAGATGATTTCTCTTCTTCCTTCTGATATGGATGCCTTTATTTCTTCCTCTTGTCTGATCACCCTGGCCAAGACTTCTACCTATGTTGAATAGTAGTGGCAAGAGTGGGCGTTCTTATCTTGTTTCTGATTATAGAGGAAAAGCTTTTACCTCTTTACTACAGAGCATGGCAGCTGTGGGCTTGTTACTTAATGGTCTTTGTTGTATTGATGTATATTCTTTCTGTACCTAGTGCGTTAACAATTTTTATCATGAAATAGATTTGAATTTTATCACATGCTTTTTCCATATCTATTGAGATGATCATATGGATTTTGCCTTTCATTCTATTAACGTGGTATATCACATTTATTTATTTGCATATGTTGAACTATCCTTGCATCCCAAGGATAAATCCCACTTGATCTTGGTAAATGGTCCTTTTAATGTGCTATTGAATTCAATTTGCTAGTATTTTATTGGTGATTTTTGCATCTTTGTTCGTCAAGGATGATATGATAGCTGGGATTACAGGCGCCCATAACCATGCCCTGCTAATTTTTGTATTTTTAATAGAAGCAGGGTTTTACCATGTTGGCCAGGCTGGTCTGGAACTCCTGACATCAGGTGATCCACCCGCCTTAGCTTCCCAAAAGTTCTGGGATTACAGGCGTGAGCCCCCATGCCCGCCTGCAGTATTGTCTTTTAGGACATTTAACAGATGTATTTGATACTGATAGGACTTTCCATATTGTTAAGTTGTTAGTACTTTGATATTATTGTATGGGTGTTTATAATTTATTTTATTGGTGCCTTCCAAGAACCATTTGCTATGGTTTAAATGTTCCCTCCAAAACTCCTGTTGAAATTTAATTACAATGGTGACAGTATTAAATATCCAAACTGATATAGTTTGGATCTGTGTCCCCGCCCAAATCTCATGTTGAATTGTAATCTCCATTGTTGGAAGTGGGGCCTGGTGGGAGGTGATTGGATCATAGGAGTGAATTTCTCATGAATGGTTTAGCACCATCCCCCCTTGGTACTGTCTTCACAATAGTGAGTGAGTTCTTGCAAAAGCTGGTCATTTAAAAGTGTGTAGCGGCTGGGCCCCATGGCTCACGCCTGTGATTCCAGCACTTTGGGAAGCCAAGATGGGAGGATCAGTTGAGCCAAGGAGTTAGAGACCAACTCGGGCAACATGGCAAGACTCATCTGTATTAAAAAACATTAAAATAAATACATAAAAGTATATGGGACTGCCCCCTTTGTTCTTTTGCTTTCACCATGTGAAGTGTCTGCTCCTCCCCCCTTTCACCATGTGAAGTGCTTGCACCCATTTTGCCTTCTACCATGAATAAAAGCTCCCTGAGGCATCCCCAGAAGCAGGTGCCACCATGCTTTCTGTATAGCCTGCAGAACTGTGAGCCAGTTAAACCCCTTCTTTTATAAATTACCCAGTCTCAGGTATATCTTTATAGCAATGCAAGAATGGCCTAATACAGGGACCATTAAGAGGTGATTAGGCCGTGAGGGCCTTGCCCTCAGGAATAGATTAATATCATTATCACAGTGGTGGCTTTGTTACTGCAAGAATGTATTGTTGTAACAACACTTTCTGTCCCTTGCTCTCACCCTCACTTGTCCTTCTGCCTTCTGCCATAGGAAAGTGCAGGACAGAGGTTCTTACCAGGCGTCAATACTTTGATTTTGGAATTTTTAGCCTCTATAACTGAGAAATAAATTTCTTTTCTTTATAAGTTACCCACCCTGTGGTATTCTGTTATAGCAAAGCAAAGTGGACTGAGACAGCATACCTATAGAGGGCAGCAGAGACATAGCAGTGAATTCTCATAACCTACATTTTTCAGGAAGTGTGAAGGAAATTGGATTTAGGTGAACTTTGTTATGTAATTCTCATATACTTTATGTAGTGACCCCCTATGCAAATACAGGCTAATAGAAATAATGAATATCAAATAATGTGAGTGAGATTCCGGCACTTTTGTAAGAAGGTGAACAACAGAAAGCTACTGGTTGGCACAGATAAGAGATCTGAAAGTAGTTCGTGTAGTTTTAAAGGGAAAGTAAATGTGGCTTTCAAATTTGAAATATGGATTCATTTTTATGAAGCAGATGTTTTGTTTGTATTCTTACCAGTAGGGGTAGGAGAAATGATTCAGTAACGCATAAAAGATGGAATTATGGAAAAGTTAAAAAAAAAAAATAGAAACAAAACAGGAATAGGCTGGGCGCGGTGGCTTACGCCTGTAATCCCAGCACTTTGGGAGGACGAGGTGGGCAGATCACGAGGTCAGGAGCTTGAGAGTAGCCTGGTCAACACGGTGAAACTCCATCACTACTAAAAGTACAAAAATTAGCTGGGCATGGTGGCGCATGCAGTAATCCCAGCTACTCCGGAGGCTGAGGCAGGAGAATTACTTGAACCTGGAAGGTGGGGGTTGCAGTAAACCGAGACCACACCATTGTGCTCCAGCCTGGGCAACAGAGCGAAATTCCATCTCAAAAAAAAACAAAAAACAAAACCAGAGAAATAAAAAAAATTTTGTGTTACATGGGAGTATATTATAACCTTGTAGAAAGTGATCTGACACATCTTTAAATATATTTCTGGCCAGGCACAGTGGTTCTTGCCTGTAATCCCAGCACTTTCGGAGGCTGAGGTGAGTGGATCATTAGGTTAGGAGTTCAATACTAGCCTGATTAATATGATGAAACCCTGTCTCTACTGAAAATACAAAAATTAGCTGAGTGTGTTGGCATGTGCCTATAGTCCCAGCTACTCAGGAGGCTAAGGCAGGAGAATCGCTTGAACCTGGGAGGCTGAGGTTGTAGTTAGTCAAGATTGCGCCACTACACTCCAGCCTGGGCATCAGAGCGAGATTCCATCTCAAAAAAAATTCTAAATTTAATGAGCATATATATGTAATTTTCTTTATTTTTACTTTTTTTTTTTTGGAGACAGAGTCTCCTAACTCTAGTACCTGGGACTACAGGCACGCATCACCACACTCAGCTAATTTTTTTTGTAATTTTAGTAGAGATGGGGTTTCACTATGTTGGCCAGAGTGGTCTCGATCTCTTGACCTCGTGATTTGCTTGCCTCGGCCTCCCAAAATGCTGGGATTACAGGT
Source organism: Sapajus apella (assembly GCF_009761245.1). Classification (NCBI taxonomy): domain Eukaryota; kingdom Metazoa; phylum Chordata; class Mammalia; order Primates; family Cebidae; genus Sapajus; species Sapajus apella. Next base: position 186,964 of record NW_022436975.1, read on the forward strand.
GTGAGCCACCGTGCCTAACCTGTTTTTACTTGCTTATATACGTTTTTGAAAGTAATAATTCAGTTTTGCTTTTAATAGTGAATTAGAATAAAATGACATAACTGGATGTGTGCTAATGGTTAATGCCTACGAACTGCCCATTGTTTTCATCTTTTTTACAGTATAAAATGCACATAACATACAGTTTACTATTTTGACCATTTTTATCTGTGCAGTTCAGTGGTATTGAATATATTCATAATGTCGCTTAACTACCATTACCACCATCTATCTCCAGAACTCTTTTCATCTTGTAAAATTGAAACTTTGTACTCATTAAACGGTAATCCCTCCTTTTGTCTTTCCCCCAGCTCCTGGCAACCACCATTCTGCTTTGTCTCTATGTATCATTTTGACTGCTGTAATTACCTCATATGAATAGAATCATACAGTATTTGTCTTTTTATGACTGGTTTATTTCACTTAGCAGCATAATATCCTAAAGGTTAATCCTTATTGTTAGAATTTCCCTTTTTTTTTTTTTTGAGGCAGCCTCTCACTGTCACCCAGGCTGGAGAGCAGTGGTGTAATCTTGGCTTACTGCAACCTCCACCTCTCGGGTTCAAATGATTCTCTTGCCTTGGTCTCCCAGTAGCTGGGATTATAGGTACATGCCACCACGCCCAGCTAATTTTTGTATTTTAGGTGGAGACGGGGCTTCACCATGTTGGCCAGGCTGGTCTTGAACTCCTGACCTCAAGTGATCTGCCCACCTGAACCTCGCAAAATGCTGGGATTACAGGCATAGCCACCACACCCAACTAGAATTTTCTTCTTTTTAAAGGCTGAATAGTTTTCCATCGTATGTTTATACCATAGTTTTACCTAATTTGTGACCTAACATATGGTCTATCCTGGAAAATGTCCTGTATTCACTTGAGAAGACTGTGTATGCTGTTGGGTACAGTGTTGTGTGTATGTCTGTTAGATCTAATTGGTTATTGTCTGAGGTCCTCTGTTTACTTACTTATCTTCGATCTAGCTATTCTATCCACTATTGAGAGTAAGGTATTGATTTAATCATCTCTTATTTAGAACGATTTGTTTCTCCCTTCAATTCTGCCTGGTTTTGTCTCATGTATTTTTGAGGTCTTTTAATTGCTGCATAAATATTTATAATTTGTATGTCTTCTTGCTGTATCAAATAATTTATTAATATATAATGTCCTTTTTTCTTGTAACCTTTTTTGCTTTAAGTCTGTTTTCTCTGATATTAGTATAGCCACCTCTACTCTGTTGTGGTTACTATTTGCATGAATATCTTTTTCCATCTTTTAATTTTCAAACTGTTTGTGTCTATGGATCTAAAGTGAGTCTAGTGTAGTCAACATATGGTTGAATCCTGTTCCTCCATGTTGTCAATCTCTGTCTTTTGATTGGAGAGTTTAATCCATTTGAATTTAAATTATTTGTACAGAAGGATTTCTGTCATTCTGTTGTTTGTTGTTCATTTAATTACTACTTTTTATGGGGGCCCTCATTTCTTGGAATACTGTCTTCTTTTGTGTTTAGTTGATTTTTTTCATGAAATGTTTAAATTCTTTTCTCTCTCTCTCGGTTTTTTTTTTTTTTTTTTTTTTTTTTTTTTCATTGGAGTCTCATTCTGTTGCCCAGGCTGGAGTGCAGTGGTGTGATCTTGGCTCGCTGCAGCCTTTGCCTCCCAGGTTCAAGCGATTCTCCTGGCTCAGCCTCCTGAGTAGCAGGGATTACAGGCATGTGCCACCACACCCAGCTAAATTTTGTATTTGTAGTAGAGATGGGGTTTCACCATGTTGGCCAGGCTGGACTTGAACTCCTGACTTCAGGTGATCCACCCACCTTGACCTCCCAAAGATTACAGGTGTGAGCTACTGTACCCGGCCTCCTTTCTCATTTTCTTTCTTTCCCTTTCTTTCTTTCTTTCTTTCTCTCTCTCTCTCTCTCTTTCTTTCTTTCTTTCTTTCTTTCTTTCTTCTTTCTTTCTCTCTCTCTCTCTCTCTCTCTTTCTTTCTCTCTCTATTTCTTTCTTTCTATTTCTTTCTTTCCTTCCTTCCTTCCTTCCTTCCTTCCTTCCTTCTTTCTTTCTTTCTTTCTTTCTTTCTTTCTTCCTTTCTTTCTTTCTTTCTTTCTCTTTCCTTCTTTCTTTCTCTTTCTCTCTTTTTTTCTCTCTCTTTCTTCTTTCCTTTCCTTCCTTTCCTTTCTTTTCTTTCTTCTTTTCTTTCTTTTCTCTTATTTTTTTTAGACAGAATCTCACTCTGTCACCCAGGCTAGAGTGCAGTAGCATAGTCTCAGCTCACTGCAACCTCCGCCTCCTGGGTTCAAGCGATTCTCGTGCCTCAACCTCCCTAATAGCTGAGATTACAGGTGCGTGCCATTATGCCTGGCTGATTTTTGCATTTTTAATAGAGACGGGGTTTCAGCATGTTGGCCAGGCTGATTTTGAGCTCCTGAACTTGAGTGATTCACCTGTCTCAGCCTCCCAAAGTGCTGAGATTGCAGATGTGAGCCATCACACTTGGCTGTCATTTCTTTTTGTGCAGAGTCTATAGCTGTTTTCTTCTTCCTGTTATCATGGGGATTACATTTAATGTCCTAACCCTATAACATTCTAATTTGAATTTATACCAGCTTGAATTTAATAACATACAAAAATTCTGCCTTTTTGCAGCTCTGTTGCCACTTGTTTTGGTTGTTGATATCACAGAATTACATCTTTTTACATTGTGTGTCTCAAAACATAAATGAATAATTCTTTTAAATTGTTTAAAGTATATAGAAAACAATGTAGATTTCAAAAGTTACGATAATAATATCTTATTGACTAATAACTTTTAAAACATGTATTACTCTGTGAAATTATGTAGAAAACAGTAAGTGACAATAATACTGGCTTTTATAATTTCCCATGTATTTACCTTTATTGAGATAATAATTTCTTCATATGGCTTTTATTTGCTGGCTAGTATCCTTTCATTTCAACCTGCGGGACTCCCTTGAGCATTTTTGCATGGCAGGTGTAGTGGTAATAAATTCCCTTAGTTTTTGGTTATGTGGGAATGTCTTAATTTCTCCCTTACTTTTGAACAAGTTTTGCCAAATGTAATATTTGGGGTTGACAATGTTTTTTTTTTTTTTTTTGAGACAGATTCTGACCCTATCACTCAAGCTGGAGTGCAATTGTGTGTTCATGGGTCACTGCAGTCTCTGAGTCCTGGGTTCAAGGGATCCTCCTGACTCAGCCTCCCAAATAGCTGGGACTACAGGTGTGCACCACCATGGCCAGATGATTTGGAAAAAAAAAAATTTTTTTTTTTGGTAGAGACGAAGTCACACTGTGTTGCCCAGGATGGTCTTGAACTCCTGGCCTCAAACAATCCTTTCACCCCAGCCTCCCAAAGTTCTTGGATTACAGGTGTGAGTCACTGTGCCTAGCCTGTGTTTTGGTTTTTTTTTTCTTTTTTTTTTCTTTTAGTACTCTTAATATGTTATCCTGCTGCCTTCTGGCCTTAAAGTTGTTGATGAGAAATATGCTCATAATCTTATTGATGATCCCTTATATGTGGCAGGTCTCTTATCATGCTGCTTCAAGATTCTCTTGGAAGTATATTTGATTATAATGTGTTTTCATGTATATTTCTTTGAGTTCATCTTTCTTGGAATTTATTGAGCTCCTTGGATGTTTTTATTCATATCTTTCATCAGGTTTGGGAAGTTTTCAGCCATTTTTTCTTCAAATATACTGTTTCTTTCTCTCTTTCTGTTCCTTCTGATACTCCCAGAATGCATACGTTGGTCCAGCTGATGTTTCATTTCCATTATTGTACTTTTCAGCTCCAGAATTTCTTTTTGGTCTTTTTTTTAGATTTTCTCTTTATTGATATTGATACTCATGTAATATTTTTTTGCTGTTCTCTATATCTTCCTTTAGTTCTTTGAACAACTTTAAAACAATTGTCATAATGTCTTTGTCTGGAAGATCTGCCATCAGGTCTTTTTCAGGGACAGTTGTGTTGTTTTGTTTTTTTTCTTTTGAATGTGTCATACTTTCCTGTATATCTTGTCATTTTTTGTTGAAAACAAACATCAAAACATCATTTGAATATAATGATGTGGTAAGTCTGGAAATTAGAGTCTCCCTCTTTCCCACCATTTGCTGTTTACTACTACTACTACTACTATTATTATTATTATTATTGAGAGAGTCTCACTCTTTCATCTAGGCTGGAGTGGAGTGACACAGTATCAGCTCACTGCAACCTTTGCCTCCTGGGTTCAACCAGTTCTCCTGCCTCAGCATCCTGAGTAGCTGGGATTACAGGTGCCTGCCACCATGCCAGGCTAATATTTGTGTTTTTTTAGTAGAGACGAGGTTTTGCCATGTTTCACAGGCTGGTCTCAAACTCCTGACCTCAGGTGATCCACCTACCTCTGCCTCCCACTTCTGATCAAGTAGCTTTCAGTAATCAGGGCACACATACCCTATACTTGGAGGCGAGGGTCCTTTTTGTCTGTCCTTGGTTCCTGTAAGCTGTGCGCAAGCTGCTCCTTGGAATGCATGCACAACTGCCTGCCACAGGGCTGAGAGTGGCAAATGGATAGCTGTTACTGTCCTGATACCTGCAAGCAATTAAAATTATGTCCAGGCCTTTCCCTGGATGTTATAAGCCTTCAATAGATTCCAGAGTTTCAAAATAGTTACATAGGACAGCTTCTGCCAGTGCAATGATCTTCTAGGTGGGGCAATACATTCATGGTGCTTCCTACTCCACCATCTTCCCAGAATCATCTGATTGCATATAATTTACATATACAGTTGAAAGAGTTTAATTCTGATGATCATGCATTTTAGAAACCTCTCATATGACTATGTTTATATAAAAACTGATACAATTTAGTGCTTATAAAGGGAATTCCAGAGTTTCTAGTCATGCTTTTTGTATGATTATATTTTAAAGATTTAATTATAGAAACATTGTACTGAAGTCTATATTCCAGTGTGTTCTCATGGTAAAAAGAGAAGAAGGTTGGAGATTGTGTTGAGGAGTCTGTATTTTTTTTTTTTTGCTGTTATTTCATATTATAACTCATGTATTATATGATGTATCTGTTCATTACAATGGCATAGCATTTTTGGGCTTTTATTGTCTTTATTACAGTATGTAACTGTATGTATCAATATCAATTGTTGCATCTGTGCCAGAAATTATGTTTTATCTTTTCATCATTTCCGTCTTGTATAGCTGAACTTTAGCTTATAAGATGTCAGGACAAGGAGTTTGTCAGTTTGTTCTTTTTCTTTCCATGAACCTTCTTCCCCTTTCACTAGCACCATGTCATCTCATTTCCCTTCATTCCCCTCTTTCTTTCTTTTCATTTCCCAAATAATTCCTTTTTTTCTGATATAAGAAGGACTAGAACAGAAAAGGATTGTTTTAGGAAAATTGTTACAACTATGTAATGTTAAAAAGTAATAAGTCACTATGGGTGTGACTTTTATAGTTTTCTAGTATTATAAATAATTCTTAGGAGTTCTACTTTTAATGACAGAGTTGTACATGTTGGACTACCTTTCCTGAAAATAACAATGACAACTTTTGGACAAAATATGTTAAAAAAAAAAACATGTATGTGAAGGCACAGTAGGAGGATAGAAAGTAGGAAGGAACTGAAGGATATTGACATTTGAAAGATAGAATGGTATAAGGTGAACGTTTCCATTTTTGTGAATGTTTCCCAGAGGACAGGACTCAGTTATTGGTTGTGTAGGTGACAGCAGCTTGAATAGAAACCAAAAGACAGAGTAAGGGGGGTGACTCTAGCAGCTAGAAAGTTAGTGAGTATAAAGTAGTCTTTCATAGAGGAAGGTGTCCCAAATTCTACATAAAACTCTTAGGCTAAAATAACTAAAGATATTTCATTTGCACAAGAGAGACAGAGTTTAGAGAGGGGTCTGGCCAAGTTAACTACTTACAAAGCAGTACTCCTCAGAAGAACATAATCAAATCCAGAGTTTCTAAAAATGTACCATAAACAGTGTCCAGAATACAATCCATATTCAGTAGCACATACACAAACAGAAAAATGTGACCTTTACTTAAGTGAAAAGCCAATTAATTGAGATTGGCCTTTACATGACTCCTATGTTAGAATTAGCAACTGTTATAACTCTTCTTAAGGATATATAAAGAAATATATACACCATGAATGAACAAATAAGAAACCTCAGCTGAAAAATGGAAACTAGATAAAAGGACTAAATGAAAATTCTATAAGTAAAAAGTATAATATTTGAAATAAAAACTGATTAGAGATTACAAAAGGCTAGGAAAAAGATCAAGGAGCTATTGAACTTGATAGATTCATAGAAGTTATTTTTTCTTAAAAAGTGAAAAAGAGGCCGAGGCAGGTGGATCATGAGGTCAAGAGATTGAGACCATCCTGGTCAACATGGTGAAACCCTGTCTCTATGAAAAATACAAAAATTAGCAGGGCATGGTGGTGCATGCCTGTAGTCCCAGCCTCGGAGGGCTGAGGCAGGAGAATTGCTTGAGCTCAGGATGCGGAGGTTGCAGTGAGCCGAGATCGCGCCATTGCACTTCAGCCTGGGTCATAAGAGCGAAACTCCAGCTAAAAAAAAAAAAAAAAAAAAAAAACTGTAAAAGAGATTTCAAAAAATGAAGCTAGCCTCAGTGGCTGGTAGGGCAATATCTAAACGTCTAACACTTAAGAGTCCTAGAAATAGAGGCCAGGGGAAATTGGGTCAAAAAATTCTGAAGGAATGGTTGGAAATGTCCCTAAATTGATAAAAAACATGAATTTACATATTGAAGAAGTTTAGTGAACTCCAAACAAGATAAATGCAATAAAATAGCACTTAAGCACGTTATAGTCAAGCTGTTAAAAATGATAGAAAAAATATCTTGGCCAGGTGCAGTGGCTTATGCCTGTAATACCAGCTCTTTGGGAAGCCAAGGCGGGGGTATTGCTTGAGCTAAGGAGTTTGAGACCACCTTGGGAAATGAAATGAGACTTCATCTCTACCAAAAGAAAAAAATTTGGTAAGCACCCTGAGAAATGCTAATGAATGGTAGCTGACTTCTTATCAGAAATAATGCAGGCCAGCAGGCTATAAATACCTTTAAAGTGCTGGTAAAATAAAAATCAACTCAGAATTCTATAGCCAAATTATATTTTCTAACTAAGAAAATCTTTACAAGAAATATTTAAGGAGATACTTCAAGCTGAAGGAAAGTGATACCAGTTGAAAACTCAGATCTTCAGGAATGAAGAGCACTGAAATTTGTAAAAATGTAATTCTTCCCCACTCCATTAAGAAATATATAATTCTGACTGTTTAAAGCAGAAATTATAATGTTATGATATGGCATTTATGACATATATATATGTAACTGCTGAGCATTAAGAATAATGAGTCTAGGTAGATGGAACTATGTGCTTACTGGGTTCTTATTTTATGTGAAGTGGTAGAATTAGCTTTACGTCCACTGTGCAAAGTTAAAAATATATGTTATAATTCCTAAAACACTAAAAAAGAAAAAGATGCGAAGGTGATAGCTAAAAAACAATAAAAGTCAAAATGGAATTCTAAAATATATTTAGAGAATATGAAAAAAGGTGTAAAGGAAGGAACAGCAGAAGGAACAGAACAGGAATAAAACAAATCAGGTGTGTATCAGTCTGTTCTCATGCTGTAATAAAGACATACCTGAAACTGGGTAATTTATAATGGAAAGAGGTTTAATTGACTCATAGTTCAGCATGGCTGGGGAGGCCTCAGGAAACTTACAGTCATGGTGGAAGGGGAAGCAAACATGTCCTTTTTCACATGGTGGCAACAAGGAACAGAATGAGAGCAAAGTGGGGGAAAAGCCCCTTATACAATCATCAGATCTCATTAGAACTCACTCACTATCATGAGAACAGCATGAGGGTAACTGCTCCCATGATTCAGTTACCTCCAACCAGGTCCCTCCCACAACATGTGAGGATTATGGGAGGTACACTTCAAGATGAGATTTGGGTGGGGACACAGCCAAACCATATCAGGATGAAAAGAAAACAAATAGCAAAATTCCAAACCTAGGACAGTTCTATCAATAATTATATTAAGCGAAAATAGATTAAGTGTTCTATTTAAAGGTAGAGATTCACACATTGGATAGAAAGCAAGACCTCCATATATTCTGTCTACTAGAGATGCATTTTATATATAATGACACAGAGATTGAAAGTAAATGTATGAGAAAAGATGTAGTATGCAAATAGTATAAGATGGAGTAGTTAATATTAGATAAAGTAGACTTCAAGACAGCATTATTGAAGATAAAGAAGGGCATTTGATAGTGATAAAACTCATTAGAAATACATAGTAATCATAAATTTGTATGCACCTAATAAGATGGTGGAAATTTTAACACTACTCTATAACTTATAGAAAACCTAGGCAAAAAATCAGTTAGAACATAGAAGATCTGTAAAATACTTCAACCACCTTGACCTAACTGGCATTTGTAGAATATCGTGTGCAACTAAAATAGAGTGTGCATTCTATTCAAGTATATGTCATAAACATAAGGAGATAAATAATATGTGGGTCCTAAAACATGTCTCAGTATATTTCAAAAGGTTGAAATCCTAAAGAGTATATTCTGTAACTACAGTAGAATTTAAAATAGACATCAATAGCATTAAGATAACCAGGAAAAACTGAATATTTGGAAATTAAACAACAATTATCCCTAGTCGATCTGTGAATTTAATATGGTTCAAATCATTATCTTAGCTGGACTTTTCTCTTTTGGTAGAAATTGACAAGCTGATTATAATATTTATATGAAGATAGAAATGACCTACATTATACACAGCAATCTTAGAGATTTACAAGGTGGAAAATTTAAATTTCCTTATTTCAAGATTTAGTCAAATGATACAGTAGTTAAGACTGTGATATCAGCATAAGGATATACAGGTATATAAATAGGGCAGAACAGAGAACTGATAAGTTATTTTTAACAAAGAAAGCTATCCAGTGAGGGAAAAGAAAGTCTTTTAAACAAAAAGTACTGGAACAACTAGACATCTGTATGGATGAAAGTTTACCTTGACTCCCTACCCTCATGTGGTACACAAAAGATAAATCAAGATGGATCATAGATCTAAATGTAGAAGCTAAAAGTATAAAGCTTTTAGAAGAAACAAGTAGAGAATAGGCAAAGGTTTCCTTGAGAGGATACAGAGAGCAGCAACTGTTTTAAAGAAAACACCTAACACTCTAAAGTAAACTTCTTCAAAATAAAAAACTTGTACTCATCAAAAGGCATTATTAAGACATGAAGAAAGTAATAGCAAAACCTGTATCTGTAAAGGATTTGTATTAAGACCATATAAAGAAACTCTTCAACTGAACAATGAAAATACAACTTGATTAATTGGAGAAGACTTAGTACAACCACTTCATGAATGATGCTATATTGAAAAACCAGTGAACACATGAAAATGTTACCAAACATCATCAATTATTAAGGAAATACAAAGTTAAACTGCAATGAAATACTACTTTGTCCCCTTAGCTTAAATTAAAGAGTAATACTACCACATGTAGAGCAATGAGAATTCTTATAAAACTAAGAGTTTTTATACCCTAACCCATGACTTAGCAATTCTACTCCTAGTTATTTACTTAATAGAAAATAAAAACACATCTACAAGATTTGTTCAAAAATGTTTATAATAGGCTGAAACTGGGAACAGATCACATATCCCTCAGTTGGAGACTGGATCAACAAATAGATATAATCATAAATGGAATACAACTCAGCATTGAAAAGAAGCACTGTCTTGGTACATCAACAACATAATGAATTTCAAATACATGGTAGGTGAAAGAAAGCTTACACAAAAGAATACATTCTGTATTCCATTTACCTCTTGTTCTAGAACAGGTAAAATTGATGTATGATGGAAGAAAAAGCAGTGTTGCCTTCAATAGTGGGATAAGGATTATTTGCGAAAAGTCAGAGGAACTTGCTGGGTGATAGGAAATGCTTTATTTCTTGTTAGGAATTTGAGTTAAATGCTGTATATATATGTGTGTGTGTGTGTGTGTGTGTGTTAAAACGTATCAAATGGTATGTCTTTTATTGTATATAAAACTTATTGAAAAAAGTACATATGAATAGAAATATACATTGAATACTTGTTATTGATGTTCATGCTGAGGGTTAATGGGATGATGTGTACTGTCATCTGCAACTTTGAAATGCATCAAAAAGTAAGATGGATTAATGGATAGAGAAATGTGATAAACTGATCATAGCTAAATAATAACAGTTGTAAAGTCTTGGTGATATATATATTGGTTTTTACTATAGTATCTCTAAAAAATTTCTGGTTGAAGTTTGCAAAAAATTCTGTGTGAAAATTAAATCTTTTCAGGGAATATGGAACTGTGTTTTTGTATTTATGTAGGTAATTGTCATAATAATTCTTTGATATTAGAGAATCTTAAATTTCTGATGTGGGTGTACAGTATCTCCTTTCACCACCACCTGAGTTTATTTCTGGTTGCTGTAAAACAGTACAATTGATAATGAAGTTTTTTCATATTTTTGTCCTAGACATGAAATGTATAATGCTCTAGCTTTTACTTTTTGGGAGACAGAGAAAGGCCCTGAGCATTGGTGTTGTGTCAACTGTCCTAGGCTCAGATCTCCGTTCTACCTTTCACACAATGCTTGACCCTAAGCAAGGTATTTAACTTTTCTTTTTGAGTTGGAATCTTGCTGTGTTGCCCAGGCTGGAGTGCAGTGGCATGATCTCGGCTCACTGCAGCTTCTACCTCCTAGGTTCAAGCAATTCTTCTGCCTCAGCCCCTGGAGTAGCTGGGACTACAGGCGCACGCCACTATGCCCAGGTAATTTTTGTATTTTTAGTAGAGACGGGGCTTCACCATATTGGCCAGGCTGGTCTCAAATTCCTGACCTTGTGATTCCCCCCACCTCGGCCTCCCAAAGTGCTGGGATTATAGGTGTGAGCCACCATACCCGCGCGGGTATTTAACTTTTTTTTGACCCAACTGGTTTGTCTGTCAAATGACTTCAATAATATATTCCTCACATGGTTACTGTGAAACTTGGTGAGTCATCACACAGTGAACACCTAGAACATAGAAGACATTCGAGCAATGCCAGATTCATTTAGGATACAGGTAGACATTCCTAGGCTTATAATAGATTTAGAAGCAGAATTAGTCTTTTACTTCTTCAGATCTCCTTTGAAGTCTGAGTGACTACAGAACCCATAGAGACCTACCTGTAGTCACTAAATGCTGTGTTTCTGGTCTCTAAGGCCCGGTTGTATCTTGATTGGAAACTATTAGTCAAAAATTTTTAAGAAATAATACTGCAACTATTGTTTAAGCTGAAAAATTTTTTTTTTGAATTTCAGTTTATTGGTCTTAGTTAATACTATAACCTTTACAGTGCTAAAAAGTTATAATCCAACTACGTACTTTGGTGACATTAACTGAAACACATGTTCTTTTCTAGAGACCTTATTCTGTAAATGATAATATAAAAAAAAATCTTATGAAATTAAGTCTTTATAGAGATCTCATTTAATTCTTACCATTCTATTAATAAAATACATTTTATATTTATGTATTCCGTATCTTGTCTGAAATCACACAACTGGAAAGTAGAAAGTTGTCATTTGAACACAACTCTGTGTGATTCTTAACCTGGTTATCTTAACCATTTTGCTGAATGGCCTTTCCTTCTTTTCCTTATCCCCTGTTTTCATGTATGTGTATGTAGTCATTCTCTACTAGCTCTCTCTTCTTGTGTACAAATAGACCAGATGTCTACATTTAAACAAACAGGATCTTTAACCCTGCTGCTCCCGTACTCAAGACAGATGGGATGTATGTAATCATCTGTGCTGTGAAGTGAAATGAGATCTCTTGAATTCAACATCAAAACCTTATAAGATGTTTTATCTTTTTTAAAAGTCCTTAATTACAAGTTAGAGCAATTAACATCTATATTACTAATAATCTTTTGAGTAGTATGGGTGCTTTGGTTATGGTTAAATGGTTAAAATGTTTTCCTTAAAGGGCATTTTTGGCCAGTTCACCAATTATTTGCAAGAGGAAGTTTAGGTTGATTATATTGCTTTGAGTTAGAATATCTGAGAAAGTAGTACTTATATTAGTTTGGTAGTGCTGTGATGATAAAATACCACATACTGGGTAGCTTCAACAACAGAAATTTATTTTCTCACAGTCCTAGAGGCTGGAATATCCTCTGGGACAAGATCCAGGTGCTGGCAGAGTTGGTTTCTCCTGAGGCCTTTCTCTGTGGCTTGCAAGATGACTGTGTCTTTTTCTTTTTTTTTTTTTTGAGACGGAGTCTCACTCTGTCGCCTGGCTGGAGAGCAGTGGCATGATCTCACTGCAACCTCTGCCTTCTGGGTTCAAGTGATTCTCCTGCCTCGGCCTCCTTAGTAGCTGGGACTACAGGTGTGTACCACCACACCTGGGTAATTTTTGTATTTTTAGTAGAGACAGGGTTTTACCATGTTGGCCAGGATGGTCTTTATCTCTTGACCTCATGATCCGCCCGCCTCAGCCTCCCAAAGTGCTGGGATTACAGGTGTGAACCACCACCCCTGACCTGCTGTGTCTTTATGTGGCCTCTTCTCTGTGTCTCTCCCTCTTCTTATGAGGATGTCAGTCATATTGGATTAGGGCCCACCCTAAGGACCCCATTTTAACTTAATCACCTATTTAAAGGCCTTATTCCAAGTACATTACATTCTGCGAACCTGAGACTTCAACCTATGAATTTAGGGGGGACACAATGTAACCTGTAACAGTGCTATAAAGAGAAATTCATAAATGAAGATGGAGATTTTACTTTTTTTTCATTTTTTTTTTTGAGATGGAGTTTCGCTCTTGTCTCCCAGGCTAGAGTGCAATGGCAGGATCTGGGCTCACTGCAACCTCTGCCTCCCGGGTTCAAGCGATTCTCCTGCATCAGCCTCCTGAGTAGCTTAGATTACAGGCACATGCCACCATGCCTGGCAAATTTTTATATTTTTAGTAGAGATGGGGTTTCATCATACTGATGAGACTGGTCTTGAACTCCTGACCTCAGGTGATCCACCTTCCTCAGCCTCCCAAGGTGCTGGGGTTACAGGCATGAGCCACTGCGCCTGGCCTGAATATTTTATTTTTTAAGGAAGAAAATAATTTTGCTTTTAGAGTGTTAAATTGGGAGTATACAGTAGATAGTTGATGTTGTTACTTGGGATTTGGAAGAGAACACAAGGTTGGTTGCTTGATTTGGAAAGCATTTGCTTAGAGGTAGTATATTAAAATTAGAGCAACATAAGGAAATTGATTTTTCTCCACATTTCTGGGACAAGAGAAAAAGATAGTATAAGTAATTGTAAAAATTCTTAGAAAGTATGAAGAAAGGAGCCCACAGAGAAATTTGAAGAATAAGATTTGTTTCTCATGAATGTATTTGAATTAATTTGGTCAGTTTATTGTCCTTTTTCAAATGCCAGCAATTTAAAAACATTAATTGTAATGAAAATGGTTTTCAGATTAGAAATATTTTGGAAGGGATTTACCTAAAACAAGTTACTGATCTGATATCTTGAGGTCCAAAGCCATGGAGACATTCTATGGTACTCCAGGCAATCTGTCCCCTTTTCTGCCCCTGGCAGCTGTAACTTCAGTATTAGTAACAGAAGTATGTGAGACTTGTGCTCTTTCCTTGAGAGTGGATGACGGGTCCCGGCATGGGTGCCTGATGTCCTGAGGTGGGATCATGGCCTCCTCTTTCTGTTTTCCCCAAATGCCTATGCGATATCTAGGTTGCTGAAGTTTTCCTGGCCCTAAGCACTATTTTAGGGGATCTAAAAGGAAGAAAGAAGGCTTCCAGCATACCTAAAGTTGATAGGATGGTAATGGTCATGCATCTTGACTTTCTTTTGACCATCTCAGTATCGTTTTACAAAATAATCAAGCTTACATCCACACAATTTTTTTTTCTTTTTTAAGACAGGGTCTCCGGTTTTGTTTCTCACACCGAAGTACGGTGGTATGATCACAGCTCCCTGCAGCCACCACTTCCCTGGGCTCAGGTGATGCTCCCACCTCAGCCTTCCAGGTAGCTGAGACTAGTGGTGTATGCCACCACGCCCTGCTAGTTTCTTTTTTTTTTTTTGATAGAGACAAGGTTTCGTGTGTTGCCCAGACTGGTCTCAAATTATTGAGCTCAAGCCATCTGCCTGCCTCAGGTTCCCAAAGTGATGGGATTTCAGGCATGAGCTACCACACATAATTTCTTTTATATAATAATGGAAAGTGCAACCCTTTTCTTTACAGAATGTTTGCTTTCAGCTTTGCCACATACATACACATCTTTAGCAACATCCAATTTGTCCCAGGTCTCTCAGTGTACTTTTTTAAAATTTTATTTTGTTGAGGTGAAATTCACATAGCATCAAATTAACATTGAAAAGTGAACAATTCAGTGGCACTTGGTGGGTTCACTGTGTTTTGCAACTAATACCTGTCTCATTGTAAAACATTTCATCACCCTAGAAGGAGATACTATACCATTAGTATCCATTCCATATTCCCCACCTCAGCTCAGTCCCCTGGTAACTCCAGTCTGTTTTCTGTCTCTATGGATTTACCTGTTCTGGTTATTTCACATAAATGGAAATCATACAGCATTTGACCTTTTGTATCTGGCTTCTTAACAAAATGTTTTTGAGGTTCCTCCACATTGTAGCATGTATCAGTACTTCATTCCTTTCTATGGCAGGATAATGTTTCATTGTATGTATATACCACACATTCATCCACTGATGTCTGTTTATTTCCTCCCTTTGGCTGTTTTGAATAGAGCCGCTAGCTAGTACCTTGGTATACACATACGGGAGTACCTGTTTTCAGTTCTCTTGGATATATATGAAGGAGTGGAATTGCTGGACTATGTGTTAATTGTATGTAACTTTTTGAAAAACTACCTGTTTTCCACACTGACTGAACTACTTTACATTCCCGCCAGCAATGCACGGAGGTTTCAGTTTCTCCACATCCTTGCCAACACTTAAATTATGGTCTCTTCTACCTACTTAAAAAAAAATTTCTAGTGGGTGTGAAGTGATACCTTATTATGCTTTTAGTTTGCAATTCTCTAATGGCTAATAGTGATGAGTGTCTCGTATCCTGGTTGGTAATCTGAATATCTTCTTTGAAAAAATACCTATTCAAGTTTTTTGTTGAGTTTTATTTGTTTTTTTTCTTGTTGAGTTATAAGAGAATGATCTATGTATTCTGGATGCTTAGACACTTGTCAAATATATGATTGGCAAATGTTTTCTCATATTTAGTAAGTTGTTTTTTCACTTTTTTTTTTTTTTGAGACAGGGTTTCATTCTGTTGCCCAGGCTAGAGTGCAGTGGTGCAATCATGGCTCAATGCAACACTGCAGCCTTGACTTCCCCGGGCTCAAGTAATTCTCCCTCCTCAGCCTTTGAAGTAGCTGGGACTGCAGGTGTGCACCAGCACAGTTGGCTCATTTTTGTTTCTCTTTGGTTTTTTTTTTTTTTTTTTTTTTTGTTGTTGTTGTTGTTGTTGTTGTTGTTATTTTTTGAGACAGAATCTCCCTTTGTCACCTAGGTTAGAGTGCAGTGGCATGATCTCAGCTCACTGCAACCTCCGCCTCCTGGGTTCAAGTGATTCTCTTGTCTTGCCTCCTCAGTAGCTGGGATTAAAGTGCATGCCACCACGCCTGGCTAATTTTTGTATTTTTGGTAGAGATAGGGTTTCACCATGTTGGCCAGGCTGGTTTCAAACTCCTGACCCCAGGTGATCCACCCACCTTGGCCTTCCCAAAGTGCTGATAATACAGCATAACCCACTACCCCTGGCCTGATTTTTGTATGTTTTGTAGAGATGGCATTTTGCCATGTTGCCCAGGCTTGTCTTGAACCCCTGAGCTCAAGCAATCCACCCATCTAAGCCTCCCAAAGTGCTGGGATTACAGGTGTGAGCCACAATACCTAGCCGGGGTTTTTTTTGTTTGTTTTTTTTTTCCACTTTCTTGACAATATTCTTGGATGCACAATGGCTTTTAGTTTTGAAAAAGTTCAGTTTATTTTTTCTTCTATTGCTCATATTTTTGGTGTCATATCTAAGAAACCATTGCCAGGTCCATGATCATGAAGATTTATTTTCTGTGTTTTCTTAGGCTTTTACAGTTTTAGCTCTATATTTAGGTCATTCATCCATTTTGAGTTAATTTTTGTGTATGGTGTGAGGCAGGGGATCCAACTACTTTTTTTTTTTTTTTTTTTTAAAGAGATGAAGCCTTGCCCTGTCACTCAGGCTGCAGTACAGTGGCATGTTCGTGGCTTACTGCAGCCTTGAACCCCTGGGCTCAAATGATCTTCCCACCTCAATCTCTCAAATAGCTAAGACTTCAGGTGCATGCCACCAAGGCTGGCTAATTTTTAATTTTTTTTTAGAGATTGGGTCTTGCTGTGTTACCCAGGCTGTTCTCAAATTCCTTGCTTCAAGGGATCCTCCCACCTCAGCCTCCCAAAGTGTTGGGATAACAGGCGTTAGCTACCACGCTGGGCTCCAACTTCATTTTTTTAAATATGCAAATCTGGTTGTCTAAGCACCATTTGTTGAAAAGATTATTCTTTCCTTACTGGCAGGTCATGACACCCTTGTTGAATATGTATTGCATCTCTTATACAGAACATACAGTGGAATCTTTACTTTTTTTATCATGTATAACAGTCTCTGCCTTTGGCTGGATTAATTTATGCTCATTTGATGTTATTATTGATATAGTTGCATTTATGTACACCAGTTTACTTTCTCCAAATGTTTCAGGGTTTTTTCTCTGATCTTTCCTCATTTCTTTTACTTTAAAGCAATATTTTCTTTGGTAACATTTAGTTCTTCTTATGTCATTTTCATCTTTTTTTTTTTTTTTTTTTTTTTTGAGGGGGGCAGACAGTGTCTCACTCTGTTGCTCAGGCTGGAGAGCAGTTGCAGAATGTTGGCTCATGGCAAACTCCACCTGCCGGGTTCAAGCAATTCTTGTGCTTTAGTTTCCCGAGTAGCTGGGATTACTGGCATGTACCACCACGCCTGGGTAATTTTTGTATTTTTAGTAGAGACAGGGTTTCACCATGTTGGCCAGGCTGGTGTTGAACTCCTGGCCACAAGTGGTCTGCCTGTCTTGGCCTCCCAACGTACTGTGTTACAGGCATGAGCCACCTCTCCCAGCCCGCAATATGTTTTTGAGTGAGATTTTATGGATTGCTTTAGTGCTTATCATATACATCTCAACCAGATTTCTCTCATATTTGTTACTAGTTTTATTCCAGTGAGGAATAGAAACATTACCACTATATGGCTCTATCTTCTCTTCCTCCCTTTTATGCTATGGTTACACATATATCTTTTATTGTTTTGTTAACAGATATAACAATTATATCTGTTATAATTTTAAATTAATAAAATTTTGTCTTTTATAGAAGTGAAAAGAAAGGAGAGCAAGTATACATTTATAGTGTTAGATGACTCATATATTTTTTGAGACAGAGTCTTGCCTTGTCACCTAGGCTGGAGTGCAGTGGCACAATCTTGGCTCACTGCAACCTCTGCCTCACAGGTTCAAGTGATTCTCTTGCTTCAGCACCTGAGTAGCTGGGACTACAGGCACAATGCTGCCATGCCTGGCTAATTTTTTGTATTTTTAGTAGAGATGGGGTTTCACCATGTTGGCCGGGATGGTCTTGATCTCCTGACCTCGTTATCTGCCTGCCTCCGACTCCCAAAGTTCTGGGATTATAGACATGAGCCACTGCACCTGGCCAAGCTGACCCTTCATATTTACCATTTGTATTCTCTTCATTGGTTCCGAAGGAATCATGTTACTATCTGGTGTCGTTTCCTTAGTTTGATAAAGCTTTGTTCCCACCCCGCCACTCTTCTGTTACTTACAGATTATGACATTTCTATATGTTATAGGTACAGCAGTACAATTATATGCATATTTTATGCAGTTTTTTTAAATGAGCTAGGAGAACAAATACATACATATGCTGAGTTTTAATTAGATAATTACTTTTCTTGACACCCAGACTTTTCATGTTGACTTGTGTGGATTCTTGGGCCACTTGCCTTTAGCCTGAAGAAATTCTGTATGTGTGTTTTATCAGGTGGGTCTGCAAGCAATGATCAGTTTTTGTTTATCTGAAAATGTATTTATTATGTCTTCATTTTGTTGTTGGTGGTGTTTTTCTTAAGTTTTTTTTAGAGAGGTTTTAGTTTTACAGAAAAATTGAAAGGAAGGTGTGGAGATATCCCTTCTTCCTCCACATATGCATAGCTTTCCTATAATCAATATCTCCCACCAGAATGGCATATTTGTTGCAGTTGATGAGCCTGTATATATGCATCTTTATCACTAGTTTCTATCAGGGTTAATTCTTGGCATTTTGTATTCTGTGAGTTTGAACAAATGTATAAAGCTATATATCCACCATTATAATGATGGACGTACAGAGTACTGACACTGCACTAAAAATTCTCTTTGCTCTGCCTAGTAATCACTCTCTACACCCTAACCCCTGGCAGCCAGTGATCTTTTTACTGTCTCCATAGTTCTGCCTTTTCCAGAATGTCATACAGTTGGAATCATATAGTATGTAGCTTTTTCAGGTTGCCTTCTTTCACTTAGTAATAGGTATTTAACTTTCCTCCATGTCTTTTCATAGCTTGATAACTTATTTTTTTTTCAGCACTGAATTATGTTTCATTGTCTGGATATATAACATTTTGTCCATTCATTTACTGAGAGACATCTAGGTTGCTTATGAGTTTTGGCAATTATGATTAAACGTGCTATAAATTTACATATGCAAGTTTCCATGTGGACATACATTTGCAACTTCTTTGGTAGATACCAAGCAAAGCAATTGTTGGATTGCATCAGTAAGAGTACTTTTAGTTTTATAAGAAACTGCCAAACTGTCTTACAAAGTGGTTGTAACATTTTGCATTCCTACCAGCAAAAGTGTTCCTGATGCTCCATATTCTTGTCAGCCTTTGGTGGTGTCAGTGTTTTGAATTTTAGCCATTCTAGTAAGTATGTCATGATATCTCATTGTTTACAGCATTTCTCTGGTAACATATGATGTGGAGCAACTTTTCTTGCACTTACTTGCCATCTGTGTCTATATCTTCTTTGGTGAGGTATCTGTTAAGGCTTTGGCCAATTTTTAATTCCTAAGGCAGAGGCTTAGATTATTGATTTTAGATCATTTTTCTTTTTTAATGCAGTCCTGTGTCACTTAGTGATCAGAATACATCCCGAGAAATGTGTCATCATTAGGTGATTTTGTCCTTGGAGAACATTATAGTGTTCTTACACAAACCTAGATGGTCTAGCCACACTTACGCTATATGGTATAGCCTATAGCTCCTAGGCTGCAAACCTGTATAGCATCTTACTGTACTGGATACTGTAACCAGTTGGAACACAATGGTAATTATTTGTGTATCTAAGTATAGAAAAGGTAAGGTATATTATAATATGGTATAAAAGATAAACAATGGTATACCTGTATAGGGCACTTACCATGAATGGAGCTTATAGGACTGGAAGGCGCTCTAGGTGACTTACTGAGTGAATAGTGAGTGAATGTGAAGGCCTAAGACGTTATCATACATTACTATCAACTTTATAAACATGGTACACTTAGACTACACTAAATTTATTTTAAAAACTTTTCTGGCTGGGCGTGATGGCTCACACCTTTAATCCCAGCACTTTGGAAGACCAAAGCAGATGGATCACCCGAGGTCAGGAGTTCGAGACTAGCCTGTCCAACATGGTGAAACACCATCTCTACTAAAAAATACAAAAATTAGCCAGGCGTGGTGGTGGACGCTTGTAATCCCAGCTACTTGGGAGGCTGAGGCAGGGCGAATTGCTTGAACTCGGGAGGAGAAAGTTGCAGTGAGCCGAGATCCAGCCTGGGCAACACAGTGAGTCTCTGTCTTGGGGACAAAAAAAAAAATTGTTTCTTCAATAATAAATTAACCTTAGCTTACTGTAACATTTTTATTTCTTAAACTTTTTTTTTTCACTTTTTGACTCTTTTGTAATAACATTTTGTACTAATTCTTTTGTAATAACACCTAGCTTAAAACACAAAATACTGTTTAGCTATACAAAAATATTTTGGCTTTTTTTGTTTGTTTTCTTTTTTTCTGAGAGGGAGTCTCACTCTGTCGCCCAGCCTCGACTGCAGTGGCGTGATCTCAGCTCATATATCCTTATTCTGTCAGCTTTTTTCTATTTTAAAAAATTCTGTTTTTTAGTTTTTAAGCTTTTTTTGTTAAAAACTAAGACACAGACACACACATTAACATACGCCTACACAGCGTTAGGATCATCAGTGTCACTGTCCTCCACCTCATACCTTGTTCTACTGAAAGGTCTTCAGGGGCAGTAACATGGAGCTGTCACATTGTATAATATCAATTCCTTCTTCTGGAATACCTCTGAAGGGTCTACTTGAGGATCTTGAGGATGTTTTACAGTTAACTTAAAAAAAATAAGTGAAAGGAGTATACCTTATTATTTCAGATGGAGTCTTGCTCTGTCACCTAGTTTGGAGTGCAGTAGTGCAATCTTGCCTCACTTCAACCTCTGCCCTGTGGGTTCAAGCTATTCTTCTGTCTCAGCCTCCCGAGTAACTGGGATTATAGGCATGCACCACTATGCCCAGCTAATTTTTTTGTATTTTTAGTAGAGACAGGGTTTTACCATGTTAGCCAGGCTTATCCCGAACTCCTGACCTCAGGAGACCTGCCCACCTTGGCCTCCCAAAGTGCTCGGAATACAGGCATGAGCCACCATCCTGGCCATGGAGTATACTTAAAAATAATAATAAAAAGTATAGTATAATAAATACATAGATTAGTACCACAGTCATCATTATCAAACATGTATTGTACATAATTATATGTGCTATAGTTTTATATAGCCAGCAGCACATAGTAGGTTTGTTTACAACAACATCACCATGAATGTGAAAATGCATTGCTCTGCAAGGTTACAACTGCCATGACATCATTAGATAATAGGAATTTCAGTTCCATTATCATCTTACAGCACCATCATTGTCGTATATGAGGTATGTCATTGACAAAAACATCATTAGGTGGCACATGACTGTATATGCAATTGGTGCTATAAATTTCTCCTGTAAGCATTGCTTTCACTACATTCCACAAATTTTGATAAGTTGTGTATTATTTTCATGTAGTTGAAAACATTAAAAAATTTCTCATCAGATTTCTTCTTTGACCCTTGTGTATTTAGAAGTATGTTGTTTAGTTTTCACATATTTTGGGATGTTCTATGTATCTTTCTGTTAATTGACTTCACTAGTTTAATTTTATCTTGGTCTTAAATCAGATGTTATATATTGTATGTTTTTAAAAAATTTGTTAACATTTATTTTATGACCTAGAGTGTGATCTATTTTTATGAATATTCCATGTAATGTTGAGGATATGTATTCTGCTATTGTTGGATGAAGTGGTGTATAAATATAAATTACATCCAATTGATAGGTGGTGTTATTGAGTTCAAATATATCTTTATGGATTTTCTGCTTGTTAAATCTGTCCATTTCTGATGAGAGATCTTGAAGTCTCCAGTTATGGTAGTGGACTAATTTATTTCACTTTGCAGTTTACTAGTTTTTGCTTTTTGCTTTGTGTTTTAACACTGTTGATAGATGTATACATGTTATAGATTAATTGTGTTTTCTTGGAGAATTGAATCCTTTATCATCGTGTAATACCCTTCTTTATCCTTGATAACTTTCCTTGCTTTAAGTCTATACTGCCTGAAATTAATGTGGCTACTTCTGCTTTGCATTGATTAGTGTTAGCTTAAAGTTTGCAATATACATTTACGACTAATCCAAGCGAGCTTTCCAATAACACTATTACACATTTACAGATAATGTGATTGTATTGTAGTAGCAAAATTATCCTAATTTCTCCTTCCCATTCCTGGCATTCATTTTACTTATATGTAAGCATACATAAATACATATAAAGAGCATACATAATTAAATACATGTTGCAGTTTCTATTTTGAACAAACCATTGTCTTTTAGGTCAATTGAGAATTTTTTTAAAAATTAAAAAAAAATTTACTGTCTTTATTCCTTCATCAGCTTTTCCTTTCTTTATGTAGAACTGAATTTCCGACCTATATTATTTTCCTTCTGTAAAACTTCTTTTAACACTTCTTGCACGGCAGTTTTATTGGCAACAAAGTGACTAAATTTTTGTTCATCTGACAAAGTATTTTTCCTTCACTTTTAAAGTATAATTTTACCCACTACAGAATTCTATGTTGGTAGTTTTTTTTTCTCTCAACAGTTTGTTTGTTTGTTTGTTTATTTATTTATTTATAGATGGAGTCTCATTCTGTTGCCCAGGCTGGAGTACTGTGGCATGATCTCAGCTTGTTATAACCTCTGCCTCCCAGGTTTAAGTGATTCTCTTGCCTCAGCCTCCTGATTAGCTGGGATTACAGACGTGTGCCACCACACCTGGCTAATTTTTATATTTTTAGTAGAGACAGGGTTTCATCATTGTGACCAGGCTGGTCTTGAACTCCTGGCCTCAAGTAATCCACCCGCCTCAGCCTCCCAAAGTGTTGGGATTACAGGTGTGAGCCACCATGCCCAGGCCTCTCTTTACAGGTTAAACATTTCACTCTACTCTCTTACTTGCATTGTTTCTGAGAAGTTGTTGTGATCTTTACTTCTCTATAATTAAGGTATTTTTAACCCCTTGGATTTCTTTGGAAATTTGTTATTGTTACATTTTTCTGTACTTCAAAAATTATAATGCCTAAGTTTTTGCTTTTTTTTTTTTTTTTCTATATTTATCTAGCTTACTGTCCTTAGTTTCTTGGATCTGTGTGTGGTTTGGTGTGTGACAGTAATTTGGGGAGATTCTCAGTCATTGTTGTTTCAAATGTTTGTAATGTTCCTTTTTGTCTTTCTTCTACTTCTGGTATTCCCATTAAGTGTATATCTTTTATAGATGTCCCACACTTCTTGGATATTCTACTTTTTTAGTCTTTTCTCTGTTTGCTTTTCAGTTTTGGAGGTTTGTAATATTCCATTGTATAGATATAGCACATTTTAAAAGCCTGTTCACCAGTTGATGGATGTTTGGTGTTTTTATGCTTTTTGGCTATTATTAATACTGTCACTTTGATATTGATGTGCAAGTTTTTCTGTTAACATACTGTTACTGAAACACTGTTTCTTAGCACACAGAAAGCCAATGACTAAGACAACAAGTATTGCCAAAGAAGTCTTTAATTGGGTGCTGTGTCTGATGGGAGCTCAGTTTCATATCCCTCTCCTTGACCAACTAAAATTAGGGGTTTATGTAGCAGGGAGAAATGTAACAATGTGTAAAGAAACAGGAGGTAGGGAGGGGCAAAGAAGCAATCATGATGAGGGGTCCTGCATCTCCTTGTCTGGATGTGGTGATTGGTGAATTTCAGTTCTTTGATACTTTTCAAGAGCAGAAGATCATTTCATGAGGAAGGAACTCAGATAAATAAAAGTTTCAAACTTAAAGAATGTCTCTGTTTATATTAAAAAACTATGGGACTGTTGGGTTGGTTTCAACATGTGTGCATTTCTCTTGGGTATATACCTAGTAGCCGAATTGTTAGATCATGTTATCTTTCTTTTCAACTTTTTAAGGAACTAACTTTTTTTCTAACGTGGCTGCACTGTTCTGCATTCCCACTAGCAATGTCTGAGGGTTTCCAGTTTCTCCACATTCTTATCACCACAGCCTTTCACCTCCTTTTTCATTATAGCATTCTAAGTGGATGTGGAATGGTAGCTTTTTGGTTTTAATTTGCATTTTTCTAAAGGCTAATGATATTTTCATGTGCTTATTGGCCATTTATATATGTTCTTTTGAGAAATGTCTGTTAAAATTCTTTGTCCATTTTTCAATTGGCTTAATATGTGTGTGTGTGTGTGTGTGTGTGTGTGTGTGTGTGTTTTGTTTGGTTTTGTTTCTTTTTTGAGACAGAGTCTTGGTCCATCACCCCAGGCTGGAGTGCAGTGGCCTGATCATGGCTTACTGCAGCCTCGACCTCCTGGGCTCAACCTGTCCTCCCACATCTGCCTCCCAAATAATTGGGACTACAGAGGGGCTTACAGCCACCCATGGCTACTTTTTTTTTTTTTAATGTTTTTGTAGAGACAGGGTCCTCCTATATTGACAAGTTTGTCTTGAACTCCTGGGCTCAAGTGAGCCTTCTGCCTTGGCCTTCCAAAGTGATGAGATTATAAGCATGAGCCACTGTACCTCGCCCTTATTTGTGTTTTTATTATTGAGTTGTAAGAGTTCTGTATATATTCAGTGTACATGTTTTTTTTTCCAGATATATGATTTGTAAATATTTTTTTCATCATTATGCTGTATGTTCACCTCCTTAATGTCGTCCTTTTTTCCATAAAAGATTTTAGTTTTAGTAATTTACATTTATATATTTTTTGGTTGCTGCAGCTTTTTGTGTCACATGTTAGAAACCACTGTTTTAAAAAAAGAAAAAGGTGGATCCCTTCCTTACAACTTATACAAAAATTAACTCCAGATGGATTAAAGATTTAAACATAAGACCTAACACCATAAAACCCCTAGAAGAAAACCTACACAATAGGCATAGGCAAGGACTTCATGACTAAAACACTAAAAGCAATGCCAACAAAAGCCAATAGACAAATGGCATCTAATTAAACTTAAGAACTTCTTCACAGCAAGAGAAACTATCATCAAAATGAACTGTCAGCCAACAGAATGGGAAAAAATTTTTGCAAGCTACCCATCTGACAAAGGACTAATATCCACATCTACAAAGAACTTAAACAAATTTACAAGAAAAAATCAACCCCATCAAAAAGTGGGCGAAGGATATGAACAGACACTTTTTCAAAAGAAGACATTTATGTGGCCAACAAACATGAAAAAATGCTCATCATCACTGGTCATTAGAGAAATACAAATTAAAACCACACTGAGATACCATCTCACGCCAGTTAGAATGATGATCATTAAAAAATCTGGAGACAACAGATGCTGGAGAGGATGTGAAAAAATGGGAACACTTTTACACTGTTGGTGGGAGTGTAAATTAGTTCAACCATTGTGGAAGTTAGTGTGGTGATTCTTCAAGGACCTAGAAATAGAAGTACCATGTGACCCAGCAATCCCATTACTGGGTATATATCCAAAGGATTATAAATCATTCTAATATAAAAACACATACACATATATGTTTATTGCAGCACTGTTCACAATAGCAAAGACTTGGAACCAACCCAAATGCCCATCAATGATAGACTGGATAAAGAAAATGTGATACATATATACCATGGAATACTGTGCAGCCATGAAAAAGGATGAGTTCATGTCCTTTGCAGAGACATGGATGAAGCTGGAAACCATCATTCTCAGCAAATTGACACAGGAGCAGAAAACTAAACACTGCCTGCCCTTACTCGTAAGTGGATGTTGAACAATGAGAACACATGGAGACGGGAACATCATACACTGGGGCCTGTTGGGGGTTGGGGGGCTAGGGGAGGGTTAGCATTAGGAGAAATACCTAATATATATGACAGGTGGATGGAGGCAGCAAACCACCATGGCATGTGTATACCTATGTAACAAACTTGCACGTTCTGCACATGTACCTCAGAACTTAAAGTATTTTTATAAAAAAGGTCACGAAGATTTATACCTGTGTTTTCTTCTAAGACCTTTATAGTTTCAGCTTTTCTATTTAGATATATCTCCATTTTGAATTAACTTTTTTGTTGGTATATTAGGTAGCTGTCCAGATTTATTACTTTGCATGTGGATATTCTGCTGTTGCAGCACCATGTTTTGAGAAGACTGTTCTTTTACCATTTAAAGGTCATGGGACTCTTGTGAAAAATTAGTTGACTATAGGTATATAGGTTTATTTCTGGATTTTCTATTCATTTCCGTTGGTCTGTATGTCTGTCCTCATGTCAGTTCCACCTTACCTTAATTACTGTAATTTTATAATAGGTTTTAAAATTGGGAAGTGGGAGACCTATAACTTTGTTTTCTTTTTCAAGGTTTTTTGGCTCTTCTGGTTCTTTTGTGTCTCTATATGAAGTTTAGAATAAGCTTTTCTGTTTCTGTACTCTTATCCCCAGCCTGTAGGTCTCTTGCCTGTCCCTTTCCTGGTGGTGGTGTGTGGGAGGCCAGAGGTGCAGTCCAAATGGAAAGAGATTACATTCTTGTAGTGATCTAGTGGTAAGCATGGTGGAAGATTTCAAGATGGGACATGGTTAAAAGATACATTTGTTCTAATTTTATGGTATGAAATTCCCAACATAAATTTAACATGACCAGAAATTTTGAGATTGTCAAATGAAACACAATAACTACCTTTGAGAGAGTCACTGGAAGTTTGTATTCATATATATTATAATGCAAGATACAGCATCATTAGTAATGATTGAACCAGCATTAAATAAATGGCATTAATGAACTGCAGCAGATATATGTTGTCTAAATACCAACATGTCCTAGGAGCCATGGCATTGTGAGTAATACTAGTATTATTACCTTTTTCTTGGGTGACAGGAAATTAGCCAGGAAAAGCACATATAACAATGAAGAATTAGAGATGGTGTCTGGACACTTTGAAGAAAGTTCATGTGTGTGAAAACTTTAAGCTGAATACATGTTGAGTATAACATAATTGTTTACATTCTTCTATTGCTGCTTTCATTTCTTTCCATGCGTGTAAATGTAGTCTTTCCGTAATTGTATTCTAGTTGTGGTTTAATTTTGTGGAGCTTTTCCAGTTTTTCATGCTTATTATTTTTAGTGGCTATGATAATTTTATATTATTCCTTCTTTCTTCAGCTTCCAAGTGGATAAACAGTTTCTAGCACAAAAGAGGTTATGGGTTTTATCAGTGAATGTGTGCTTTCAAGGCATTTTGTCCCATATGTCTGCAAGTTCCCAACGGGATATACAACCATGAGACTCGAAGTTTAAGTTCAGTTTCTGGCTTTTTCTCAACGTGTACAATAAACAACAATAGGCCAGGTGCAGTGGCTCATGCCTGTATTCCCAGCACTTTGGGAGGCCGAGGTAGGTAGATCACTTGAGGCCAGGAGTTCAAGATGAGCCTGACCAACATGGTGAAACCCCGTCTCTACTAAAAATACAAAAACTATCCAGACATGGTAGCACCCTGTAGTTCCAGCTACTCAGGAGGTTATCGTGGGAGAATCACTTGAACCCCGGAGACGGAGGTTGCAGTGAGCCACAATTGCACCACTGCACTCCAGTCTGAGCAACAGAGTGAGACCTGTCTGGAAAAAAACAAAACAACAACAACAGAAACCCACCAGAAATCCTTGGAGTGTCTTTGTTATGTAATTAGGTGGAGACCTCTGAAGGCTCATCACCAAAAATACCAAGCACATGTTTAGAGGGCTGGGACTTCAGCTACCAGAACTCTGGGAAGGTCAGTGATGTCATCAATCATTTCTGCAGAATGAAACTCAAAACTCTGGATACTGAAGCTCAACGGGCTCTTCCTGGTTAGCAAACACACCAGTGTGTCCAGAGGCTGATGCATCCTGGCTCCACATCATGGAGTCAGGAGAGGGTATGGAAACTATGTGTCTGGGACCTTCCCAGACCTCACCCTATGTGTATCTTTTATAGTTAAACTAGTTCTAAGTGTAGCACTTTCCCTGAATTCTCTGAGTTGTACTGAATTATTAAACCTGAGTGGACTGTGGAGGCCCCTCGGTAGCCAGTCAGCTTGGGGAATCCCTGGATCCTGAAACTGACATCAGAAGTGAGGGCAGCCTTTGGAGGACTTTCCCCTTCACCTGTGGGGTCTGTGCTAATTAAGGTAGTTACTGTCAGAATTGAATTGCAGTACACTCCATTCCATATTCTGAAATATCTGCTCATAAATATTATCTGCTTTGATACGATTGCCCCTTGAGCCACTGCGCTTAGCCTGAAATGTCTTATTTTTATATTTTTAAAGGCAGCTTTTAGCATACATGGTAAACTTCTTTCTTATTATTACCTTTCTTATGCATGCTGGTATTTAAATATTTACATACCTTTAGTGCAGATACCTCTCTTGGCCACCCTTCATTTCTGACTTTAGGCTGTACTATATTAATATAGTAATTGTGAGCATTTTCCCACCATGTTCTTAAAACCATACTAGTCATATTTATGAGTAGATATTTCAGAATATGGACATAATTTATAAAAAATCTCCCAGCCTCATCTAGGGTTCTGTTTAATTGGAAATTGTTAAGACACACACTCTCCAAGCCCATTATCTGGCTGTTCTAACTTTATTATACTAGTGAATTAATATTATGTTTAGGTGCATGTCATATCATCCATGTTAACTCTTCATTGAGGAGAAGTTTTGAGAATTGTAGCCTTGTTTTGTTTATTGATAATATTGATTATTGATCTTTCCTCTTTTTTTTCTTTTAAATACCTGATACAAATTCTAGTGTTTGATAATACAGAGTGCCTTTACTATAAAAAAATTATTTGGAGTATAAAAATCTGATTGACAGTATTAAAATTATGATGCAAAATAGGAAAACAAAGATTCCCTTTATCTGTAGTATTTTTGACATCAGGTATCTGAGAGTTGGATTTTTGTGTTCAGGGAGAGACTTGAGTCTATTCTTTAGGTTAAGATTTCTCATTCCCAGTACCTAGCATAGAGGTTGGCATGTGCTTGGTACTCACTAAATGTTTACTGGATCAATGAACTAATGAAGTGGAGGGTGTGAAACAGGGTCACTGTGCACTGGTTACCAACATGTCTAAGCTCAGTGAGACACAACTGACGTGAAGCCAGTTTATTACTTACAGACAGGCAGTGAGGGTCAGAAGAAGCCTGAGGATTTTTTACGCTCCAGTTTCTCAAGGCTGAGGAAAGCTGCCTGGGGTGGATGGAGTCTCATCTGCATGTTCCGCACTTGCACCACAGCTGCAGGACCTTAGAAAGCAGCCTGACATGGGTATTATACCCCAGGTGCCACAGAATTACTGGGTTAAAGTGTAAAACGGCATCCTGTTTCGGGCAGGGATTGAAACAGAACCTGGGCTTCTCTTGCTAGTCCTTCCCTTTCTCAGGATGTTTCATTCCTAGATCATTCTACAGTTGTTCTTAAGCACTACAAGGGGGAGCAGGGACAACTGAGTCCGTCCAAAGCCACCTAGAGACTTGTCCTTCAGGGGAGAAAATGAAAATTCTGGGACATTTCTTACGTATTTAACCTTTTATGGCAGAGACTCTCCCAAGCCATTTTATGTGTTTTGTTGGCTTTTTCTTAATAATAATCTAACAAATTTGCTGTTATTGTAATCCCCATCTTAAAGAAATTTGTGTAAATGGGATTATGTAAATTATAACAAAGACAATTCGCAGATTCCCAAGAAAATGCTCTGAGCAGGAAAAGGATGTTTCATAGTATGATTGCTAAGATTGGTGGTTTTAAACCTTTTTTTTCTTTCACATATGTGAAAGATTACGTTTGTTAAAATTTTTGTGTCATACTCTCAGAGTTATATGCATTTCTGGCATTAGCTAATAATATTATGCCTGCTTGACTTACTAAAAGAAAACCTATTATAAGGTGAGTGAGTAAATGTGGTGGGAATCTGCTCTAATTTCTTTCATTTATTTTTTTGAGATGGAGTCTCCCTCTGTCGCCCAGGCTGGAGTATAAC
Source organism: Sapajus apella (assembly GCF_009761245.1). Classification (NCBI taxonomy): domain Eukaryota; kingdom Metazoa; phylum Chordata; class Mammalia; order Primates; family Cebidae; genus Sapajus; species Sapajus apella. The sequence continues at coordinate 216,947 of NW_022436975.1, forward strand.
CTCTACCTCCCCGGTTAAAGTGATTCTCCTGCCTCAGCCTCCTGAGTAGCTGGGATTACAGGCATGTGCCATCATGCTTGGCTAACTTTTGTATTTTTAGTAGAGACAGGGTTTCACCATGTTGGCCAGGTTGGTCTTGGACTCCTGACTTCAAGTGATCTGCCTGTCTTAGCCTCCCAAAGTGCTGGGGTTACAGACGTGAGTCACTATGCCTGGCCTAATTTCTTAAGGAGCAAATGTAAACCTTAGTACTTTATTATTTTATGACCATATCTAACATCTTTTCCTAGCTGTTGACCGCAGCCCACATCATACTATGGTTAAGAATGGCTGACTTAAATGAAAGTTTAAATTTGAAAACAGTACTGTAACATTTGAGAACTTTTGTGTGATAACGCAGTAGTCCCCCTTTATTCACAGTTTGGTTTTCTGAAGCCTTAGTTACTTGTGATAAGCCTCGATCTAAAAATATTAAATGAAAGATTCTAGGAGTAATTAATTTTAAGACACACATTATTCTGAACAACATAATGAAATCTCTTGCCACCCCATTCTGTCCCACCTGCGACGTGAATACCCCGTTTTGTCCCACCTATCCATGCTGTACATGCCCCTGCATGTTAGTCACTCTGATATCAGATTGACTATCACAATACCTCAGTGCTATGTTCATGTCACTTATTTTACTTAGTAGTGGCCCCAGCGTGCAAGAGTAGTGGTGCCGGCATGTCGTTATAATCGTTTCTATTATTATGTTGTTAATCTCTTACTGTACCCAATTTATAAATTAAACTTTATTATAGGCATCTTTCATGGGAAAAATTTTGGTGAATATAGCAGTTGGCACTATCCATGTTTTCAGGCATCCACTGGGAGTCTTGGAACATATCCTCTCAGAACTAATTATTATTTTGAGGTCTCATGTTTTAAAAGCAAAGTAAAGAAGGTAGATGAGTTCAGAAAGGAAACTGAGTTGAGTTTTGAAGGCCGAGTGGGATTTCATAATGTAGAAAATGTGGTAAAGAGCTGGGATGAAACAGGTGTGTGTATTGTCATTGCAGGCTGGAGTCTGGTACCCTAGGGTGGGGAAGATGATAAGAGATTAAATTATAAAGGTGGCTTGGGGCAAGATTGTGAAGGGTTGTGAGGAGTGGATTTAAGTCTTAGGGCATAGAGCTAGGTGTAGCCACACTAGACCACCAATATTTGTAATTGGGTCACAAACTCAGGTGGCCATACAGATCAGGCAAGTGACTTGCATGTGTGAAGCAGGCCAATATTAGATAATTGAAATGGATAGGGGGCTGTGGTAAAATGGAGAAAATATGCTCATGGAACTATAGCAGTATTTCTAGCCACTTGTTGCCTTTCAAGAATGCTGGTACCATGTTATCTAAACTTCTTATTCTCCATTAGAAGACAGGAATTTGGTTTCATATGTGTGATTTTCTGATTTGCTAAGTATACCTGGTACTGCACACCTATCAGAATGGCTAAACAAAAGAATAAAACCCCAAATCTTGACAAAACTGAGTGCTATGAGAATGGGGAGTAACTGGAACTGTCATACATTGCTTTGAAAACATTTTGGTACTTATGAAGTTAAGAATAAATTTACTATACAACCCAACAATCCCAATTTTAGGTATTTACCTCGGTGAACTAAAAACTTATGTTCTCACAAAAACCTGAACATGGAAGTTGATAGCAGCTTTGTTTATAGTCAACCCCAACTGGAAACCCAGATGTCCTTAAGTAGGTGAATGGATGCATCCATACAGTAGGTTACTCTCAGCAATAAGAAGCAATAGATTTAATCCATGCAAAATGTGAGTGAATCTTAAATGCATTTTGCCAAGTGAAAGAAGGCAGAATCAAGTATACTGCAATTCTCTCATGATGGAAAACAGATCAGTTGTTAAAGGGGTTGGGTAAGGGAATGACTACCAAAGGGCAATCCGTTTGCTGTGAAATGGGGAAGGGGTGGGTTTTGGGGATAAGGAAACAGTCCTCCTTGTACTATGGGAGTGGATACACAACTCTATACATTTGTCACAACCTGTACATTTATAAATGCCAAACAGTGAATTTTATTCTATGCACATTTAAATAAATCAACCAGGTGTCAAGGGAACCCAAGATAGAATGTAGACCAATGATATAACCTCACTGAAGGAGGTAAGGAAAAGGGAGCTGACCCAAGCAACTTTGGAATACATTGTTTGTATTTTGGAATACAGTGTTTGTATTTTATAATGCTGAAGACAAAAAGAACTATATACAAACATATTTGAGTTGATAAATTCATTTTTTCACAGCTGTATGACTTAGCAGTTTTAAAACTACTTTATATGTATACTGTTATTGAATAAGTAAATATATTTCATGTTGTAGATGCTTAAAACTAGGAGAGAAGGAAGTTGCAAATAAGCCATGAGAATGCTGGAATGAACCCTGTGGTGCTGGATTGGAGCTAATCTGTCGGTAGGAATTCAGGTGTTTTCTTTAAAACACACAGACACACATACACAGATTCAAGAAATAAATATAGCAATAAATGTGTGTGTGCGTATCATTTCCTATCTCTGTCCACTGAGAGGTCCTAAAAGCAGTGAGAAACAACCATACCTAGCACTTCCATCTTGGTTTCTAGTACCATTCTCCTGTAAGAGGAACCAGGGCTCCTTAGAAAAATGGCTGACTCTATGCCCAAGGCAGAGAAAATACAGGATGAACTTTGAGGATCATGTATTGTCAGAAAATAAGGAAGAGTTCTACACAAAGCAGGTGGGGAATGTCCAAAGGACACATCCAGTCAGTGTTATTCCTGGCCAAAGCTGAAACACCTTGAGTGGTAAGATAAAGAACATTAGAACATTAGATTATAGCTCAAAGAATCAAGTGCCTAAAGTTCATACTTATATAGATACATTAATAAATACATACATAGTAGAGAAAGAACAACTTTTCAGGATAATTTAAAAATAAAAAAGGATTGGCTGAGTGTGGTGACTAACACCTGTAATCCCAGCACTTTGGGAGGTTGAAGTGGGTTGAGGTCAGGAGTTCGAGACCAGCCTGGCCAACATGGTGAAACTCTGTCTCTACTAAAAATACAAAAAAATAGCCACACTCGTTGGCGCGTGCCTGTTATCCCAGCTGCTTGGGAGACTGAGGCAGGAGAATTGCTAGAACTCTGGAGGCAGAGGTTGCAGTGAGCCAAGATTGTACCACTACACTCCCACCTGGACAACACAGTGAGACTCTGTCTCAAAAAATAAATAAATAAATAAATAAAAATGAAGAATTGAAGGAAATAGAAAATCATCTTTAGACCTCCCTCACAGTAGTAACTGCTGAAGGCAAGATCCATCAGTGTGTTAAAATTAGTGGGTAAAACTTAATGAGAAACAGAATATTTGTGTGTCTTCAAAGCATTTTCCCCAAAATACTTTTCTTTTTTTGACATTTTGTTATTATTATTCCATTTTATTATGTAATTCTTATTGTTAATCTTGCTGTGTCACCCAAGCTGGAGTGCAGCATACAATCATAGCTTACTATAACTGTGCCTGGTTTGTTTTAGCCGTCATGCCTGGCTCATTTTTAAATTTTCTGTAGTGAAGGGGTCTCATTGTGTTGCCTAAGTTGGTCTTGAGCTCCTGGTCTCAAATGATTCTCTCACCTTGGCCTTCCAAAATATTGGGATTACAGGTATGAGCCACTGTGCCTAGCCCCCAAATATGTCTTAATTAAACAGGGAACAATAGTAACTTTATGTGTTGAATCCTGGCTGATATCCTCTTAACCACGTGATGAATGTTAAAAATTATTACATATTGATATTGTGTACTCTCTGTTATCATGAATTGAGGACACATTATCATAAAATCCATACCACAATCTAACCATGAGAAAGTATTAGACAAACCCAAACTGAGAGGCGTTCTGCAGAATACCTGGACAATACTCTCTAATGTGCCAAGTTCCTGAAAGACAGGGATAAGCAGAACTGTCATAGGTGGGAGGAGACTCAAGGCATGCCAACTAACTCCCACGTGGAAACCTGGGTTGGATCCTGAAACAGAAAAGCTGAAGTCTACTGATTGAAGCCTTTAATTTAATTAGTAGTGTTGAATTGATGTTAATTTGTTAGTTTTCCTAATTATACCATTGTTATGTAAGATGTTAACATTAAGGGAAGGTAGATGAAGACTGTGGAAATTCTCTATACTATCTTTTTGTAAATCTTCTGTATGTCTAAAATCTTACCAGGACAAAAAGTTAAAACGTTCTTCTCTTCATTGAGGTTGCCAGTCCCTAATGCTCATGTATATTGAATAAGCACTGCCTTCTTATATGCACAGATGAGGGTGTGTACAAAAGTAGGTAGTCTCATTTCTTTTATCACTCTGTGTAGGTGGTATTGTTTCTGTAAGGATGACCCAGATGGTCTTTGCACCTTGGCACAATTCTAGTGCCAAGACTCCCTGAATTGTTGAAGTGCGTCTGTTTTATACCGTGAAATGCTATATGAGAGGATATCCTAGCAAATATGTAAATAATGGTTTTATATAAAAATTAACTAACATAGTGTACAAAGTGTATTTATTTATTGATTAGATAGTCATGGCATGTAAATATATAGTAGAGATGACTTTTTAATTACAGAAAAATTTTAAGCCCAAGATGACTTCTAAACACAATTTTGGTCCATATGTCCCACAGACATCAGTTGATATCAATATATTTTGATTACTTTTAACATTCATCTAAGTAAATTATATTTGGAAAAATAAATCTGCTTAGAAAAAAAATAGCTTGTACTTGAGGGTAAACCATATATATTATATTTTAATTTTTTTCTTTGACCTCCCTCCCCGCGTTTGATGTTACCTAGAATTTAATGAACACAAGTTGAGCAAAATGGTATCATAATTTTGAAAGAGTAACTTTTAAAGTACAGTTGGCCCTCCATATCCACAGGATCACTTATGTGGATTCAACCAACCATGGATCAAAAATATTTGGAAAGACAAATTCTGCAAAGTTCCAAAAAAACAAAACTTGATTTTGCCACACTGAGTACTACACTGAATGAAGTGACACATAGGTATTGTGTTAGGTATTATAACTAATGTAGAGATGATTTAAAGTATACAGGAGGATGTACATATTATTATATGCAAATACTACACCATTTTATATCAGGAACTTGAGCATCCTTGGATTTTGTTGTCCTCAAGGTGAGGAGAGACTAGAACCAATCCCCCATGTGTACTGAGGGATGACCGTATATTATAATTTTGAAAGAATAGATGTTCAGAATCCTTTAAACATTTTATTGTATTAGAAAATAATTTGACCATGTACTGCTTGTTTTCATAGCCTAGAGTCGAGGCTATAAAATAGAAACATTACAGTTAAAGGCTTTATATGTCTATTTGTCTTAGCCTAGATATTGAATATGTATTGCTATAGGATGAGAGATCTGGTTTATTTTAGCCACTAGCAGTAAATGTGGTAAAAAAAAAAATTTAAGACTGAAAACTGCAGGGTTGAGGGGTGAAAGGAAGGGCTAAACATTTTTAATTGCAGTGGATTCTGCCAGTGTAGACTGCTGAATGTTTGTGGTTTGGATCTTGTTCACTGAACATTTTAGGACTTGTGTAGGTTTTCCCCAGAGTATGAGGTGGTTGTGAACTGCTTTTGCTAATGGTGAGAGCGAATTATCATAATGTTATAACAAGGATGGCATTTTGGGAGAAATTTAAGGTAGGGGAAAAGGAGGATGGCAAAAACTAAAGTTAGAAAAGTAACTCAAAAAGTTACTTTTTCAAAATTATAGTTTTGTTTAACTTAATTTTGTTCAATTTATGTTCAAAAATTAAGTTCTAGATAACATCCAACATGGGGGGAGTCAAGAGAATTAAAATCATATTTTTTCTGTAACTGTATAGACTATCTGCTTACTTATATATGTGTCAGATTATATTTTACTTGCCTTCTCATTTGCATCTTACCTTTGTGGCTAAGTTAGCAGGACCTGTGTGGGAATGACATAACTTCACCACCTCTTACCTGCTGCAGCTGCATCGCGTGAGAGGGCTGAACTGTGGCCTAGATTTTTCTCTAAAGCTTTCCACGGAAGTGAGTCAACACATTGTTTCTGGCTTTACTTGCTGTCCCTCCCTAATATGCCAGCTTAGGGTGCTTTGGAATTTTCCAGGTACAGTGTTGGAGAAGTTATAACACGGGAGGAGGCCAGAGCATGGGTTTAGTTTGGTGGGGAGAGGGTTGGAGTGATTGTTCAAGAGAAGCATTGAACGTGACCAAATTGAGTGAGTATAAACCTGAATTAAATATGTACCAAACACTGAAAATCTCTTACTGTATTTTAGTATCCTTTATCATTGTACTTTAAAATTGATTTAAAATCTATACTGAGATTTTTTTAGTGTGGATTTCAACACTTTTTTTGTGCTTTTGCCAAGAACACAGTGTTCTGTTAAGTCATTCAGTGACGAAGATTGCTGGCTTGCTGCCAGCCTGGGTCAAGTTCATTCACATAAGTTTCAGTGTAGATTCTGACTGAGTTAGGAATGTTCCTCTTGTCTTTGCATGTTAGGTGGGTCTGGGAAATTAGTTGTTTTAAAACAAGCTTACACTTTTGTTTTTTCAGGGTTACGGATTTTTTACTTTTAAGGCTTCTTATAGAGACAGTGCTTTGATACTAGTACCACATTCTTGTCTACTTACTGACTTTCCATGCCTCATTTGGTAAAATAACAGCTCTCCTAACCATACCAGATTAGAATCTACTGTATAACGTATTGACTCTGCTGTATCATTTTGAGGTATTATTTTATACTTTGGAAGAAAACATATTCACAAAGTGCTTTTTTCGATATATGTGAATTTAAAAAATGGAAACAGTGACTCAGAAGCTACAAAAATACAGTATTTGATAAGAAGTATCTACGTATGAAGATATGTTCATCTTTATATATTTTATTAATTCCTTCACTCAATTCTTCCTCGGTTTTCATTTTATCTGCCATCTTTTTTTTTTTTTTTTTTTTCTAGTCACAGAAGTGCATTGACTCTTTTGGATTAAAAATGCAACCAGCATACAAAAAGCGAAGGGTTGGAGCTAATTGATCACTTATTTGGCACATAGCAGTTTTGCCTGGAAATTAAGCATAAATACTGATTTCTGAGTGAACATTCTGCCTTACAGCTAGCTCACTAGACCTTCAGAGGCTAATGGATTTTTTTCTATTCATTGTAGTATTTAACCAAGGTAATAAATTTATGTGGACACTGATGACTGTTTTCATTTTTTTATTTTAAATTTAAAATTTTTTTTAGAAACAGGGTCTCGCTCTGTGGCCCAGGCTGAAGCGCAGTGGTAAGATCATAGCTCTCCACGGTCTGGAATTCCTAGGCACAGGTGATCCTCCTGCCTCAGCCTCTTATGTAGCTGGAACTATAGGCATGTACTACCATGCCTGGCTAATTTTGTAAATTTTTGTAGAGATGGTGGTCTTGCCATGTTGCCCAGGCTGGTCTCAAACTCCTGAACTCAAATGATCCTCCTTCCTCGGCCTCCTAGAATGTTGGGATTACAGGCATAAGCTACCACATTGAGCCCTCGTGAAGGTTGTTTTTGTTTTTTTTCTTTTTGAGACGGAGTTTTGATGTTGTTGCCAGGCTGGAGTGCAATGGCACAATCTAGGCTCATTGCAATCTCTGCTTCCTGGGTTCAATTAATTCTCCTGCCTCAGCCTCCTGAGTAGCTGGGATTACAGGTACCTGCTACCACACCCAAATAATTTTTGTATTTTGACTAGAGATAGGATTTCACCACGTTGGCCAGGCTGGTGTCGAGCTCCTGGCCTCAGGTGATCCACCCACCTCTGCCTCCCAAAATGTTGGGATTACAGGTATGAGCCATGGCATCCGGCTGACAAAGGTTTTTTGTAAAAATATATTGCCATAGTGTCTGTTGGAGTGTGTGTTTTTTTTGTGTGTTTTTTTTTTTTTGGCTAATGTCTGGTAATTAGCATGTTTGTGATCAATCATTATGTCCTATGCATTAATGTTTTCTAGAATCTGATGGGACGCTTGGCCTACGGTTGCTCTCCAGGCACCAAAAACCTAACCAGTGAATGGGTAACAAGCACCGCTCAGATTTGCAGTAACGGAGCATTAATGCCTAGGAACCTATTTGATATCATACATATATGAAAAACAAATGAAGCAAAGAAATCACAAGTATATGTTTTTACAGACATAGATCAAGTGTTTAAAACCAAACATATTATCAGAAAGCTATATTATAACCATTCCTTTGGGATATTTTTCTGCATGAGTTAGATTGGCTGGGCTACTTAAAATCAGAGTCCAGTGAAGTTCAAATGGAAGTTACATATTTTCTCACTAAATCTTCCTTTGGCAAAAGTACTTTATTATTACTATACTTTAAGTTCTGGTGTACATGTGCAGAGCGTGCAGGTTTGTTATATAGGTATACATGTGCCATGGTCATTTGCAGCATCCATCACCCCATCATTTACATGAGTTATTTCTCCTATTTATTCATTGTTCTTCCAAGGACTCTAAACAGTACCAAATATTTTTAAAGTGTAGATTGGATATGCATGAATTTCTCAGAAAACCTTTTCCTATTAAACTCTGGAAGGAGTTTACTACTTCCTCCCACTTCCCCTCTGGTGGCTCTGTTGCAGATGTTAAGAGCTGGGCCTGCATATCACATCACAATAGTGCCAAGAGCTTTGGCATAGCTCTTGGTAATTATTACCTTATGTACCTTGCTTGCCTGATAGGCTACAGGTTTCTTCAGGGCCAGGATCATCATGCATGAGTGAGCGAATGAATGACTGAATGTAGTAGACACAACACGTGTGGACAGGGACTGAAACCAGTGGCAAAGACTCATATACTCATGAGCTATGATCAAAATACCTTTATCTGTGATAAAAGCATAATAGGCACAACTGTTTAAACATTTAGTCCTTGTGAAAATAGATTATACTTTTTGATTTATACTTATTCCCTTAAATTTCTCTACTTTTATCAAGCAGTTTTACTCTTGAAAGTGATGGGATAAAGTTAAGGGATCAGAGTCGCTGTCATGGGAGCATAATTTCTCATTCAGTGAGGGGTCCCTCAGAGTATTCATTGTATCTGTGCATTCCTATGGGAGTTTAGAATATTTAATAAAATATGTTTCCTGATATAATCAGAATTTTCAACTATGAGAAGAATTAAGTGGAGAAAGAGTCTGTACTTAATTAGGAAAAATAGTTAAAGAAAGGAGCGTGTAATGATCACATGGCTTGGTCATTTGAAAACCTACTACCAGGATTTTATATGATAATTAAATTTTAAGTAGACTGCTCATTAACAAAGCTGAAGTATCCCATGGGTTGAATATGTGGCTGTGATTGTATAACTTATATTTCCAGAAGAAATTTTAGTGGAAAACATGATTGCACAGAAAGTGTATTTGCAGTGGGTAGTAGCAGGGGTAGGGGGTGGTTTCATCTGTTACCTAAAGTAAGGCTAATATGGACATAAAGTCCCAGAAAAAATTGGATACTGAACTTTGGTTTTTAAAATGCCTGTAGTAGTGAAAGCTGCTATTTTGTAGGCACCTGCCTACTATGTGGGGTGCTGCAGAATCTGTTTTACACGTATTTTCTCACTCAGTTTCCGCAATGACCCTGTTGAAATGGGGTTTATTTTACATATGGGATAACTTGGCTGTGTCTCAAATAAATTAAAAATTTGCCTAGCATTACTTGCCAGGAAGGAGCAGAGTGAGGACAACCAAGGGAATCTTTGAATTAGATCATAAGAGAAGAATCCCCTTGTATTCTACTAGTCAGTTTAAGTTGAGTGCTTGTGGAACATATTTTCTTAAATAGGTAGGAAATTAGGGGAAAGAGTGTGAATTTATTGGCTAGGCATGAGAAATCACCTCAGGGCTGGTAAAAAGAGGCCTTGACCTCTCTGTCTTTAGATTAACAATCTAACACTTGCTCATAAGAGAACAGTTAAGCTTTCTATGCTAGCCTGTTTCTTGTTCATCTTTTAGTAAGAGTCTGGCATCCAAATTTCCAGACCTTGGCACCCTTTGGTATTTGGATATGAAGGAGGGAAAATCATTCCACTCGGTTCCCATGTCCCGACACCCACGCCATAGCTACCTGTCAGAACTCGCTGTGCTTATCTGGCCTTTGTGGGAGAGAGCAGCACTCTGCCCTGCTTGGTGTATGTCTGATGGTTACTTGAGACATCCACTAGGCTTAGCTCTAGGATATCTGCCTGAAGAAAAGATGGGGTGGGGGAGCTTAGATGGCCAAGAGAAGAAAGAAATTTGCTCAAATCAAACTTCTTTATCTTATTTTTCATCCATCGTTTTACTCTGGTCATGGGTTACATTCTTTCAGTGTTATGATGGTGGAAGATATTTATTTTCCTCAGTATATAATTTTTGGTTCTTTCGTTTTAATTGAACTTCTAAGAAGGCAAGCACAATGAGCCTCATACTCATTTCCATAAATATGTTCGTTTGTTTAGTTTTTCACTTTTAAGAAAGAAATTTGAAGTCCGGAATTCGGGATTCTGAAAAAAAATTAGGGAAGGAAATGGAGAGGAAATAAGGAGAAAGGAAAGGAGATTTCATACATGTTGATCATCTAGTGTTTAAGGCCACATGAAGATCAGTAAATGATACTAGAGACTGTCAAATAAGAAGTACTCACCTGTGATTTCAGCAGGCTTGCGTGTAGTCAGGAAATACGTGTGGTTTACGTTCACTCTGGCAGTCTTTCTTCTCCAACCTGATGAGAATTAGCATCCTTGTTTTCCATATCTGTTAACCAGTAATAAATGACTATTTGGCAGACCATTTTATTTTTTATTCTTGTTTGCTTGTTTGTTTGTTCGTTTTAGGTCTTGCATTGTTACCCACACTGGAGTTCACGGGTGTGATCATTTTGAAGTGTGCTACCAGCCTCCTTCTCTAATAAAAGGATCCTCTGTAAGAATCCTGGGCTCAAGGAATCCTCTAGCCTCAGCCTCCTAAGTAGCTGAGACTACTCATTGTTTCACTATGAGACTACAGACATGGCACACCACAACGGCTAATTTTTATAAAAATTTTTATAGAAATGGGGGTCTCACTGTGTTGCTCCGGCTGGTCTCAAACTCCTGGGCACAAGTGATCCTACCATCTCAGCCTACTGAGTTGCTGGGATCACAGGCATGAGACACCTTGCCTAGTCATTTTATTTAATTTTTAATTTTTTTATTTTTGAGATGGAGTCTTGCTCTGTCACCCAGCTTGAAATGCAGTGATGCAATCTTGGCTCACTACAACCTTCACCTCCCAGGTTCAAGCAATTCTCCTGCCTCAGCCTCCCAAGTAGCTGGGATTACAATCATGTGCAACCATGCCCAGCTAATTTTTTGTATTTTTAACAGAGACAGCATTTCACTCTCTTAACCAGGATGGTCTCGATCTCCTGACCTCGTGATCCAACCCTCCGAAAGTGCTGGGATTAGGACGTGAGCCACCATGCGCCTTTTTTTTCCTTTTTGAGACAGAGTTTTGCACTGTCACCTAGGCTGGAGTGCAGTGATACAATCTTGGCTCACTGTAACCTCCGCCTCCCAGGTTCAAGCGATTCTCCTGCCTTAGCCTCCTGAGTAGCTGGGACTATGGGCACCCACCACCACACCTGGGTAATTTTTTGAATTTTTAGTAAAGACGGAGTTTCACTATGTTTGCCAGGCTAGTCTTGAATACCTGACCTCGTGGTCCACCCGCCTCAGCCACCCAAAGTACTGGGATTGCAGGTGTGAGCCACCACGCCCCGCCTAATTTTTAAAGAAATATTGAGAGATTATCTTACTTTTTCTCAAATACCTTATGTTAGAAATGATAAATTTGCAATGTATACTCACTAATGAATTTGGCCTGTTTTCCTGAGGTGTCAGGAGACAGGATCTAACACCAGATTGTAAGATAAAGGTTTGGGACTAAGATCTCTCTAGCTTTCCTACAACAATATCATGAAGAAGAAATGATGAAATCAAGCCATGTTATTTCTCCCTGTTGCTGTCGCTAAACATGGCATGGCATTGGCTTCGATTGTCCATTAGAATTTGTTTTGCAGGTCAGTTGCATTATCTGATCCCTATATTACTTCAGGATAATTTTAAACATTTTATTATTTTCATAGAATTGTCCATTTTCTGCTTTTATGGGCTTTAGTGCTATCCATAGGTATTTGTATTTAGGAAGTTAGGATGTAGAATACTTATATATAAGCATACTTTCCCCATGTATTTCAGCACAAACAAATCTTATTGAGTTTTCTGTCTCTTAATAAAATAACCCATGATCACAAAAATTTCTGGTAGTCTCTAGGTGGAGGCAATTGGAGTTAACATTTTTGTAGTTTGTTTTCATGTTAAGACACTAACTCTGGCATGATTAGGATTTCAGAGACATCTGTTTATAGGATTGAGCACAGAGATCTCAGATTCCCTCCCACCCATCCCCCCCACTTTTTTTTTTTTTTAATTTTATGTAGTTCTGTTTTATAATATCTACTTTGGCACATTCGATGAAAGTCTCAAACTTTGAGCTTCTCTTTTTTAGAAAGCACCATGGGTCAAGGGCTTTGTTTGGGAGTCCTAGGTCCCCTTTGTGTGTCAGAGCATGTAAAGGAACCTGGGACAGCCTTTCTTCTGGGCTGTCCTCAAAGGGGCAAAAAGGAAAACAGAGCTGATGAATGTAAGATAATGATTTTATGACTCACCTTTTCTGCAGTGACATGCATGGGTAGAGGATGAATTTGTTTGAATTCTTTTTCCCGTATTTCTAGAAAATCAACTACTACAGGTAGACGTTAAATAAAGTTTTGATTGCTCAGTATCGTGCCCCATAGAGTTTGTGATTATTCTGTAGTAGGTAGAGAGCATCCTGTCTCCAAAGAAAGTATAGTTCTTCTTTCTGTATGTTGTGTGTGTTTTTTAACTCAAGAATATGTCATAAATAATGGTTTTCAATTTGAAATGTGCTACCAGCCTCCTTCTCTAAAAGTGGGATCCTCTGTAAGAACAAGCTATGATACCGTGGTAAGTGCTGGCTTCCATGATGTGTTGTACATATGTGTGCATGTATATCAAAGTGTTTGAAAGCCCGGAACAATTTATCACTCTCTCTTATTGAAATTGAGGGACTAACTTTCCCTGGAGAGAGGCAACAAGAATCAGGCTCTTCATCTAATTGCTGTGTAGTTAGTGATTTTTTCTATTATTTCTCAGTAATCCCTAAGCAGCCAAACCATATCACTCTTCAGTTTTAATTTGGTGAGCCAGGAGAAATTAGTTTTGCTCAATTTGTTTGTCATTCATCTATTTTAACTGTATCATAGAATAAGCTCTAGGGCAGGAGCCTAAGAATGCTTGTAGACCAGGCGGGTGGTGAAAACCCATAGACCCAGAGGGCTCTGTTTGGCTGGAAAGGTTGGTGGCTAAGCACCAGGGTTGGTGGTAAACTCTAGCCAGCTATGTGTGCCTTGAAAGGATGTCAGGTCTTCTCAATTTTAAGAGGGCTGGCTATCCAGATGTGTATATTAAATCTCCCACTTTCTACATGTTGGCAGGTAGTTCAAATGAAAAACAAAACAACCAGAAGTGAAAGTCTGTGGGGCAAAAATTTGTCCACCAGTCGCCAGTTTGTGTCCAGTTCTTGAAGGTATTAGTGCTATTTCAGCCTTCTTGGATGTGCTGGACCACAAACATTGCTTTGGTGTTGTTTGTGTTCATGGTAGAATAAAACTCTGATTCAACCAATACTTCTGGAGTGTATGGTGAGCATTCACATATTATGTCACGCTTACAAAAAACACTGATGGACTTTTTAATATTAAAAATAAATGAGTGATGCTGTTAAAAGTATAAAAAATGTTCACTGATAAATGGGTTACATGACCACAGTTACTTAAAAGAAGGTAACTAAAGTCCCAGTGCTGTGATCTTATGTGCCTCTGACCTCAGTTTTATTATCTGTAAATTGGGAATAGTAATATCTACTTCTAGAACTTATGTTGATGTTCAAATGGAGCAACAGGAGAAGGAAAGTGCGTTGTCAGCTACAGGGTACTACATGAATTTATCATGAGAATAAATCATTAATTTTTATTAAGAATTCAGTTCAGCCTTCCATCCATCTGACCATTGGTTAGGAGGAGACAGGATGAGCATGCAATGCTGCTGGTTTGTGGATCTGTGGCTCCCAGGAAGGGCCTGGGTGGGGATGGGCATCCCAGTTGTGATTTGGGCAGTCCACAGTCCCAGAGCTAATGAGCTTGGGTTGGATGAGGCTGGGTTAGGCAAGTAGGAACCCAAACCAAATATTCACATGTAAGTGCTAGTTAAAGCTGTGATTCTCAAAGGATGGTCCTCCAGCCACTGACAACAGCAGCTGAAAACCTGTCAGCAATGCAAATTCTCAGACCCTCCAGCCACCACTGAATCAAACTCTGGGGTGGGGCTCCACTCTTTTTGTTTTAACAGCTCTACGGGTGATTCTGTGGTTTGAGAGTCACTGAGATAGAGGGCCATGCCGAGCAGCAGGCTTGTAGGTGAGAGGACTACAATTTAGAGGAGATGAGAGGAATGTAAGATGGATGAGGGCAGGCAAGAGCAGGAGCACCTGAGGCTAGGCTTTATTTTAATTGGCTCCATGTGGTTAAGAGAGTAGGCCCTTCGAGATGAAAGTCAGGGATGCAGGGACCCTTAGTTATCAGGGGCACCACATGTGCTCCTGGACTGCCCCTTGGTGTAATTGTCCAGCCCAGAGGCTCCATGTGCTACACATTTTTTTCAGCCCTTGATAGTCAGAGGTAGAGTTTAGAGTACCCAGAGTGGGCCTAGCACAGTGTATTGGTGGCCAAAGTAGAAGTGTGAGCACAGGTGCTGAAGCCTGGCATGTGTGGAACTGGTTGCTGCAGCAGTGGGTGTGCCACATGTGCATTTGCACACAAGTGTGGCATACTCCTTTGAGGTCAGCTTAGTGGAGGCCAGCTGTGCTATCCTAGACATGACCCTTGGTGCTGCAGCTTGAGAGATTCTGCTGAGAGAGACTGCCTTTTATGGTGCTGACAGAACCCCTTGTATCACTTTTAAAGACCTGTAATGATTGTGATTAGCCATGGGGTTGAAAACTCCCTAAGTGGTATTGCTTACTACTGGGAGTCAGGAATGTCAAGTCCTCCTCTGCATTCTGTGGCCTGGAAGGCTGCCTTGAACACTTCTCCCCTGGTGTTCGAGATGAAGCCTGGACCCAGCTTCATCTCCAGCATTTCCTCCCCTTGCTCTTTGACCACACATCACTACATGTCAGCCATGTCAGGTCTCTGCCAGTTTTAGAATGTATTTTGATTGTGTTTTCCTCTGTTTTGTTTTAAATGAAATAGATCAGGCACACAAAAGTGTAAAGAGAAAAAACATAAAAATGTAAAGAGAAGTAATGAACACTCATGTGGTGCTCTTTTTTTTGAGATGGAGTCTCACTCTGTTGCCCAGGCTGCAGTGCAATGGCATGATCTTGGCTCACTGTAACCTTCGCCTCCCAGTTTCAAGCGATTCTCCTGCCTCAGCCCCCTGAGTAGCTGGGATTATAGGCAAACGCCACCATGCCCAGTTCAATTTTTATGTATTTTTAGTAGAGACAGGATTTCACCATGTTGGCAAGGCTGGTCTTGAACTCCTAACCTCAAGTAATCTGTCCACCTCAGCCTCCCAAAGTGCTGGGATTACAGGCATGAGCCACCACACCCGGCCAGTGTTCTTTTTTTCTGGCCAGCATCGCCCATTAGACAACATACCTGTTCTTACCAAATCCTATTCCACCTGCAAGTGGTCAGCCCAAATGTGTCATCTCTACCTAGTAAACTGACAGGGCAGTGAGTTTGTCAGGGCTCGTCCTACAGTAAGCTCCACAGAGTCCTCTAGACAAGTTCATGTGGCAGAAGCATCTCTGAGGGAATTAAAAGGCATAGAAATTAAGGCTGGTTTTTTTTTTTTTTTAAATTTTAATTAGGTCAAAAAGTATTTTAAACTCTTCAATCTCTTGGTTTCTCTTCCTGACCCAGCCTCTGGCAGGGTCTCTTGGGAGGAAGCTTGTTGGATGGCTGCTTTCCACAATGCTTATGTTTGGAACCATAGTGAACAGTTATTCATGTTATTAAAATGATATTTTTTAAATTAAAAAATACTCCCCTTCTGATTTTGCTGTCTACAGAACTGAACTGTGCTCTATGCTACAGTTCAGTTTGAGGACCCCTGAGCTCACATTCTAGTTAGGAGGGTGTGGTGGCCAGCTACCAGAGTGGTATCTAGGTGGTTTTTCTGTTTTGCAGGTTTTTTTTCTCTCTATTTTGATGGTGGGTAAGGAAAATCACATCACTCTCTTCTAGCAAGGTCTATGAGATATTTTGGGGACAGGAATAAAGGTGGTGGATGTCCCTGTAGAGGGTCTACACTCATTTGAAGGTAAGAATCTTTGTTCTAAATACACTTGGATCATTGTTTCAGGAGAGAACGTGGAGAAGGGGGAAATAAGCTATTTGTGCTCAGCTATTGCTTCTATAAAAGTGTTATTCTTCCGCTAAGTAGGAAATAAAACGTTTGGTTCTTGATGAAAATATTTTGTACATTTTGCCAAGAACAGTAACTGGTGACATTTAATCCTGTATAGGCTTGAAACTGACCTCAGTCTCTTCGAAACTCCCACAGGGCTCCTGCCCTCTTGGACAGCAAGCCAGGGTTACTATGAGTTGACATCTCTTTGGTACCTCCTGTGTCCTTGACCTGTATTCTACAGCTGCCAGCCGAAGGTCACCTGGGGAGAGTTACTGCCATTGTGTTGGCCTAATCTGAATCAAAAGCCATCAGAAGAACCTTGACTCATTCCAAGAAGTGTTTTTGATTGTACAGCTTCAATGCAAATTTTGTTTTTCAATATGTAAGGCATGGCAAACCTATCCCAGGAAGAGGGACTCATTCCACTAGTTCGTTCAGGGTGCTCAGTTTAATTATCAGTTTGGCAGGCCCCAGTTTTTCTTCAGTTCACAAATAAAATTCTCATTTGGAATATATCCAATGTTCATTTGGTTTCTCTCAGTTGCAGCAAATCTCACAGACTATGATTTCAGTTTTTAAAATACCATATGTTTTTCAGGAAGTCTTTTCAGTGGCATTTTCTGGTAATACTGGCATCATAATCCAAAAAAAGTCTGTTAAAAAGCAGATTTGCCTGTAATCATTACCTTTTTTCTGAGTTTGTAGTCAGAGCTTGTCTTAAATATGTAAATCCTGTGGAGTCTCATGTGATTTTCCAGACTTTCCCTGCATGCACTGACACAGGTAGCAGATGGGCCTTTATGCCCCATCATGTGCAGGCGCCCCAGCAGAGCCCCGTTGCTGCCTCCGTCTTCCCCACAGCAAGCCTGCGACCTGTACAGCTTGTGCTTCTCTATGCTGTGTACAGCACATCTGTAGCAAAAGGAGGAGTCGGCCAGTATTTCGGAGAGTAAGACCTGCGTGGCTTGTTTCCTTCTGCTAGAGAACCTAGAACACGCAAAGATGTACATTTATTTTTCCTCTGGAGGCATCAAGCTCCTTCCCGGACACTGAACTTTATAGCAATCTGTGGGTGATTCTGCCCTGTTCCTGCACTTGCCGAGAGGGGTCTACCTGGCCTTCCTCCACATTCACACGGTCCAGTGGCATGAGAAAGGATGGAAGCCTCCTCACACTTGTCCCCATCTACCTAGAGTCCCCATCCCCTATAGGCAGACACCATTATTGAGTTCTTCCAGAGACTTAAATAAATGTTTTTGATGATCTGTTGCGCACCCATTAGAGACACATGGCAGCATGTTCCACAACTGCTCAGGAGACCCATGCACATTTTAGCATGCCGTGGGTCTTTCTGAGCAAGATGGGCAAGTTTCTTTATTTACCCCCATGGTGTACAGCCTTGCATTGCCTGGCAGTACCCTCATCTGTTTAGCTGTTCTCTGTAGGTGGACTTTCAGATTGTTTCCCATCTTTTGCATGTGAAAATGCACATTTTCCAAGTTCTGTTCCTTTTCCTCCTTTAAAGCTTCTTGACCATTTTCCTAGAATTTTTCTATTATTCCTGTTTTAAGAATTTTACATTTTATTTAATTGAAACATTAAATAAATGTCCTTTTCTGTAACTCTGGTCTGCTATTTATGCCATTACTTCATTCATGCAGAGACAAGGGTGAATGACCTATTTTATTAACCTCTATTCTAAAGACTTTGTTCTTCCAGGCAAGTAAAGATAAAGAGATTATAAAAGTAGGTGAAAGGTCAGTACAGTAAATGCAGATTGGATTGTGAGATAAAAAGCAAAATTTGTTTAATTTATTGTGTGTGCTGCATAAATGCTGTGGGATAAGAAAAAGAATATACATGTTTACATATAAATGCACAAGCGCGCACGTGCACACACACACAAAGTTCCTGATATAGTGAGAAAGGTAAAATGTAGCTATTAAAAAATGACATGAAGCCAAAGCAAGGTAAACATAATACCAGGTGGTCTAAGTCGGAGGACAGCGAGCAGGTTGTGGATGAGACATCTTTGTGGAGCTGACCCTTCCCTGCTAGGGCGTGTCTGCCTGAGAGAGCAGCTGAGCAGAGGCTGAAGGTGGGGTCAGAAGATGAGATGTCCCAGGGACTGAGGGTGTGATATGGCAGTAGATGGTGGGGTTTGGAGTGTGACTTTGTGGTCCAGAGGACACTGTTGGCCTTAAGTGCTGGGATGAAGAGCTTTAATAGCTCTGACTAGTTTGAGGGGGCTATGGTTCCTGAAGAGGAGAGCATGAAGCACAGCGTTAGGGACTTTCTTGGGAGGTATGTGTAGGATAGGGCAAGGCTGTGCACAGACAGAAAGAACAGGAAAGGGCAAGGAGGTAAGGGTAGGAGACCAGTGTTTCTAATGATTCTGCTCTAGACACGAAGTGTGTTTGAGAGTGGAGAAGAAGGGCAAGTTGTTAAGATTGGGTGTTGAATTAGTTTCAGTTTGATGTTAAAGAGAAAATAGAGTAAATGATAATCCCTCAAAGGTGTGCTGGCAGCCTGGTTGGCATAATGGAAATCTGAG
Source organism: Sapajus apella (assembly GCF_009761245.1). Classification (NCBI taxonomy): domain Eukaryota; kingdom Metazoa; phylum Chordata; class Mammalia; order Primates; family Cebidae; genus Sapajus; species Sapajus apella. Next base: position 236,190 of record NW_022436975.1, read on the forward strand.
AAACGGGGAAGTTATTAAATCAGTTTTATCAGGTAAGGTTGAATGAAATATTCAAATATAAGTGCCTCTTGGGTATTTGCAAAGATGTATAGATTAAGGCTAAAAGGGCTGGAGGAATGAATTTTGGAGTTACCCATGATATTTTTGGTTATTCTGCTCCCAGGATTGAAAACTAAATCTCAGTACTGTATTTCTAATCAGTGCCATAAAATTCTTTATTGATGCAAAATTTTTGTGTTTTTTTAATAAACTGTGGTAAGTAGAATTCTGAATGACCTCCATATGTCCACTCCCGCTATACCTCCCTGAGACTGTGACTAGGGTGGATTATACTCCTGTGATTAGGTTTAATATATGGCACAGTTGACTTCGAGAAGGGAATTTGTCCTCAGTGGGCTTGACCCAATCCCCAGAGCCCTTTACATTTGTATTTAGAGGTTAGAAGCTGAGGACATGAGATAGATTTGAAGCAGGAGAGTGGTTTAAGTGCTATTGCTGGCTTGGAAATGGAGAGTACCACCAGGCAAGGAATGCAGCCGTAGCCAGGAGCCCAGAGCAAACCCCAGTTGATAGCCAACAAGGAAACAGAGACCTCAGTCCTGTCACCACAGGAGCTGGATTCTGCTAGTACAAAGAAGGAGCTTGGAATTGGATTCTTCTCGAGCCACCAGAGGAGAACTCAGCTTCACCGCCAACTTGATTTCAGCTTCGTGATACTCTGAGCAGGGGACCCAGTTAAAACATGGCCAAACTTCTGGCTTCTGGAGCTGGGAGCTAACAAATGAGTGTTACTTTAAGCAGTGGCAATTTGTTACACAGCAATAGGAAACTAACAAAGTTTTTTAACAGTAGTTGAAGGTTGCAGGTAGTGTGGATCATTATATAAACTCACACATTTAAGACAATGGGAATATGGGAATAGAAAAAAGTTAAATGGTTGGCAAGAAGTTCTACCACTAGCCCCCATTGCTGCCCTTCCCCCGGCCAGCCCACTCCACTCCTTTGATAGCGTTTAGTGGAGTGTGTCCATAGCCTGCCCGAGTCTTGCTCAGTGTTATAGCAGCAGCATGTAGCAGATACTGGTTTTCAGCCTGTAGGTGTTCAGTGAATGAAGGTAGGAAGGAATTGTGAAATGCTAGTTGGAGAAAATAAGCAGCTGGAGGAAAGAAGGGATGCTGGAGATAAGAAGAACATGGTGATTCAAAGCCAAACTGGAAATCGTAGGATGATACTTGTCCTAGTCCATTGGGGCTGCTGTAACAAAGTACTACAGATTGAGTGGCATATAAATAATGAAAATACATTTCTCACAGTTCTGGAGGCTGGGAAGTCCAAGGTTAGGGTGTCAGCAGATTTGGTGTCTGGTGAGGGCCACTTCCTGGTTTATACATAGCCATCTTTTTGCTGTAACTTCACATGGTGGAAGGGACAAGGCAGCTCTCTGGGACCTTTTTTATAAGGGCACTCATCCCATTCAGAACCACGCCCTTAACCTAATTACCTCCCAAAAGTCCCACCTTCTAATACCACTACATTGGCAATTAGTTTCAATGTACAAGTTTTGGGGAGGACACAACATTCAGTTCATAGTATATGTCAGTGGTTGTTAATGGAGTCAGAAAGAGTTGAGAAGTCAAAAAAAAAAAAAGATTTTGCTAGGGAGATCCCACTGCTGAGTGCAGATGGCTTTCTGTGAAATACTGAAAACTAAGACAAGATTTCAGTAATTAGAATAAAAAGCGGATCCTTGGAGCCTGGTGTCATCTTGCCAGCCATCTTGGCAAACATGCTGTGGTCTTGATGAGACAAGAAAATTGCTGTATGTGGGCATGTTCTTCATGCTTGCCTTCCATGTGCATGTCTTTTCTGTGCAGAAGTGGTTAATACATGATTAACCTATGGAAAAGAAGGTCATATGTGGTCTTTTATGAAAAATTATCAGTAGTCTCCTTGTTAATACCACTAATAACTCTATACAACCTATTGACTATAAAATATAGATGTGCAGTATTCAGTTTCCTGTTTAATGATGGAAAAAGTCTGTTCTGTGAATATTTATCAGCATCAAAGAATTCTGGGCATGATTTTTAAAAACTGAAAAGGGAAATAAGTAGGTGAGATATGAAGCTCCCATATGTTGAAATGTCTAGAGATGAAAGGGCTGAAACAGCTTTTATCAGAGGTTTCTTAGAATTTATGAAAGTTGTAGTAAAGTAAACCACTGTAATGCCAGATAAATGACTGGTAATGTGTTCTCTGTGTCCAGGATATGTTTCCTAGGCACATGGGAAAGAACAAACTTTAGAAGGTAGCCATTTATTATATAGAAACTAGAAGCTTATTGGGGAGTGGGTTTGTATATGAAGAGGACATTGCAGGATATCATAAAATGAAGAGAAATGTGACTAAGATTCTCACATTGTGCAGGAGCAGGTGTGTAAGCACAAAGGTTACACAGGCACGATTTACCTTTTGTGGACTAGCTTTACCCCACATTGCATTGTTAAAGCTTTGAATTTATAATTAGTGATAGCCTGGACTACTTAGTGTTTTAACTGTATTTGAGACCACAAGTAGTTTCTTCAGTATTTTCTCAAGCCCTTAAGACACTTAATTCTCCCACTTGACTTCCTCTTCATCTTAGAAACTGCAATTTCCTTTGTAGGAACAACTTCCTGCTGGGCGATGCTCTCTTTGGCCACTTCTGTCTTGAGTGCCTATGTTTTTATCTAAAGCCATAAGTGCATTGCAACACTAGCCATTTCATCATCATGTGAATTGAGAAAGTCTAGTAGGAAGTCACAAGTTGATTGTCCCCAATACAAGCCCAAGTGTTTCTTGGTTGCTGTGTCATAATAGGCAGTTGGTGTTCTGAGTGGCAGTTATGAAGAGGATAGTTTATAGAAAGTACTTCATTTCTAGAGATACATTTAAGAGTCTGATCATTTGGAGAACAAAAAATACATACGTAAAGGAAATATTTTAACCATAGTCTAAAAAAGATCTTATGGTCCAGTGCTGTTTTCCCTTATAGTCATATTAAATACGTTAATTTCCAATAGTGACTTTTTTAGTTTGTCTGTGTTTTTTTTAAGGGGTCTCTATCCCCCATTGTAAGGGAGAGTCTTTTCCTTTAACACAATGCAAACAAATCTCTCTCTCCCTCGCTCTTTTTTTTCTATCTTCCATTCTCTTTATTTTCTGCACTGCAAGTCTTTTGTATACTGTTAGTTTCATCTTTCTGTTCAGGACCTGGCTTCATGATTGTCTCCTAAAAAGGTGGTTTTTGTAGGCACAGCAATATGTCAACAGTAATTAACTTACGAAGTGAGTGGGGATTATAAATGTGGTCATGGACTCAAGGGAGTGTCTTTTCCTGTGTGTGACATCTTATGTAGAAAGAAATTTGTCTCTCTCCTCAGAGGGCAGAAGGAACCTCTTTAGTTGCCCTCTGTATCAACTGCATAGGAGGCACAATGTTGATTTCCTCTGTTGCTGTTCATATAGAGCAGTTGCCTCTAGGGCTCCCAACATAAAGAAATAGTATATCACAAAAAATACTTTTCTGCTGTTGTTATTTAGAGATCAGATAAGCAGAAGCTTTCAGTAAGTGAAGTGGTCAAGATTTATTTATTTTATATTCTCTCACGTAGATTTTTTTTATGCCTGTCTATATTCTTGGAGCCAAGCCTATAAAAACCAAGCCAGGTTTTAAAGCTCACAGTCTCAAAGAAGGGACAGACATCTATACAAATTATCGTAATACACAAAAATTAAGTAATAGAAATGGTATAATATGTGGTGGTGACAGCCCTCTGTGGCACCCTGTAGTCGATGATGCTAAAGGAGGTATACAGTAAGACAAACAGTAGAACTTAAGGTGAATGTGCACTAAAAATACACAAAAATTAGCCGGGTGTGGTGGCATGTGTCTGTAATCCCAGTTACTTGGGTTGCTGAGGCAGGAGGTGGAGGTTGCAGTGAGCCGAGATCGCCCCACTGCTCTCCAGCCTGTGCAACAAAGCCAGACTCTGTCTCCAAAAAAAAAAAAAAAAAAAAAAAGAACCTAGGTGGATGCTGTCAGATTCACTCATCATAGACTGTTGGGGTGGGAGAAAGGCTTCATATATGAAGGATGTTTTAGTAAAGTCATCTTTACTGAGTAGTAGTTTGCCAGGAGGGAAGAGGAAGGGCATTCCAGGTAAAAGAAACAGTATGTTAGAAATATGAGGAAAAAAACAACAACAACAACACAGTATGTAGTTTTCTTGGAGAAACTTCTAATTTGGCGTAGCTGAGTTAGGCATTTTTTTGTGGAAGAGCAGCAGGAAATGAGATTACAGAATTAAGATCATAAGGTTCCTGAATGCCAGACTATTTGCTTTTTATTTTTGCTTGTAAATGGTTAGAGTTTTTTTGGCTGGGCATGGTGGCTCATGCCTGTAATCCCTCCACTTTGGGAGGCCAAGGTGGGTGGATCACTTGAGGCCAGGAGTTTGAGACCAACCTGGCCGACGTGGTGAACCCTGTCTCTACAGAAAATACAAAAATTATTTGGGCATGGTGGCAGGTGTCTGTAATCCCAGCTGCTCAGGAGGCTGAGGCAGGAGAATCACTTGAACTCAGGAGGTAGAGGTTGCAGTGAGTGGAGATCGTGCCACTGCACTCTCCAGCCTGGGAGACAGAGCAAGACTTGGTTCCCCTGCTCCCCCCAAAAACCCAGACATTTAGTTATAACAGACAAGGACAGAGAGATGTGTAGCCAAAGTTGGTAGACAGCTTTCAAAGCATGTGATTTTCTTATTTTGCTTTGTCTAGTTTTAAAGTTATATTCTTTTGAGGGGCAGTGGAGAACAAATTATTAGCTATTAAGAAAACAAACATAATTGTTTTCTAAAGCACAGCCTTCAAAGAAATAGGTTTAATTGTTCCATATTCTCAAGCTACCAGATTTTTTTTTTTTTTAAGAGACAGTATCTGGCTGTTTAGTACAGGCTGGTCTTGAACTCCTGGGCTCAAGGGATCTCCCTAAGTAGCAGACACTACAGGTGTGCACCACTGTGCCCAGAAATTTCTCGTTTTGTTAAGTTTATTTTAAGATAGTTGTCATTCAATCAGTAAGTTGTAGATGATGAAGAAAGGAATTTGAATATATTAGGGACTCTTACAAGTATTATTAAGAATCTGGGCTGGGCACAGAGGTTCACGTTATAATCCCAGCACTTTTGGAGGCTGAGGCAGATTATGAGGTCAAGAGATCGAGACCATCCTGGCCAACATGGTGAAACCCTGTCTCTGCTAAAAATACAAAAATTAGCTGGGCCTGGTGGCGTGCGACTGTAGTCCCAGCTACTCAGGAGGCTGAGGCAGGAGAATTGCTTGAACCCGGGAAGTGGAGGTTGTAGTGAGCCGAAATCACACCACTGCATTCCAGCCCAGTAACAGAGCAAGACTCCCATCTCAAAGAAAAGAAAAGAAAAAAGAATCTAGCACAATAGAAAAGCTTTTTTAGTTTGTCTTAATTCAAAGTTCTACATTACCTGAATGCTTAAGATTATGTTAATACCCAGTATTCCCAGGAAGTTTGTTATCAGTCTCAGGAAATCCATCATTTTACGTGACCTTAAGATAGAATTATTTCTAAGAAAAATATCATTTCAAAAACATCTCTCATTGTGCCTTTTTAGGGACTTTGATTGATTGTGTTAGACACACTTTGAGGTCTTTGAGCAACAGTGAATCTTGGTAAATTAAACTTTTTTGTTGTAAGAGCCAGTTACAGGAATTGATCAGGAATCAAAGAGCAAAAAGACTATTTATTTCTGGCTGGCTTTAAACATGGAGGAGACCGGCCAGGTGCAGTGGCTTATGCCTATAATCCCAGCACTTTGGGAGGCCAAGGCGGGTGGATCACCTGAGGTCAGGAGTTAGAGACCAGACTGACCAACATGGAGAAACCCTGACTCTATTAAAAATACAAAAATTAGCTGGGTGTGTTGGCGCGTGCCTGTAATCCCAGCTACTCTAGAGGCTGAGGCAGGAGAATCACTTGAACCCAGGAGACGGAGGTTGTGGTGAGCCGAGATTGTGCCATTGCACTCCAGCCTGGACAACAAGAGCAAAACTCCAACTCAAAAACAAAACAAAACAAAACAAAAACATGGAGGAGACCATGTGCCAAATAATGTCAAAAGCCTCTTGAAGCTGAGAGCAGCCTCGACTGCTTTCAAGGAAACAGGGAACCCAGTGTGCAAGGAACTGAAGCACACCCCAAGCAGGTGTGACTGGAAGAGGATCCTGAGCTCCAAATGACAAGGGAGCCCAGCCAGGACCTTGATTTTGGCCTTGGGAAGCCCTGTGTAGAGAACCCGGTCTTGTCATGCCCAACCTTCTGTTTACCCAGATAAAGTTTGAACAGAGCTGTGAGCTAATAAATGGTTGATGTTTTAAGTTGCTAAGTTTGTGGTAATTTGTTGTGAAGCATTGGAAAACCCATACAGGGCAACATCAACCAGTCTGTAATATCCCAGTGCCAATGGCAGGATCTCTTACGTAGTAGATTTCTCTTCAGAACATTTGATATTGTACTAAGGCCATAGTAGATGCCAATAAGTAGTAAGTTGAATTTTCAAAATCACTATACTTCTAATACGGGTCATTTGAATTTCAGAGTTTTATTGTAGCATGTCAAGGTATATTGAATGATGAGGAAAAACATCTTGGGATTTTCCTTTATGTTAAAAAAAAATTTTTTTAACCTAGAAAAGCAATAGAGAAACATCATTTTTATTGAAGCTCACTTGTTCTGGATTGGAGTTGGCAAACTATAGCTTACAGTTTAAAATCTGGCCTACCACCTGTCTCCACAATGAAGTTTTATTGGAGCACAGCCATACTCATTAGTTCACATGTTATCTCTGGCTGCTCTCACACTACAATGGCAGAGTTGGGTATTTGCGACAGACACTGCATGGCCCACAAAGCCTAAAATAATTACTATATATATATATTTACCAGATATAAAGCCTAAAATATTTTCCTTTATAGAAAAGTTTGCTGACCCCTGCTCTCGATGGTGATTTGCTTTCTAGCCATATTCATTTAACCCTAATTGGCTTCCATCTATGGGGACTGATATTCCTTTAAGTTATTATTTTTAATATAGTCAGCCATACCTGATTATCAGGGTTGTATAGACTGGTTTTTACATCTCACTCTACTGAAATGATAGGAAATGTGATAAAATTAATAAAATCTCATAAACTGTGTGTGTTTGGGGTCCCTAAGCTTATTTCCAAGTTCAGTGATTTGCTAGAAGGAGTCCTAGGAGTTAGAAGTAAGTATACTCATGATTGCAGTTTGTTACAGCAAAGGAAGCAAGTGGGAAAGGTGTGCTGGGAGCAATCTGGAGGAGACCAGGGCACAAGCCTCCAGGTGTCCTGTTCCATGGGAGTTGAACAGGACACGCTTAGTTCCTCTAGCAATGAATTATGGAAGTTCATTATGTGCAAATATTGTCTATTAGGGAAGCTCTCTTGGTCCTAACAGTTTAGGATTTTTATTCTGATTCAGTTTTGTAGATTCACAGTGCCTGTGTGACTGACCACAGCTACTGAAACTGTCGCCCAGGAGGAAACAGCAGGTTTCACCATAAATTATGTTGTTTGCAGAGACTACGTAGACAGAGTGGTACAGTGTGGTCAAGGTTTCAAGTATGCAAACGTTTCTATCAGAATATTCCAAGAACTCAGTTCCCAAGTGGCCGGGTGAAGGGCCAGTCACCTGAACAGGTTGGAGCAACTCAGCCTGCTGAGTTAATTCATTCCCAAACTCTCCATAATAAGAATCTCTAGTGGCATATATTTCAGAAACACCACATATTTTGCTAATTATAATTAGATTACAAAATGTCCTTTTAGTGCCTTATTTTTATTCAGCAGTATCTTATTTTCATTGAAGAAACACTTACATGACTTCATAAATCAAACCCACGATAACTTTATAGTACTTAAAGTTATGGGTATTTAAAGTTATACCAAGATAAACATTGTTTTAATTTAATTCATAACTTAAACCAAGTGTCTTCCCAAGAGTGGGGTTTCCAAGAGTGGGGTTTCCAGCACTACCTTTGACATTTCTAGTTTTTTTAGGGACTGAGAGAACCTGGCACTTTTTCCCATAGTTCATGTTCTTGCATGAATATCAGACAGTAATTATTTTCAGAGATGACTTATGTGCATAATATTGTTTTAGCTCATTATGGCCAATAAAATTCCCAACAGTATATTAAACATTATCTTTTCACTATTGAAATAATGATGAAACAAGCATTATGAAACATGAACTACTTTTTAATTTTTTTAATACTAAAGTCCTTAGGAAATCATGTTTGTTGAACTTCATGGTTATGGAAAAATACATAGGGACAAATTTGTTCTTTAAAGATAATTCATTTTGCCTTTACTCATAATTGCAGCAATCAAAGTTAAATGTATCTACATATGTATAGATTTTCCTCTCTTAATTCTTCTGGCCTCTATTATTTCTAGACAGAGCCTGGTACCTTGTGTGTAAGATGCTGTGTAGATAGTAGTAGTCCTGAGATTTTTCTCTTGTGTGACTGTGGACAACTGCATTTAATTCATTTGATCTTGTTTCAGTTTACCTCATTTGTCTTCTTTCACCCCAAGGTAATCTCATAAGGATTATTTTGCTCAAGTTTGATTATTTCAAAGAAGCATCATTATGTACACTTAAGATGGCAAGATGGCACTTGCCAAAACCTCAGCCAGTGCCTTTGGGGTTAACCTTGGATCTTGAACGGGGCCCTGGGACTCTGAAATAATTGCTCTTAGGTTTGCTTTGCAGTTGGGTGTTTTGAGCTCTCAGTGGCTCAACTTAATTGTGAACAAGTAGCCAAATGTAAATCTCTAAAGAGCATAATCTATATTTTATTCGTCTTAAGAGTCCTCCGGGTGTCCCACATTGAGTCTTGCTATAGGCCCACAAAACCCAAGGCAAACTGAAAGGGGCTCGTGGCTTAGGCAGTCAGTCAGAAAAGGCTGTTAGAGCAGACTCCGGCACCCTAGGAGTGGGGTCAGTGAGCAGAGCAGCTTGTAAGGAAGCCCAGCTGGCATGCAGAACTGCACTACCTCAGAGTCCAAAATAATGGCCCTCCACAGGAATGCCTGTCAGCTGTCATGAGATTATTTGCCTATATTCAACATAGAGAGGCTGGGCTTGGTGGCTCACGCCTGTAATCCCAGCGCTTTGGGAGGCTGAGGCAGGTGGCTGGCTTGAATTCAGTTATTCGAGACCAGCCTGGGCAACATGATGAAACCCCATTTCTATAAAAAATACAAAAATTAGCCAGGTATGTTGGTGTAAGCCTACAGTCCCAGCCACTTGGGAGGCTGAGGCTGTAGTGAGCCAAGATAGCACCACTGCACTCCAGCCTGGGTGACCTGGGTGAAAGAAGAAATGATGGAAAACTTCACTAGCAAGAGCTTTTCATTAAAATGATTAAAATATAAGATTTTAGAATATTCGGCTTAAAGGAGTTTAGGAAAGACTACTTATTGCAGACTCCTTATAGAGGGCAGAGTGCACACAAGCATAATCACAGTTCAAGGAGCTTCCTGTGCAAGGTGTGTTTAACTTTATTCACCTGAGCGTGTTTAAGCCCATGTACCAGCGAAACTCCTTGTTCCCTTGATCCCTGTTGCCTTCACTCCTTGTGGAGCTCCCAGGTGAGGAGCACCCCCTGGGTCCACAGCTCAGGGCTGTCCACTCACCGATCACACTGCTTTTGCTTTTCTTATTGGTTTTGTTCTCCTAGGACACCCACCTGGCTTGATTCCTCTGAAGTCTTCTACCTTCTCAGGGCTTCTCTCAATTTCTTTCATTCTCACCTTTCTCGGTCCTCTATTGTGTAGCATTTTAATTCTTTGCCTTGAATGAAAACAAAACTTAGCTCATAACGAGAAGCAACCTGGGTTGCCTTGGGTCCACCTGCATAAATGAACAGATTTATTTTTAAAACATGCCATCATGTTTGTTTCTACTAATTTTGAGGCCCAGGTTTTGAGTGTAGGTCTGAGTCAATGACTCCTCAGCCTGTACCACAGCAACACGTGCTGCCCCTGCCTGGGACTGGCAGAAGGCACCCTTGCAGCAGCTCAGGGCTGACGCTCACTGAGCAGGTTTTAAAACACACAGAATGGCCGGGCAGATCATATCACAGATTGTATCAGAACTCCACAGGTGTATGCTATTTTGTTGGAGAAAGGGTGTACTTTTCATCTGTGATCACTGCAGACAAAATGCATGAGAACCTCTGAGGACTGTGTTGTTGGGTGGGGCCTGCTGTTTGCTGTGGAGCCCCCTGGCCTTGGGCGCTGCTGCCTTCTCTACCCCCAGCTACTGCTTGGTGAACTTTGACTGATCTGGCAGGTGCCTTTCTTGAGCCTCATGATTCCCCTCCCCACTTGCCCTCCTGTCTCTGTCCTTTGGCTCCGCAGAGTGGGTGCAGGGCCGGATGATAGGTGGAGGGGTCTTCCATAAGCCAGTTCATGGGACTTGAGTAAAGTTCTTTTCGTCTCGCTGGGCTGCAGCTGAGGCTGGAAACATGTATTTGGTTTGAGGAAGGCAAGCCAGGTGGTTTTCAGAGGTGTAACTGTGGGTGTAGCTTGTTAAACCTGTTTGCCTCAGAAAAGATTTTTTTCCTTGAATGTGTGAGAAAACCTGTAGCTTTTGTTTTGCCTCTCACTAGCTGGCTGATTTTCATGGTTAAAGTTTCAGTCACAAAAAGCACACCATGTAAACAGTGAAAGTAGATCTCTTATTGGTGGTTTAAGCCTTTCTATTGTTTGGAATTGGTGTTGCTTTATTGGTTTTAATTCAATAGAAAATAAAATTTTGTTAGCGAGTGGGAGTCCAATATACTCTTTATTTCAGGTTGTTTTGCTGTTCTTTTCCACACAACCAGTGAAGTTCTTATTGCATAGCCAGAGAGCATTCCACATGAATTAATATGTGTGTGCACATGCACGCACCATGACTGTACTGGGGTGATAGAGAACCATATGGATTCGGGTCCCTCCCTCCCTCTGTACCCATTGTACCTAGAATGATTCCTGATACACAGTAGGCACTCAGTTAATGTGTTACATGAATAAACTTCATTTTAGAAGTACGAGTGGAAACATGGGCATGTGATAACTAAATCTATTGGCCTATCAGCTACCAGTACTCTTTCATTCCCCTCAGTGTGTGAAGAGCAGTCTTGGTTTTGGTGATTTTACTTGCCATAGTGTATCTTCTGTAGCATTTTTGTGGTTGCCCTTACCATCCAACCTCCTTAAAACAGTGGTTTGTATGGGATTTAAAAGCTTCTAGGCAGGCAGGACCTTCTAACTCTCTTATTCTTTCCTTATGGTGCTACTGACTGTGCTCATTTGTAGTGTGACTTTAAGAAAGGGAGGCTGAACTCAGGATAGGCATGGTGAACCTGGCGTAACACTGCTCTGGGTGTTCTCAGACAATCCTACTCGGGCAGGTCTGGGCCTGGTCAGTAATTGGGTGGGAGGCCTCCGAGAGCAGAAGCCCGCGATCAGCAGGAAGTGGCATGGGGAGCTTACCCGGCCTGCGAGTCTGGGCTCAGCCAGACCAGCCCCACATGGTACCATGCGCACAAGGTGTCCTCGAAGAGCTGCCCTGTGGCACACCTTTGCATGTTGGCTGAGACCAAAGACTTGAGACTTTTGTTTTGCATGAAATATGAGTCAAGTGAGAAGTTTTCTGTCTTATGATTGGTTATCTCGAAGAATGATGACCATCCTCCCTTTGTTCTACCAGCTGAGTAGCATTTAGCTATGAAGGTGTAATTTTAAAATAAGGAAGTGAGCATTTATTAGTGGTATTCCATCATTGCTTTTGATGTGATCTTTCTATAAATTCTAGAATTAAGAGCTTTAATTTCTGAACATTAAAGAACAGTGTTTCATCTAGCTGATTTATTTCATATTACAAAGGAACTCCTTCATCTTGAAATTAGACTTTAATATCTTCCTCACTTGAAAGCAGACACAGTTTTTCATCTAGGAGGACCCTATACATGTAGACTATCATACATGGATTTAGATTAAGATTTGGTTGATAGGAACTGGGACACTGCTATTCACGGGTAGCTCTTCAGGTATTCAGGGCAATCAGGAGAAGCTTTTCTGAACATTTCATAAAGAAATATGTAGGTAGGATTACAGGAAGTAACCTTAGCTTAAAGAGTAGCAACTGAATTATATAAAGCATTGTGGTAATTACTTTTTAAATTTAAAGTTTGGTTGGTTGGTTTTTGTTTTTTTTGTTTGTTTGTTTTGTTTTTTGAGACAGAGTCTCACTCTGTCGCCAGGCAGGAATGCAGTGGCATGATCTCAGCTTACCGCAACCTTCGCCTTCTGGGTTCAAGAGATTCTGCTGCCTCAGCCTCCTGAGTAGCTTGGACTACAGGCGTGCACCACCACATCCAGCTAATTTTTGTATTTTTAGTAGAGATGGGGTTTCACCATGTTGGCCGGGATGGTCTTGATCTCTTGACCTCATGATCCCCCCGCCTCAGCCTCCCAAAGTGTTGGGATTACAGTTGTGAGCCACTGCACCTGGTGTAAAGTTTATTTTTTAAAGAAAAAGTGATATTGTTGAAAATCCACCTGTTTAGAGAATTGTAGGATTTTAAAATTGTTTTTTCTGGTCAGCTCCCTTAAATATATGCCTGTACTTCTCATTTTACACATCCCTTCTCCCCATTGCATACATTACCAAAAAACTGTCAGATTTCAAGTTAGAGAAACAACAGGTCTTTTTCTTATCGTTTTGACTGCCCAATATTGTAGAATGTCAAAGAATTCCCAAAAGGAGTGGAATTGTGGAATCACTGTAACTCTTAGCATACAGCCTGTGGGACACCGCCTGTGGTGAGGCGAAGCTATAGAAATGCACCTGAACTGTCGGGAGCCCAGGAGTTAGGGTGCCGCTGCAGCCTCACCCTACCCACCACAGGGGCATCTTTCTGGGATCTTTTCTTCTCCATGGTCTCCTTGCTAAACAGCTGCATTTCCAGTCTCCTACCAGGTGCTCTGTGTTGGTCCTGTGCACATTTAAAACTCCAAGTAGTATTTTCTTTCTCCTTTCTTTGCTCCCTAATATTTTATCTCTTTCAATTAGCACCATTATCCTGGTTGGCATGAACTTTGGCCTCTTCTAGTACATCACTTGAACCAACTGACTCTTTCTCTGAAGTGTTTTCATTAATAATACTTGGTTACTGAACTGTTTTAGAATAATAGTTATTAAAGTAATGGGACGGAAATGAATCAGCACTTACTAGTGTGCTGAATTACTTTCAGTATATTAAAATTTATTAACTTAATTTGTCAGAGCGTTTCATCAGTGGAGTTGGAGATGCAGACAAGTCAGAATTGCACAGACTACCACTGACCCCCAGACCCCAATGTCTCAAAGCCCTATTTAATGGGTGTGGGTAAATTTGCCCAAGTTCATCATTATTCTAAGAAAAACACTTAGAGCATTGTCCCCACTGCTGATGGTTCTGTTGATTTATTTGTCTTGATTTATTTGCAAGAGATTTATTTGTGTGCTCTCTTTCTATTCATGCACCTGCAGGCACACACTTGTATTTAATTATGCTTTAGAACATTATTTTTATAAGTAAAACTATATTTGTGTTTTTTAATTATAATCTTTATAGTTAATAGGAAGCTTGGGCTTGCCATTTTGATTATTTGCTTTTATCTTTGTGACTGAAGGACAGAAATTCCAGGTAGTCTGTTCATCTTTTGCAGTGCAGTGTTTCAGTGACCTTGGTAGAGCTGAATACCACCAGGTATTATTAGTGTAAAATGTTCACGTTTTGATATATGGTATTTAGTTCTCTCAACATACATGAAGTTCTAAAACTGGAAAGAGAATTTCCTGAACAGAAATGACAGCAGTTTATTAAGGATTCCATTTTTCCCCATCGAATTCTTATGACATTAGCACGTATTGGTTTGTTGAATTAATTAATGAATGAGAGTTTACTGCTCATTTTTAAGCCCACCCAGCCCCCTCAGTAAAGCAAAACCATCAGTGTTTCTGGTGAAACTACTCTCAAATCTTTGTTGTTACATAGTTGTATATATACCTTTTTGTTAGCCTTTGAAAAAGCATAGCTTTACTGATACTTTGTTTTCTGTTTACTTTCAAAATACTAAAATAAAGCTTTTGTGTTACTTAAGACTAACAAAACAAATCTAGCATTGAAGAAAAGTTGGAAATATTGTTAGAAATCACTTTTTCTTTTTTTAGTACTTCAGTGTAATTTGTATAGAAACTGGTATCCACAGGCTGTAGTGCCCTTATACCATGTTTAAAAATATTTTTTTTTTCGGTTAGTGGCAAATATTTTAAAATTAGGAGAATTCACTTAGGTTTCAGATTTCTTTATCTTCCCTTGAAGAAACTCTGCTTGTTATTGGGCAGATTGCCCATGTTGCGGGAAGCAATTCGCTCTGAGCAGCAGCTGCCAGTTTAAACAGATGCGGGACTTCCCTCACACCCCTGCCATCCTCTCCTTCTTGTCTCTCTCACCCTCTGGGGCTGGAGGCCATGAACTCAGACCCCTTGCTAAAAAATTCCATTGGCGACCCAAGTCAGTGACCAGTGATATATTTTTGTTTATCTAGATGGCCTAAGAAAGATTTCTGTATTTCTTGTTCTGCCCATTTTGGAGAACAAACATCCCTAGTGACTTAACAGACTGAAATATTGTGTCTTCTCCTACCCATGACATGGCTTCCTGCCAGTCTCTCTCTTTTGTTCCTTCTCCTTCCATTTTGTTTTGTTTTGTTTTGTTTCCTCATTTGGCCACTGTCTGAATCCTCTAGATGGCTTTTATACTCTCTACTTTTAATTTACTAAATTTAAAATGTTTTAAAATAAAAAAAATACATACTTACTGAAAACATTTCAATTAGAACAGTGGTTAAAGCAAAGAATAATAATATCAGCTCCCAGAAGTAATCATTAAGTTTCTTGAGTAGCCTTCAAGAATATTTGTATGTGTTCTTCTGTATTTTTTTGGTTTTTCCACCTTATACATTAGTTTTATCACTTTCTGTATTTTTATCAAGACATAGATCACATTGTTTCTAATGGTTGCATAATGTTTTCTTGTATAAATACCATAACCAGCACTTGATTAATGGATGATTCCAGTTTTTTTGGTTTGGGGTTTTCTTTACGTATATTATGCTGTGGTGTGCTTCTATGTACATATGTGTATGGACAGTTGAGTTGAATAGACCCTGTAAGAGAATTGAGAGGTTGAAAGTATTTACATTTAAAGTTTTAATGTATATTGCTTTTAGTCTTCCAGTACAGTCACATGAATTCACTCTTTCTGTCTCATTGGCCAAGTGCTTCTGCTGGCGTGTGGTTGCCAGGGAGACTGATCATCTTATATTGGTCATTTGTATCACATTTCATTGCAATGCCTGTGTGCATATTTTGCTCATTTTTTCCATTGGGTTGGCTTCCATTTCTTATTGATTCATGGCAGTCCTTTGTACATTGAAGAAAACCAACTGCTTGTTAATAGTGGGAGTTTTTTTTGTTTTTTTTTTTCCTTCGGTCCTCTTTTGTTGTTGTTGTTTTACCAGTTTGCTGTTTTTTAAATGTTTCCACTTAGGGAAATTGTTGGACACGGTTTTAAATTTTTATGTGGTCAGTTGTTTCTTCTGTGGATTTTGTGTCATAGTAGAAAAACCTTTCTCCAGTTTACAATTGTTTTTAAAAATGCATCCATATTTTGTTTTAGTTCTTTATAAAAATATTTTGATTTTTTGAGCTGTTGGAAATTAATTTTGGTGTAAATAGAAGGGATCCAGTTTTTTTCTCTCTCCAGAAAGGTAGTCAGTTGTTCCCAAGTAAGTTTATTTTGCTCAGTGATTTGGACTCTTATTTTTATTATTTTTACATGCATTCTTATTTCTATTTGGGTATTCTGCTGGAGTATCACTTCCGTTTCATTGGATTGTCTGTTCCTGTGTTGGTACCAAGCTTTTAATATCTATAGTTCTACAGTATGATTTATTATTTGGTAAGTGTTGCCCTTCATTTATTTTCTTTTTTAGAATTTTCCTTGCTTGAATAAAAAAAGCTTGAAGGAAATTCTTTAAATTTAATGGGGTAATTCTACCTGACGTAAGTACTCATATGCTTTATATGTATACTTTAAAATTTTTTGGTTATACTGAGGGTCCTAGTTATCAACTGTTGCTTTGAGATTCACTACACGCCTTCATCAGGTGTGTAGGCCTGGAGAGGCAGGACAGTGTTTTGGAAGAGTGGAGTCGGGATCAGTGGGAAGTGGGCTGCCTCTTGGCTCTGTTACTAGATTGCTACGGGGGCTTGAGCAAGTCACCAAAGTGTCCTTCATGTGTTTCCATGTATACATGGACAGCCTCTCCCAGCATAGTTACTCATATTTAGATACAGTGAGTAGTTTTCCATCACTATATTTCATTCAGCTGTTGTGAGGAATAAATGAATTAATACATGTGTAAGTACTTCAAAACTGGTAGAGCGTAGTATAAGAACATGATGATGATGATATTGTTGTAGTTATTTTTCCTGTTTTACTTTAGTTGAAGGGAGCCTAATTTTTTCTCATGTTCCAGAAAATAAGAAGGAAGAGAGCGAGAGAGAGAGAGAGAGAGAGAGAGAGAGAATGAGTTTGCTGCTAGAGAGAGAGAGAGAGAGTGAGAGAGAATGAGTTTGCTGCTGTTGCCCCAGCCTCCTCACCCACCAATTTCTGCTCGAGAGCTGAAGGCAGACCTGTATGATGAGGGGATATGTAGGCTGAAACTTTGAAACTTGAGGAAGACTTAGGGAGAGATTTGGGGTGGGAATGAGGAAGCATATTCTAGGGCAGGAAGGGCTGTGGTGTCCACAGGAAATAACATGGTGTAGAAACCTAAAAGCAGGTCAGAAGGGCTGGGGAGCAGTGACGAGGTAGACAGCTACCAGTAGAGGCCTGGTGGGTCCAGAGGCCACCTGAGGCCTTAGAAACCACAGGGCAGGTGGGGGACATTGAATGGCATCCTAGATGTACTGGGAAGTCGTTTATAGGATCTAAAGGAAGGGTGTGGAATGCTCTGACTTAGGTTGTTCTGATTGTTGTGTGGAGGGCAGACCCTGGCAGGAGGGCAGGAGCAGAGCGAGAGATTAGCACTGAGTCGCAGCCATTGTGGTGCCAGGTGGAAGTGGGTGGAGAGAAAGGTGCACATCCTGGCTAGTTTTAGAGGTAAAACTTACTCATGAATTGGAGATCAGGGGATTTCTGATGTGCACCTGGGTAGCATGTGGTATTATTGATACAGGTGATATTGGGCCAAACAACTGGTTTTGAGGAATATATTAGGAGTTTGATTTCGAACTTGTTGTATTGAGATATTTGTGAATATGTGAACTGAACCCTTTAAGAGAAGATGGACAGTTCTGAAATGGAGAGAAGTTGGCCGGGATATTTACAGTGACTTCCTGCATTAGCATTTCCCTTCTTTCAATACATCCCATATGCAGTCTCCACAGCAGTCTTATCAGCATGCCTTTTAAGTTCATCCTCCTTGCCTACTCAAAAGCTTTCTGCTTTCTTCAGGGATATCTAAACTCTTAAACCTGACACTCAAGATCCTCCACAGCTTGCTCCTTATCCAACCCATAGGATTATGTTTTTCTTGTTACTGTCTCTTGGCTCCCAGTATGAACTCTAAACTCTCAGTTGTCTAAACTTGTCTATAGATCATGAAAGTCACTGTACTTTCCTGCCTTATGTGGTTTCTGCTCTCTTTTTGAGTCTTTATCAGTTGAGAATTTTCCAATCCTCTGAGGCCCAGTACAGGTTTTACCTCTTCCACTACGTATACTGGTTTTAGATCAACCGGAAATAAGGGCTCCATTTTTTGTCCATTTGGAGAATTAGTGTGAACCCTGCTTATGTCTGCTTTATTTTATTTCAAGCTCTTTATGGAAGTGTGCCTCGTCATATTTTCTCTATTACATAATACCTTATACATGGTGTGTACTGAATAAATATTTATTTAATGTTTTCTCTATTTGGAGATATTTTTCAGGTAATTAGCCTCTTAGTTGCAAGTAAAAGGAACTAAGTGTAGCTGTTTTTTAAAGAAGAGAAAATCCACTAGAACAGTACTGCATATCTTGAGTAACAAAATAAAGTTGAAGGATGAACTGAGCCTTGGGGCAGCCCTGGGAACCTCACCAGCAGAAGCTCATGGACTTTTCATCTAGAGGTGTGTCATTAGTGTAGCTTAACTTCCACTTTCCAGACTCAATTCAAAATCTTGAGGAAAAGAATCTGATTGGCTAAGCATTGGTCAGTTGTCTACCTGAGGCCAATCAGCTTTGACCCCTGAAACAGACTTATCCTAGACACATGGCTGCTGCAATGTGAGATGTCCCTAACCCCATGGCTGCCAGAGGTTGAAGGATTTCTCTCTATGGATAGAAACATTTTCTCTCTGAAAAAAGGAGTCAGAAATAAATTGTGACAGATTTGTACTACAGCAGTATTGCTAACTTTGGAAACTGAGTCAGTATTGAACACTTTATGGTTTTGAGAAATTGTAGATGGTTTTAACCAAGGTCATGTTAGTATATTGCAATGGAAATGGGACCAGACTATTGTCTTTGTTGACTGGCTTCATAAGAACAATTCCTTGCCTCATATCAGTCTTGCTGTTTGTGATATTTACTCATTAAATCAGAAGACTCCTCCTTGCAAACTTTCTTACATCAGGAGGAAAAAAAGTCCTTGTGGTAATAATTTTATTGCATTTAAACATCAGCAGATTATGGTAATAGCTACATAGTCATTTTTGCTCTGTGCATTTGACCATTGCAGTTGTTTTTCTGCTATAAAAGATCCTTATTTATTCATCTATATTATTTCTATAACTGGGCTATATCTCTGAAAGAAGTAACCTTCTGTGAAAGTTTCAAGAGGGCATCAGTTGGTTAACTTTGCAAAAACAAATTTAAATCTTTACTTTGTTCTTGAAAGTTATCATTTATTTAATTATTTTTTGTAAACATGATTTGGTAAAGGATAAAAATTTCCAAATTTTACCCAAGTACATTGGGTCACCATGTAGCAGCAGTAGGCTACCTATCAGGAATAACTGTGGTTAAGAAATGTGATTGATTTTTTTTTTAAGGTATGGGAAAGAATGTCAGTGGTGTATACCAGGTCCTTCTTCTGTCACTTTAAAATTTTAATAACAGTTTTCTAACCACCTTCTCTCCATGGAACACATAGATCCAGATGATTGAAAAATTCATTTTCTCTCCTACTAGAGAAGTGAGTAAAGGATATGAACAAACAGGAAGAAATTTGAAGAGCCATTCAACAACTACAAAGATGCTCAATCCTGTGAATGATCAGGGATGTGCACACTTAAACAGGAGAGATATAACATTTCACACCAATCAGATGGGTATAAATTTAGAAGCTTAAAATTACTCAGTGATGCTGATAATGTGCCACAGCTTTCAAACACTGCTGATGGGCATTGCTGTCAGCACAGTGTCTCTACAGAGCCATCTCACAATTGCCAGTGTAGTTGAGAATGGACTGTCCAAGAATCCACTGGGTAGTGTCTACCACTGAGGAATCAGCATGTACGTGCCCAGTGAAACAAGTGCAGTACATACATGTTACAGTATTGTTGTAATGTGAAAATTTACAAAATTCTTAAGTGTCTACCAATATTGAAGCAGATAAGTAAAAAGTGATATAGTCAGACTCTGGAATACTTCATTGCAATGAAAATTAATGAGTTACAGCTGCTGTGTCCTTGCAAAATAGTACGTTTGTATGTGTGCAATTAAAAAAAAATGAAAGCAGATGATAATGAAATGTCAAATTCGGGAGACAATTGCCTCTAAGGAGAACAGGCACAGGAAGAAAAATACAGGACATTTCAACTGTGCCATTAAAAAAAAAAAAAATCTAAAAAAAATTTGCATCAAGTTAAAATTTGACAAAAGGCGATGGGTACATGTACTTGTTATTTTTTTTCCCTACCTTTCTGTGCCTTTAAATGTTTCATAATAAATAGTCATTATCTCTAATTCTTAAAATATTTCTCAAAGAATTTTTCCATTTTTGGATGATTAAACTGGGAATGGGGGAGTCAGGTTGTCCAAAGTAACAAAGTAATTAAATAGTTGAGATGAGATCAAAAACAAGTATGTCTTGTTCCAAAACTCATTGCCCTTCTTTCTCATTAATCTGATTCTACAACGTAGAGAGGAAATGTAAGCTTGAACCTATGAACCTGCAGTCACCTTTGACCTATCTCTTACTATTCCCTCTCTTTTCCACCCTCCCTGGCACGCACATGTCTGTGCGCACATGTACACCTGCACGTACCATCCCTTTCTGAAAGATCATGTGTTCCTCATAGTCAGGCCCAGGCCAAGGCAGCTGGCGTCCAGTGAGCAAGTAGGTCCACTAGGTCCTCTCTGTCTGTGGTAGGAGAGTTCTTCCATGTTCATCCGGGATTATGGGCATAGGGGGATGTTCTAAAATACAATTTGCTAAAATGGTGACTTATAGTTATCTTTTCCTAAATGTGTTCCTTCTAGCTTGGCTCCTGTTAGAAATGACTACATGGGCTGGGCACAGTGGCTCACACCTGTAAACCCAGCACTTTGGGAGGCCGAGGTGGGAGGATGGCTTGAACTCAGGAATTTGAGACCAGCGTGGGCAACAAAATGAGACCTTGTCTCTACTAAAAAATTTAAAAAATTAGCCAGCCATGGTGGCACACATCTGTAGTCTCAGCTACTTGAGAGACTGAGGTGGGAGCATCACTGAATCCCAGGAGAGTCGAGGCTGCAGTGAGCAGTGTTCATGCCACCACGCTTCAGCCTGTGCACCAGAGTGAGATCCTATCTCAAAAAAATAAAAAACAAACCAAGTAAATAAATAATTTAAAAATGACTACACAAAGGATCCAGGATTTGCTCTGTGGGTTAAGACAGTATTTGTCTTTTTGGTTGTCTACAGAAGACATTTTTTGTGTTCCACATTGTCTTTTATATAGAAATCCTCTTAGAAACCAAGAAAAAGGTTTTACTAGAAAAATAAATACAAATTTTAAAATACTAAATTTGAAACCAAAAGACATATAAACTATAGGGGCTAAAAAGAATAGCTAACATTTGCTAAATGTTTAATATGTTAGCATTTATTACTCCATCTCCAATTTGAAGATGAGGAAACAAAGGTATAGGGAAGTTAAATAATTCCCTGAGGTAGCCCACTAGTAGGGAGTAGGGCTGAGACCACGACAGTGTTCAAGTCAAACACCACCTTTATTGGGAAAGACCTTCTAGGCTGCTACCCCTCCAAGTGATCTCCATTTCTACATCTGCTACATGCAGGGTGCATTTGGAATTGTCCATAACTTACTTTGTATGTTTAGTTTTTCCTTTAGTTTTTAAATTGGGTATAAGGATGCAGGAATATGAATGGACTTAAATTTTTTTATACTACTGTAGCAGCTAACATAGCATGTGAGTAGTTGGCATTCAGTATATTCCTAGATATTAGCTAGGAATTTTTGTTCTCCCAGCTAATTTTTGTGTTTTTAATAGAGATGGGATTTCACCATGTTAGCCAGCCTGCTTTCAAACTCCTGGCCTCAAGTGATCTGCCTGCTTCAGCCTCCAAAGTGCTGGATTACACCCACCCAGCCAGAAACAGACTGTTTCTGACACTTAACTCTTCTCTTTCCCTGTGCCCCTCCTGGCTTTGTTGCCCTTCTTATGTGTTCTCCATGGAGCCCAAGCAGTAACACCATGGCACCATTCCTACCACAGTGTTTTATAACTATCTGGGTTTGGCCTCCCCCATCCTTACAAGCAGCATGAATCCTCTTTTTTTTTTTTTTTTCCCCCCATTTATTTATTTTATTGCATTTTAGGTTTTGGGGTACATGTGAAGAACATGCAAAATTGTTGCATAGGTACACAAGTGGCAGTGTGATTTGCTGCCTTCCTCCCCATCACCTACATCTGGCATTTCTCCCCTTGCTATCTCTCCCCAGCTTCCCACCCCCCACCGTCCCTCCCCTATTTCCCCCCAACTGACCCCAGTGTGTAGTGCTCCCCTCCCTGTGTCCATGTGTTCTCATTGTTCAACACCCGCCTATGAGTGAGAACATGCGGTGTTTGATCTTCTGCTCTTCTGTCAGTTTGCTGAGAATGATGGTTTCCAGGTTCATCCATGTCCCTACAAAGGACCCAAACTCATCGTTTTTGATGGCTGCATAATATTCCATGGTGTATATGTGCCACATTTTCCCTATCCAGTCTATCGTCGATGGGCATCTGGGTTGGTTCCAGGTCTTTGCTATTGTAAACAGTGCTGCAATGAACATTCGTGTACACGTATCCTTATAGTAGAACGATTTGTAATCCTTTGGATATATACCCAGTAATGGGATTGCTGGGTCAAATGGAATTTCTATTTCTAGGTCCTTGAGGAATCGCCACACTGTCTTCCACAATGGTTGAACTAATTTACACTCCCACCAACAGTGCAAAAGTGTTCCTATTTCTCCACATCCTCTCCAGCATCTGTTGTCTCCAGATTTTTTAATGATCGCCATTCTAACCGGCGTGAGATGGTATCTCAGTGTAGTTTTGATTTGCATTTCTCTGATGACCAGTGATGATGAGCATTTTTTCATATGTTTGTTGGCCTCACGTATGTCTTCTTTTGAGAAGTGTCTGTTCATATCCTTTGCCCACTTTTGAATGGGCTTGTTAGTTTTTTTCTTGTAAATCTGCTTTAGTTCTTTGTAAATTTTGGATATCAGCCCTTTGTCAGATGGGTAAACTGCAAAATTTTTTTCCCAATCTGTTGGTTGCCGATTCACTCTAATGATTGTTTCTTTTGCTGTGCAGAAGCTGTGGAGTTTGATTAGGTCCCATTTGTCTATTTTGGCTTTTGTTGTCAATGCTTTTGGCGTTTTGGTCATGAAGTCCTTGCCTACACCTACGTCCTGAATGGTTTTGCCTAGATTTTCTTCTAGGGTTTTTATGGTGTTAGGTTTTATGTTTAAGTCTTTAATCCATCTGGAGTTAATTTTAGTGTAAGGTGTCAGGAAGGGGTCCAGTTTCTGCTTTCTGCACAGGGCTAGCCAGCTTTCCCAACACCATTTATTGAACAGGGAATCCTTTCCCCATTGCTTGTTTTTGTCTGGTTTGTCAAAGATCAGATGGTTGTAGAAAGGTTGTGTTGCCTCCGAGACCTCTGTTCTGTTCCATTGGTCTATATCTCTGTTTT
This sequence comes from Sapajus apella, assembly GCF_009761245.1. Classification (NCBI taxonomy): domain Eukaryota; kingdom Metazoa; phylum Chordata; class Mammalia; order Primates; family Cebidae; genus Sapajus; species Sapajus apella. Next base: position 259,627 of record NW_022436975.1, read on the forward strand.
GGTACCAGTACCATGCTGTTTTGATTACTGTAGCATGAATCCTCTTTATCGTTGCATGTGAGTCCCCATCCCAAGCCACTTGTGGTTGGTTATTTGTTGACTTATTTCTAGGATGTTGGTTCTCAGCGGGGGGTGATTTTGTCCCCAGAGGACATTTGGCAACTCCTGGAGACCTTTTTTAACTGGTGAGGCGGTGCTCCTGTCATCTAGTGGGTAGAGGCCAGGGGTGCTGCCAGGCACCCCATCGTGTACACTATGGCCCAGCTCATCATGGTCCAGCCCCAAATGGCGAGAGTGCCAAGGTTAAGAGACAATGCTTTAGGACAAAGGGCAAAACTTTAGGGCACTTAAGACTTCTTATAACAGAAAAAATGAAATTATTTAAATATGGAGTTCTTAAGTAATGTGTAAAGGATTTAGTGTCAAAGAGCTTCATTCTGAATCTGAACTGCTCTGGATCTTTTGGTGACCCATTTTTAATGTTTATTCAGAAGCTCTCATGTGAGGCAGACCTGTGTCCCAGTGATTACTAATGGATTAACAGGTACTTGGAGTGAGTTAGGCACAAAACTGAAATGGTGAGGACAGTAGAACTAAGCTCTGCATTTATTTTAGAAATTTAGGCATTTACTTTTTCTTATTTACAGTGCATCTGATAGAAGGTGACTACTCAAGCAGTTTTTTTGACGAGGTATGGAGATGGATGGTTCTTTTTTTTGACTCTTAGAAAGAATTTGGCTGGGTGTGGTGATTCATGCCTGTTAGCACTTTGGGAGGCTGAAGTAGGTGGAACACTTGTGGTCAGGAGTTTGAGACCAGCCCTGGCTAACATGGTAAAACCCCTTCCCTACTAAATATACAAAAATTAGCTGGTGGGCATGGTGGTGGGTGCTTGTAATCCCAGCTACTTGGGAGGCTGAGACAGGAGAATCGCTTGAACTGGGGAAGCAGAGGTAGCAGTGAGCTGAGATCACGCCACTGCACTATAGCCTGGGTGACAGAGTAAGACTCAATCTCAAAAAAAAAAAAAAAGAAAAAGAAAAAAAGTAATCCTCAGAAAAAAAGGCCTTTCACTTTATGTAGATTAGTTAATGAAGTAAATTCTAGTACCACCCCCAATATTTAGGTAGTAAATAGACTGCTAGTGCATCCTAACTGGAAGTTAAGAAATTAAAGGATGAATTGTTGCTAACACAGAATGACATGGGATTGACCTATACAATCAAGTATAGGAAAATAAGATCTTCTTGTGCTTTAAGGTTTTAGCATGTGTCTCAGTAAAGACAGAAAACGTCAAAAAAGTTTTGATTCTTTCCTCCAGAATTGGCCATATGATATGTTTTTTTTTCTTTTTTGTAGGCCATATGATATGAATTCTTGTTTTATAATCCAGTTTTCAAAAAATTATTTTGGAAGTTTAGAAATCTCAGTCAGAGAAAGAAGAAACACTTTAGGAAATGTTAGGAAAAGGAGACAGTGACTCATATTCTTAAATAGTTCCTGTTGATATTTGCAATTTCAAACTAGTCTCTGGAAAATATGATATAATTTTACTGAGAGAGTCAAGTCTTTATCTTTATTCTTGGGGATTCCTTTGGCAAATTAAATGATTTACACCTGAAGAGGCAATTTAGCTTCATGTTAAATTTCAAAGTCCAAGAAATACTTTCTTTCCAGTAGTTGTCAGATTCGTAGTGACGATCATCAGCCTTTCAGATGAGTGTTACTAGTTCAGTTTTGGAGATTGTGCTGTCTTGTAGTTTGCTGAAAGAAGATTGAAATATTTGTACTTACTTTTGTGGGTTCTATGAGATAAAGTCTGACTTACAGTTGATTTAACCTGTTCTTGTCTTTGTCTTGGTTACTTTGGGATTTTGTCAGAACAGAGGTTTAAGCTGCAGATACTGTATTCAAAAAGCTCCTTCAAGAAATGTAACTGTAAGGGAATGAAATGATGTAAATAAATGTGGACTTGAATAAAATACTTGTTGTATTTAAAAATATGCCTTTCTCTTAATTTTTTTCAGCCAAGTTCTATAGAAATTTTAGAGTATTCATCAGATAGTGAAAAAGAAGATGACTTGGAAAATGTCCTACACATTGATTCAGAATCCCCTCACAAATACCATGTGGAGTTTGCATCAGACGCAAGACAGATTATGGAGGGACTGATAGACCCAAGAACAAAGTCAACAGAGACCATCCTGCATACACCCCAGAAACCCACAACTAAGTTTCCCAGGACTCCAGAAAATTCAGCAAAGAAGAAGCTTTTAAGGTTAAATTATACCTTTTTTAAATACTCTTTTTTTCTTCTCTTTCTTTAAAAACTGAAGTATCTAAAATGTTAATTTTAAGATACTTACATACGAAATCCTAAGTTCTGGAGCTGATTAATGGAACGTTCATCCAATTTGAGGGTCATGGGTTCAGTCATGGCCAGCAGATGTGACTGCATTTTTTAATGGAGATTTATTGTTTGGCTTAACAAATTTTATTGAGAGTCAGTGTTCTAGGTACCTTGGAGACAAGTGAATAATTGTTCCAATCTTGAGTAACTTACAATCTAAAAAGGGTAATGGAAATATGTATAGATCATGTCAGACTACTTTTATGAGAGAGATCTGCCAGGACAACACTTGCAAGTGCAAAAAAGTGTGAGAGAGCAGAGACCCATAGATAAGATGTGTCTGGTGTGCCATGAACTAGAGTGTCATTCAGGGGCTGGGCTGTGGCCATGGTGAGCAAATCAGGAAAGATATGTGAAGGAGCCTGTAGGGACCCTCCCCAATCCTGTGTGATACAAGGTCTCTTTGTTGTTTAAATCAAAAGTATGGGTAACAAAAGCCAAAATAGACAAATGGGACCTAATCAAACTCCACAGCTTCTGTCCAGCAAAAGAAACAATCATTAGAGTGAACTGGCAGCCAACAGAATGGGAAAAAATTTTTGCAATCTACCCATCTGACAAAGGGCTAATATTCAGAATCTACAAAGAACTAAAACAGATTTACAAGAAATAAAAAACAAACCCATTCAAAAGCGGGTGAAGGATATGAACAGATACATTTCAAAAGAAGACATGTATGAGGCTAACAAACATGGAAAAATGCTCATCGCCACCTGTCATTAGAGAAATGCAAATCAAAACCACATTGAGATACCATCTCACGCCAGTTAGAATGTCAATCATTAAAAAATCTGGAGACAACAGATGCTGGAGAGGATGTGGAGAAATAGGAACACTTTTACACTGTTGGTGGGAGTGTAAATTAGTTCAACCATTGTGGAAGACAGTGAGGTGATTCCTCAAGGATCTAGAACAGAAATACCATTTGACCCAGCAATCCCATTACTGGGTATATACCCGAAGGATTATAAATTGTTTTATTATAAAGACATATGTACATGTACGTTCATTGTGGCACTGTTTACAATAGCAAAGACTTGGACCCAACCCAAATGCCCATCGATGATAGACTGGACAAGGAAATTGTGGCACATATACACCACGGAATACTGTGCAGCCATAAAAAATGATGAGTTCGTATCCTTTGTAGGGACATGCATGAATCTGGAAACCATCATTCTCAGCAAACTGACACAAGAACAGAAAATCAAACACCACATGTTCTCACTCATAGGCGGGTGTTTAACAGTGAGAACTTATGGACACAGGGAGGGGAGCATCACACACTGGGGTCTGTTGGTGGGGACTAGGGGAGGCACGGGGTGGGTAGGGAGGTTGGGGAGGGATAATATGGGGAGAAATGCCAGATATAGGTGACGGGGGGATGTAGGCAGCAAACCACATTGTCATGTATGTACCTATGCAACAATCCTGCATGATCTGCATATGTACCCGAGAACCTAAAGTACAATAAAAAATATATACATATTAAAAAACCCAAACAATGCCAAGCAAAGACCCAGTGAAAATAAGAAAGAGAACCTGTAGGAAGCATTGCCACAAATGCAAAAGTAGTAGAGCATTTCAAGGCAAAGGAGTTTCAGTAGAAAGAGTAAATGTGATCATGAAGAGTGTAGGTGTTGGATCCACGGATTATATTGTCACATCATGAGAAGACAAGCAGGGCCTGTGGCTGAAGTAGCACATGGTTCAGGGAGTGAGGATGGAGCTGTGGCTCCTGTGTGGGAGCTGGGGACCAGGCAGGAGGGCTTTGATTCTTCTCTTTGGGATTGCCAATCACATGGAAAAGATCGAGCCTCTAGAAAGGGTGCAGGGAATAGGAGAGACATTTTGAAAACAGCAGGGGTCCCAGTAGACTGAGAGCTTGCACCATGGTTCGGTCAGCATCCTGGAGAGGAGGTAGGCAAGGAAGGTGGAGAGGGGAGCCCCAGCTTGAGGACACTAGTGGACGAAAGAGCATGAGGATATGGCCAAGTCTAGTGGGATGGCCAGGGCACAGAGATCCATTCGTGCCTACTCACCGTAAGACAGAAGGCTTTATGCCCAAAGTGACAAAGTTGTTGCCTCAAAAGAGAATGTAATTTGTAATAGTAATAGGATGTCATTTGTAATAGAATGTGATTTGCAATCGTCTCTGGGGAGAAAGGAAAAGGAAGCCCATTAAAGGGATTACCATGTCTTTGTTGATGAAGGTGATGTCATGCAATTACAGAAAGTCACGTCCCCAACCTTGCTGAGGGCCTGCCACTTGCCAAGCACTGTTCATGCACAGAAGCAAGCAAAGTGAAATGGTTGCTCATAACAGAGAGCACAGGTTATTGGAGCCCCACCTGTGTCAAGGGGAGGCTAAAAAGGAGCTTTGAAGTCAGCTCCTTTAGATGTCAAGTCAGAGGAGAGAAACTTTATGAAGAAAAAGCAGACTAGAAATGAGTTGTAATATTTTTGAATCTTTATCCTGCTTTACTTCTCCATGTTGATTTTATAGAAATGTTTACCAGTGTTGAATTGATACCAGTAATCTTTGGAGATAGGTTACAAATCTGTTAATTTTATAGAAAAGATAATTAGGATATCTTAACTTGCTCAGTGAATTCATCATATTTTTGTTCCATTGGAGTTTTGGCTTTTATAAATAACTTGTCTGGCTACATTCAAAAGAGTTAATTTGGATGTAGATGGCAGGGCCTTCCTGAACTTTTGGTATGACTTGATTTTTTTTTTAACATTGAATAGGCTTTTACTAGAAGTAAGATTGTTGATTACAGGATATGGTGTTTCTGTTCTTAAGTTCAAGTGCATGTAACCCGAATACCCTGCAGGACAGGGCCTAATGGCCAAACTCAGCTGGAGACACAGTTTGTTTGTTTTTTTTCCTCCTCCTCTGTGTTTTTATTTTTTTATTTTTTTTTATTATTATACTTTAAGTTCTGGGGTACATGTACAGATCTTGCAGGATTGTTACATAGGTGGTTTGCTGCCTCCATCCCCCCATCACCTACATTAGGTATTTCTCCTAATGTTATCCCTCCCTAATCCCCCCACCCCCTGCTATCCATCCCCTAGCACCCCACCCCCCAACAGACCCCAGTCTGTGACGTTCCCCTCCCTTTGTCTGTATGTTCTCATTGTTCAACACCCACTTATGAGTAAGAACATGTGGTGTTTGGTTTTCTGTTCTTATGTCAGTTTGCTAAGAATGATGGTTTCCAGATTCATGCATGTCCCTGCAAAGGACACGAACTCATCCTTTTTTATGGCTGCATAGTATTCCGTGGTGTATATGTGTCGCATTTTCCTTGTCCAGTCTATCATCGATGGGCATTTTGGTTGGTTCCAGGTCTTTGCTATTGTAAACAGTGCCACAATGAACGTACATGTACATATGTCTTTATAATAAAACAATTTATAATCCTTTGGGTATATACCCAGTAATGGGATTGCTGGGTCAAATGGTATTTCTGTTTCTAGATCCTTGAGGAATCACCTCACTGTCTTCCACAATGGTTGAACTAATTTACACTCCCACCAACAGTGTAAAAGTGTTCCTATTTCTCCACATCCTCTCCAGCATCTGTTGTCTCCAGATTTTTTAGTGATCGCCATTCCAACTAGCATGAGATAGCTATCTCAGTGTGGTTTGATTTGCATTTCCCTAATGACTAGTGATGATGAGCCTTTTTACTTAATGTTGGTTGGTCGCATAAATGTCTTCTTTTGAAAAGTGTCTGTTTATATCCTTCACCCACTTTTGAATGGGTTTGTTTGTTTCTTGCAAATCTGCTTTAGTTCTTTGTACATTCTGGATATTAGCCTTTTTGTCAGATGGGTAGATTACAAAAATTTTTTCCCATTCTGTTGGTTGCCAGTTCGCTGTAATGATTGTTCTTTTGCTGTGCAGAAGCTCTTATGTATAATTAGATCCCATTTGTCTATTTTGGCTTTTGTTGCCATTGCTTTTGGTGTTTTAGTCATGAAGTCCTTCCCTATGCCTGTGTGCTGAATGATTTTGCCTAGGTTTTCTTCTAGGGTTTTTATGTTGTTAGGTCTTATGTTTAACTCTTTAATCCATCTGGAGTTAATTTTAGTGTTAAGTGTAAGGAAGGGGTCCAGTTTCAGCTTTCTGCATATAGCTAGCCAGTTTTCCCAACACTATTTATTAAACAGGAAATCTTTTCCGCATTGCCTGTTTTTGTCAGGTTTTTCAAAGATCAGATGGTTTTAGACATGTGGTGATACTCGGAGGCCTCTGTTCTGCTCCTTTGGTCTGTATCTCTGATACTGTAGCCTTGTAGTATAGTTTGAAGTCAGGTAGCATGATGCCTCCAGCTTTGTTCTTTTTATTTAAGATTGTCTTTGGCGAAGAAAATCACTGCCTTTGGTGAAGGGATGGTGGTTTGTGGTGATTAAAAATAACTTTTTTACCTGAGTAAAGGCCAGGTAGCAAGGATTGAGCTGTGTGGGCTCTTTTTTGGTTCCATATGAAGTTTAAGGTGGTTTTTTCCAGTTCTGTGAAGAAGGTCAATGGTAGTTTGTTGGGGATAGCATTGAATCTATAAATTACTTTGGGCAGTATGGCCATTTTCACGATATTGATGCTTACTAACCATGAGCATGGAATGTTTTTCCATCTGTTTGTGTCCTCTCTTAGTTCATTGAGCAGTGGTTTGTAGTTCTCCTTGAAGAGGTCTTTCACGTCTTTTGTTAGTGGTATTCCTGGGTATTTTATTCTCTTTGTAGCAATTGTGAATGGGAGTTAGCTCATGATTTGGCTCTTTGTTTGTCCGTTTTTGGTGTATACGAATGCATGTGATATTTGCACATTGATTTTGTATCTGGAGACTTTGCTGAAGTTGCTTACCATCTTAAGAAGATTTGGGGCTGAGACTTGGGGTCTTCTAAATATAGTCATGTCATCTGCAAATAGAGACAATTTGAATCCCTCTTTTCCTAATTGAATACCTTTTATTTCTTTTTCTTACCTGATTGCTCTGACTAAAACTTTTAATACTATGTTGAATAGGAATGATGAGAGACGGCACCCTTGTCAAGTGCTAGTTTTCAAAGGGAATGCTTCCAGTTTTTGCCCATTCAGTATGATATTGGCTGTAGATTTGTCATAAATAGCTTTTATTATTTTGAGATATGTTCCATCAATACCTAGTTTATTGAGAGTTTTTAGCATAAAGGACTTGAATTTTGTCAAAGGCCTTCTCTGCATCTATTGAGATAATCATATGGTGTTGTCTTTGGTTCTGTTTATGTGGTGGATTACGTTTAAAGATTTGTGTATGTTGAACCAGCCTTGCATCCCTGGGATGAAGCCTGCTTGATTGTGATGGATAAGCTTTTTAATGTGCTGTTGGATTCGGTTTGACAGTATTTTATTGAAGATTTTTGCATCGATGTTCATCATGAATATTGGCTTGATATTTTCTTTTTTAGTTGTGTCTCTGCCAGGTTTTAGTATTAGGATAACGTTGGTCTCATAAAATGACTTAGGGAATATTCTCTCTTTTTGTGTTGTTTGGAATAGTTTCAGAAGGAATGGTACCAGTGGAGACACAGTTTTTATCTGAGGGCTCCAGATACTGCCATGTGTAGAGAACTCCTTTGCATATGTTTACTGTTGCTTTTACTTTTCGTCCTGTACTCCCTACAGATTTCTTGCAGGGTTCTAGGCTTTACTTTAACCAGATACTATTTTCAGAGTTCATTTTCCCTTTTTTTTTTTCCCTGTAAGGTCACAGCATTGAAAAGCAATATTGGGGGAATAATTATCTACATAACTGGACAAAGAATACAGCATTTGCTTCTTGTATTTATTATGCATATCATTTGAAATAGTACTGTTTAAGAGGTGATAGATATATTATCAAGACTAAGAGCTTGGACTCCAGAGCTGGACTGCCTGGGCGTGCATCCAGCTATGCCACTCATTAGACATCCCATCTTGCACAGATGTTTAACATCTTGGTGCCTCAGTTTGTAATCTATAAAGTGGAATCATAATAGTACCTATTTTACAGTATTGTGTAAAGGGGAAGCATAAATGAGTTACTTCATGTAAATAGAATTATGTGAGGAAGGCTTAATAGTAAGTAGAGATTGACAAGTAGAGGTGCTATGGCATATTTCTGAGTATAAGAGGTTTTTAAATTTTTTCTGTTATGTATACTATAAACAAATACATTCAGAAATAATACCTGTAGGAAAAAATACTAGGTTTTTCTATAGGTATTAATACTAGCAATATTATATATTTATTAAAATATTACCATCATAGTGGAAAGAGCTATATAGGGTACAAGTAAAATACATAACAAAAACAGTTGCACCAATCATGGGCATTTTTTGAAGGTTTACTAAATGCCACATGCTGTGCTAAGTCCATTCTGGTTTTAATAGCCAGTTCCTCATCTGGCTAGTTATGTAATATTGGAGAAGTTCCTTAATCTCTCTCTAAATTCTGGTTTTATCATCTGTCCAGTGGGTATTGATATCTGTTCTTTCTACTTCAAAATTATGTTATTTGAATAAATATAATGTAGTGAAATATTAATGAATTGATAATAAGATAAACTTAAGAGATAATACATTGATAATCTATATAGCATGTAGCTATAGTGATAATTAACAACTGGTCTTGATTTTTCTTGAAATTATAGCTATGTTAGGAGTTGATAACTTCTCTTTCTCTCTACATATGTATGTATTTATTTACTTACATTTATAATTTACCTATAATTACATACTTATAAGCATAAATATATCTCAGTGAGTATGTATGTTCATTGATAGGTTAATGTTCTTCTGCAGTACCTGTATGTCTGTCATTATTAATTGTCTTTCTATTATACATGGAAGTTTTCTTTTTTATAACATTGGTATCCTTGCTGTGTGTTTGTGATTGATACTCAAATATCTCTAGAGTCCAAATAAGGGACTCATACCCAAGTGCTCTCATTTGAGTGTTCTGTCAGCAGTTGGCAAGGTTGTTATTGACTGGAACTCTGAGCCCACTTTATATTTCTCCATTTGCACCCATCTGCTGAGCTCATTGGGAGCTCTTCCACCTCCACAGCAGCACTCATAGCTGTCCTTGTGTCCCTGTTACCTAACAAAGTGCTAGGTGCCAGCATATAACAAGTGGTAAGTAAGTAGTACTTTTAGGATTGAATAAAATGAACTAAGAAAGAATAAAAAAGGAGGTAAGCTGATATTTAGCTGTCATATATCCAACAATATAATATTTTTAGGACATAATATTAGCCCATATTTCTAAGAATCAGAAAACCAAGCTTCTAAGAAAACAAAAACTGACTTATGAGGATATGGCCTCTAGGAAGAGAATGTGGTAATAAATATACTTTAAAATTTTGCATGTTTTATCTGTCTCTGGTTGGGGGTATACAATATAACTGTTTGAGTGATTCAGAAGTTTTCCTTTTAACTAAACTTAATACATTATAATTCATTAAACAGAGGTGGACTAGCAGAAAGATTAAATGGACTGCAGAATCGAGAGAGATCTTCCATTTCTTTGTGGCGACATCAATGTATTTCTTACCAAAAGACACTTTCAGGTAAGGCTTGTACAGGCACCTGAGACAATGTATAAAAACAATTTTAGTTAAAAGAATTTTTTTCTTCACTTTATTAATATTTCTTCTTTTAAATTATACTTTAAGTTCTGTTGTACATGTGTGGAACGTGCAGTTTTGTTACCTGGTTATACATATGCCAGGAATTTTTCCATTAAAATATATGAAGTTGATTATTACTGTTTTCATGACTTTAAAAACAATGTTTGTTTTTCCAACATTCTAATTTTGACATACAAAACTGATACATAATTAATATCTACAACTTGATGAGTTTAAAGATAAGTATACCCTTGTGAAACCATCACCACAATCTGTGCTGTAAATCTACCCTTCACCTCCAAAAGTTTTGATCTGTTCTTATCATTAAGAGCACTCTACCCTCTTAGCAAAATTTATTTTATTTTATTTCATTATTTAGAGACAGGTTCTCACTGTGTTGCCCATGCTGGAATGTAGTGACATAATCATAGTGTACTCTAGCCTCAAACTCTTGGGCTCAAGCAAATCCTCTCACTCCAGCCTCCTGAGTGGCTAAGACCACAGGCTTGTGACACCATGCCCAGCTCCTCTTAGCAAAATTTTAAGTATACAATATAGTATGTTAACTATAGGCAGGATACTGTTCAGCAGATCTCTAGAACTTATTTATCTTATATAATCAAAACTTTGTACCCTTTGATAAATACCTACCTCCCTGTTGGTAGCCACTGTTGCAGGTTCTGCTTCTGTAGTCAGAGCATGTAGTCAAGCAAAAGAAATAAAAGATATCCAAGTTGGAAAGCAAGAGGTAAAGTTATCTCTGTTTGCAGATGACATGATCTAATATCTAGAAAACCCTATAAGACACCCTGCCCCTGCCAAAAAAGGTTAGAACTAGTAAGTGAATTCAGCATAGCCACAGGATTAAAAATCAGCATACAAAAATCAATTGTGTTTCTATATATTAACAATGAAATTTCTGTATATTAACTATGAAAGATTTTCTATTGGAAAATTAAGAAAGTAGTCTCATTTACAATAACATCAAAAAGCATGAAATACTCGAATAAACTTAATCATGGATGTTAAGGACTTGTACTCTGAAAACTGATTGTTTTATTCAGGTGTCATATAGGTCTCAGAAATTATTCCAGGAGATGAGTCTATTCTTCCAAGGTCTAATCACTGAAAACTCTTGTTTCTTAACAAATTTTTTGATATTGAAAAGATTCCACATGCCTAGAAAAGCCTTCTTTCCTCCTAAACAGTGCTGATTTAGTGGGTTTTTTTCTGTGTGTTTCCTCCATCTGGATTGCGGGGATGGGTGGGTAGGCACAGTCACGTATTCCAAACTAACGATTATTAGTCTTTCATGGGGTGATCATTGAGATATACATTTTATTAGGCTTCCAGGTGATTTTTGCACATGCTGGAATTTAAGAAACATTATTCTTAGAGTTAATCCCTCCATTCCCAATAATATATTCTACTAAATAGAATAATACATTCTACTAAATAGATCACTCAACTGTTATGTTCTCAACTATTATATTACACATTTCTTTAGAAGACTTTTCAATTCTCACCTCATTTATTCTTTCTAAAATCCTTTCTGAGGCCAGGTGCGGTAGCTCATGCCTGTATTCCCCATGCTTTGGGAGGCCAAGGAAGAAGAATCACTTGAGGCTAAGAGTTCAAGACCAACTTGGGCAATGTAGTGAAACTCATTCTCTACAAAAAAAAAAAAAAAAAAAATTAAAAATCAACTGTACAGTGGTGGCACACATCTATAGTCCTAACTACTCAAGAGGCCGAGGTGGGAGACTTGCTTTAGCCTAGGAGTTCTAGGTTACAGTGAGCTATAGTTGCACCTCTACACACCAGCCTTTGTGATAGAGCAAAACCCTGTCTCGAAAAAAATATATAAAATCCTTTCCCAGCTGTCACTTAGCAATTGTCTTCTCTCACATTCTTGTATTAAAGCACTGTAATATGAAATACATATATATGTGTCAGGATGACCTAATACATATGACCCAAGAATACTTTTTTTTGAGACAGAGTCTCACTCTTTTGCCGAGGCTTGAGTTTGGTGACACGATCCTGGCTTACTACAACCTCCATATCCTGGGTTCAAGCGATTCTCCTCCTCAGTCCACCGAGTAACTGGAACTACAGGCACCAGCCGCCTCTGGCTAATTTTTGTATTTTTAGTTGAGATGGGGTTTCACCATGTTGGCCAGGTTAGTCCCAAACTCCTGACCTCAGGTGATCTGCCTGCCTGGGCCTCCCAAAGTGTTGGGATTACAAGCGTGAGCCACTGTACCTGATCATTTTTTCTTTTATACATATCTGCGGGTCAATTCATTGTTATACTTATGACTTTGTTTCTTGTTTTTTTTTTAGTATCAATTATTAGGACATTAATAATCCTTGCAATTCATTTGATCACCTTGAAGGCCCGACAGACATAAAGTTTGCCTTGTCTTATTATTTAAGGAAGTCTTAATAGCACATTGGCTTAAGCACAAAAAAGAATTTAATGGTACTTGTAATTGAATGCCACAGGGAAAAGACTTCATGCTTCAGACATACTGGTTTTGAAAAGGCTGGCAGTCATCTTCTATTTGGTAACTGTCAGCTTCAAGTCCAATAAAAAGAATGCTTTCTTTCCAGTATTTTACCAGAAATGCCCAAAATGACTTTCATTGATCTGGTAGAGACAGGAGTCCCTGATGGAAGTCATCCTAATGACTCTGGCCAGCGTGAACTACAGTCAGTAACACTCTACCAGCCATATGCTTAGCTTATGATTATTTTATTTCCAGAGTTATTTGATAAAAATCAGCAGGAACCATTTGTAATTCTATAGTATGTTATCTCATTTTAGTCATTCAGTGATTCTTCATGTTCTGCTATTTATAAGTATTTACATGTGTATATTTAACCTCTCAAATGTAAATGCCCTTGAACTGGAACTTTCTCTTATAATCTACCTACCTCCACCTCTAAATAGTTTTTGTTTAATCTGTGTGTCACCCATAACTTTGGGATTCTGATTATAAACTTCTTTTGTTCTGCTTGAACCAGAAAAATATTTTTCCTTGCCACTTAAATTCTCAAATTGCTCCTCCTTCTGTCCTCCTTTTGCCTCCCTTCTTTTGAAGTAATGACATGAGAGAAAGGTAAGCTTGGATTTCTTTCAACTGGATATAAATGTTTGCATTATTCTGTTTCAGGAAGGCTGCTTTCAGTTTTTAGTTGTAACATTAGCTTTGTGTTGGGTTGGGGTGGATGGCGAGCTATCGGATGGAAAAGAGGAGCCTGGCACACGGGACTCTGGCTACTGAAGGCCTTAAAGACTAGAACCTGAAGATATCATTTGCTTACTTCGTTGGCATTTATGCAGCACTTTTGTTTCCTTTTTCCGCATGGGGAGATAGAATGTTAATTATGTGAGGACTCTTAGAGACCTTCCAGTCTAAGCTCCTTTTTGGCAGATTGCCTAGAGGAGGGAAGTGACTTTCTCTGATTATCTAGCCAAGGAAGAGACAGGGCCAAAACCAGGCCTCCTGGTTCCTAGTGCCATGCTTTCAAACCCTGCCACACTTCTGCCATATGAAAATAATAATTTTACTCCTCTGCCAGTTTCCTGTTGAGATTACTAGTGGGGAATAACCAGATAGTCCAAATTGGACTTTGTGTGTTTAGTCAGGTAGTGTCTTGAATTTTGCTAATGTTTTTGTAGTCTCGAAAAATTGTAAATATCTTCCAAGTAGGGGCAAAATGTGGGCAAACTTTGAACTGGATCATAAATTCTTAAGAAATAGTTTGGGTTCTGTCTGTCCTCTTTCCTTCAATCTCATCCTCATTGTTGCATCACGTTTGGAGGTTTGATATCTATGGGTACAATGCCAAAAACTGACAATATATTAAACCATTTAGTATGCAAAGTAATCTTCTAGAAGAGTTTGCTTTCCCTACTTTCCAGATGAAAAAACTGTAGGTTGAGTATATGCTACAGATAACTAAGCCCAGGTTTATACTCTGAAGTCCAAGTTCTTATTCACTAATCTCTACAGACCTTCATTAGTTAATCTGTTTGGGCTAGAGAAAGTTAGGCTTAAGAAGACAAGGGATTAAGGAATCAGCAAAATTAGAAATATTGATACCGATGTGTTTCTTTTGAAAAAAATCTTTCAAAATATAGGTCTTTATCGCATTCTTGAGACAGTACTAATTGGAGAAGCATAGGACATAGGTTTGAAGATTGCAGAGACTGCGTAAATTGTGGAACTGTATAGGATGTCCTAAAATATTATGATTTTGATGGGAAGTGGCAGATTTTCTTCTTAATTATTGATATTAATATAAGTTAGAAATCACTAGACATTGTCATCCTGGTTACTCATTATAGTGAATTGATCAAATTGTCAAGTATGTAGTTGACAGAGTGTCTTCTGCAGGTCTGGATAGAAAAATACCAAGTTAAACATGTATGACTGGTAGTCCAGAATGAAGGGAGAAAAAGGTGTTTTTTTTTGTTTGGCTCATACTCAAAACATAGCTTATTTGGAATATTCCTTACAATATCACGTCTTAAATTTTGTTCTAGACATTAAGTGTAGCATGTCAAACTGAGGTTCTCCTTATTTATCTCCTTAAGAGATGAGAAATTTTGGTTTACAAAATTGATATATAGATTATAATGATTCAGCTTGAGGTCTTTCTTTCCATTTATCTTCTATTTGGGAGTATTATTTAATTACCCCATGGTTAAGACGTATGTTTTTTCCTGTATATTGATTTAAAATGTTTGAATGTCTCTAACACTTCTTTTTGCCCATTTAAAACACTTTGTATTTAAAAATAATTATAGATTCATATGCAGTTAGAAATAATACTGAGGGATCCCTTGTACCATGCCCATGGTTTCCCCCAGTAATCAGCAGTGACATCTTTTATAACTGTAGAATGACAGGACAACCAGGATGGTGATCTCAGATACAGTCCATTGACTCTGTTCAGATTTCACCAATATTACATGCATTTGCGTGTGTGTGTGTATGTGTGTGTGTGTGTGTATGTTTTATGTAATCTTGTCACCTGTAACTATGGTCTGAATTTTTGTATCCTCTCAAAATTCATATGTTGAAACCTAATCACCAATTAGATGGTATTAGGAGGTAAGTAAGGCTTTTGGAAAGGGATTAGGTTATGAGGTGGAGCCCTCACGAAAGGATTTAGAAGAGACCCTTAAGAGCTACCTGGTCCTTCCACCATGTGAGGATACATCAAGAAGAATCCATCTGTGAGAACATAGGTCCTCACCAAACACAGAATCTGCCAGAGCATCGAGCTTGGACTTCCCAACCTGCGGAACTGTGAGAAACAAATTCCTATTGCTTTAAATCCACACAGCTCTGGTTTGTTGTTATTGCAGCCAAGATGGATTAAAATACTTGGGTAGATTCATGTGACTATCACATAGTCCAGACACAGAAGGATCCATCACCACAAAGATCCTTGTGCCACCCTTTATACCCATAGCCACCTCTTACCCACTCTCCTCCCTCACCCCTTGCAGTCACTAATCTGTTTAACATTTCCATAGTTCGTCATCTAAAAAATGTTACAGAAATATAATATAGTTTATAACCTTTTGGGATTGGCTTTTTTCACTCAGTATAATTCCCTGTAGATTTATCCAAGTTGTTGTGTATGTCAATATCTCATTGCCTTATACTGCTGGGTAGTATTCCATGGGACAAATGTGCCACAGTTTGTTGAACTCTTCGTTGACTGAGGGCTTTTGGTTTGTTTCCATATTGGGTTACGAATAAAAGGTGCCGTAACGTTTGTGTACCAGTTTTTGAGGGGGAACATATGTTTTTATTTTTTTGGAATAAATGATCAAGAGTGCAGTTGTCAGGTGTTATGATAAGGGCATGTTTTGCTTTGTTAAAAAATGCATACGAATATCAAATATTTCAGTGAATATGTCTAATACATCTTTCTAAGCTTAAGAAATTATATTTTTAACATCTTTGGTATGTGAATGTCAATTTTTCCTTTCTTTCCTCCTGGGTAGCTGACTTTGCTGTGCTGTTTTATAACTCCTGCTTGTACCTTTTAACAATCGATGTTATCTTCCTTATTGGTGCCTTCTAGTACATTTCAGTATAAAAGACCATACATACCAAGATTCTTTGCGATACACTGTGAAGGTATTGAGCTTGGCTTGAAAAGAGCAGCAAGAAGCCAGGCATGGTGGCTCATGCCTGTAATCCTAGCACTTTGAGAGGCCAAGGCAGGTGGATCACGAGGTCAGGAGTTCAAGACCAGCCTGGACAACATGGTGAAATGCCATCTCTACTAAAAATACAAAAAAATTAACCACGTGTGGTGGCACATGCCTGCAATCCCAGCTACTCTGGGAGCTAAGGCATGAGAGTCACTTGAACCTGGGAGGCGGCGATTGCCATGAGCCAAGATGGCGCCACTGCACTCCAATATGGGCAATAGAGCAAGACACTGTCTGAAAAAAATAAAACAAAAGAGCAGCAAGAAGCATAGGTGTTGCCTTGCAGAGAATGTGGTTTGATGACATGGCATGGGGTGGGCAGGGGAGCCCGGATCATGCAGGGCGTGGAGGCCTTGGCTAGATTTTACTTCCAAGGTGATGCCATGGAAACCTGTACTTTAAAATGTAGCTATGGCATAGAAAATGGACAACTATAGAGGCAAGGGGAAGTTGTGTTCTACTTGTCTTCAGAAATCATTGTATTTTTCCTTTTGTTAAAGAGGAAACAGTTTCCCAGCATCACTTTGCTCTTTACCTGCATGATGGTGAGCAGTGATTACTAAGTGATACTCAAACCATTTTACATGTATGTTAACTAATTTAGCCCCCGCAATTACCCTTTCAGTTACGTCCTGCTCTCCTTACTTCAGAGATGAGGACAATGCAGATGCACGAGAATATGAATGGGTATAACCCTGTGTGCCTACCAGTGGGTGGTGGAGCCAGATTTACACTGGGCAGCCTAAGTTGGTGGCCCATGTTCACGGCCCACTTGTCTTTGGGGCGGGTCTGGGCAGAACTGAGTTCAGGAGATGTGAGTGCAGCAGTCGTTACACCCCAGCTCCCTTGTCTGATATCTGTGACAAATATGTTCACAATATGTTTGATACCATAGTTTTTAAAACTAAAAATAGTTACAAGTGTTCTTTTACTTTTTTGAGTAGGGGCTCCCTCTGTTGCCCACGCTAGAGTATAGTGGCACCATCACAGCTCACTGCAGCCTCAACCATCTGGGCTCAAAGGACTCCTCCCACCACAACCTCCAGAGTGGCTGAGACTACAGGCACATGCCACCACATCCTGCTGTTTAAAAAAAATTTTTTTTTTTCTATATAAATGGAGGCTTGCTATGATTTCCAGGCTGGTCTTGAACTCTTGGCCTCAAGGGAACCTCCCTCCGCAGTCTCCCAATGCATTGGAATTACAGGCATTAGCCACCACACCCGGACCTTTAGATGTTCTTAAATGCAGAAAAACTTCTTGTATTATACAGGAAGAGAGTAAAAACAGAACAGGTGATACCAAAGAAATTGATGGGCTTCAGATGAATGATTTTTCACAATGAGATATTTTGGGGGAAGGAGGAAGGTCTTGGTCGGTCTGTTGCACAGGCTGGAAGTGCAATGGCACCATCATGGCTTACTGAAGCCTCTACTTCCTGGGCTTGAGCAGTCCTCCCACCTCAGCTTCCTGAGTAGCTGGGACCACAGGCATACACCACCAGGCCCAGCCAATTTTTAAATTTTCTTCATTGACACAGGTTCTTACTATGTTCCCCAGACTGGTCTTGAGCTCCTGGGCTCAAGTGATCCTCCTGCCTCAGGCTCCCAAAGTGCTGGAATTATAGGCCTGAGCCACTACACCTGGCCTCAACATGACATTTTTTTGTTCCTAAAAGTTCCCTTTAAACTTCAGGGAAAATGGTGTAGGAAAAAATTAAAATACAAACAAAATCAATGAAGTTCAGTGGCTGCCACTGTTGTCCAGAGCAGAATTCCCCCTGAATTGTCTTTCCCTCAGTGTGATCTCTATTGAATATGTTACTATATGTATGAAGGTGTGTGTGTGTCTGTGTGTATATGTGTGTGAGTGTGTGTGTCTGAGTGCTCGCTTCAGAACACCCTCTGATGTGCCTGTGAAGGTGGAACTACTGTGGGTTTTCTGTGTATGTGGGAATATGTATGTCTTCAAAAAGTATTAAATATGTCATACTGAATTTAGTACCCTAAGAAGCAAAGAATAAACTTAGCTCTTCATATCAGTATTGCAGTAATAGCTTTTGTGTTAGGATTTGTTTTGTTTTTTAGCTTTTTGCTGCTGGGTCGTATTCAGCTGAAACTTTCATAGGTCACAAAATACCATAACTTCTGTCAATGTCTTTTATCCACTTCTCAACAGCATCTTGATGCTGCCATCAGGGAACCTTGCTTTCATTTTATACCACTAGCCAATACATGGGTACCCCTTTCCACGTAGTTTGTGGACAGCCCACCCCAGCTTACCTAGATTAGGTACTGAGTCTCTTTAAGAAATAAATTTAGGCCGGGCACAGTGACTCACACCTGTAATCTCAGCACTTTGCAACACTGAAGCAAAAGGGTTGCTTGAGCCCAGGAGTTTGAGAGTAGCCTCGGCAACAAAATGAGACCCCATTTCTACAAAAAATTAGCCAGCCATGGTGGGACATATCTGTGCTCCCAGCTGAGGCAGGAGGATCACCTGAGCCCAGGAGTTCAAAGCTGCAGTGAGCTGTGATTGTACCACTGCACTCCAGCCTGGGTAACATAGCGAGACCCTGTCTCAAAAAAATTTAGAAAGAAAAAGAAGAAAAAGAAATTCACACACAGTGATCTATTGGATAAGTTTCAATTTCAAGAATTCTTGTTTTCTATTTTGTCCATTCAAAAATTTTAATTTTGCAAAATCTTTGTGTTGAGAATAATTATTTCCTTATTCTTCCTAGTGTGACTTTTGCAAAAATTCACTGCCTTATTATTTTTCCAGTGCCACATTTTGTTACACATTACCCTAGTCAAAGTTTTTATTGTTGCTTGGTGGGTTGTTTCAGTTGTGTTTGCCTCCAGAGCATAGACTGGAGGGCAAAAAAATCTCCTGACACTCTATGTTCCTCCTTGGATTTCTAAATACTAGACTTGAAAGTTTTTTGAAGACTATGAAGTGAATAGAGTTCAGATGGATGCAGATAACGCAAGTAAGGGTGTCCTCCAGGCTAGACACTAAGCAGGTTGCACTCACAGCCTTCACATGGCTGTCCTCAAGGTCACCCAGCAGGGTAGAGTGTGCCTTCCAAACCCTAACTGTGTTCACATATTCCACACTCCAGCCCATAGAGTTACAGATTATTTGTTAAAGGAAGAAGACTAATTTGGGGATCAGGGAGGCAGGGCTTCTACTCTTTTAAATTTTAAATTTTTAGCTGCCTTTTTTTTTTTTTTTTTAAAGATAGAATCTTGCTCTGTTGCCCAGGCTGGAGTGCAGTGGTGCAGCCTTGGCTCACTGTGATGAGTTACTTGCTTGAAGAATATTGTGTTTATATAATTTCAAGAGAAACTAAAATCATATACTATTTCCATTTTCTGATGATTATGATAAAATACTCATACAGGATAACACTCCTGGATGCTTCTAATGCTTTTAGACTTTCTTCACATCATATAATGGTTTGGAAATATTTGTAAACATTATAAATATCATAAATATTTATAAAATATAAAATATCTTTAATAACAAATAAAAAATAAATTGTCAGAAGCAGTTAAGAATTCCATTGGAAAAGGGATTGGGACAGGGTTGTTTTTTTTTTTTTTTTTTAAATATGCCTTTTATAAAAGAAAGAAATCCGTCAAAATCAAAAATTGTTTTTACCATTGTAGGGAGATAAATGTGAAGTGATAGAAAACTCCACCCTGAATTTTACTTACGAAGTATAAAAAATTATACTTCTATGTCAAGAAATGAAAAATTCAATAACAAGACTAGTTTCTGTAATATGGTAGTTTTCCAGAACAAAGAGTGTAGTGATCTTTGTCCTTGGACAAGATTAGTTGTCAACAGCCTGACAGGTTTGGTGTGTAATCTCCAGTACCTCCGCACCCTCCTTGTTACTGTGTGAACCTTAGGTGAGTGTCTCTGTGTACCAAATGCAGGGGAGCAAGGAGGCTGGGACGGCCCTGACCCTCAGGTAACCTCAGGAGCAGTGGATGTGGTGCTCCCACAGTCCAGCCCACAGAGTGGGGTTTCCTCAGTCTTATCACAAGCGTGTAGCCAGAAATCTGGCCCCCCACCTGTTTCTTACTGCTTCCGGGAACTCCTCTAAAGCCCTTGAGATGGGTTGTGGTCTAGGGTCACCACTTGAGTGGCTGGGAGAGGAAGAAGGAATGTTGAGGTTGGTGATTTCTTTTCTTTTCTTTTTTTCTTTTTCTTTTTTTTTTTTTTTTGAGACACGATCTCACTCTGTCATCCAGGCCGGAGTGCAGTGGTATAATCTCAGCTCACTGTAACCTCCATCCCCTGGGTTCAAATGATTCTCCCACCTCAGCCTCCTGAGTAGTTGGGATTACAGGTGCCCGCCACCACACCCAACTGATTTTTGTATTTTTTGGTAGAGATGGGGTTTCACCATGTTGACCAGGCTGGTCTCAAGCTCCTGACCTCAAGTGATCTACCTGGCCTTGGCCTCCCAAAGTGTTGGGATTATACACGTGAACTACCGTGCCTGGCCCAGGGTCAGCGATTTCTATACAGAAATGGTGTGAGCAGGAGGCTGAACAAGGAATCCTGTGTAGATACATGGGTATCTATAAGATTTCACTAATTTCCTTGATGCAGTATTTTCTAATAATTAAAGCCTAACTTGGTGTAGAAAATGGTAGACTGGTCATTTCTCCCAAGACAAGTCAGGTGGTAAAATAAGATTCCTTTTATTTAATTGAAAAATAAGTGTTAGAAAATATGTATTTAATCTAAGTATTCTAGTATTGTATATTTAAACCTAGAAAAGGTAGGTGTATGATGAGCTGCTTATTTAATTTAGCCACTCCTTGGCAATAGTTTATACCTTTAAAATCTTTAGTTTCTGTGGGGATTTTTTAATGTAATATCAAACATTTTTAAAAACAATTTGTTTTTTTAGATTTAAGAAATGAGAATAACACAGATTAAAGAAGGGTTGTTAATGTTGTAGGTCAACATCTTTTAAAAAGTCATTTAAAATTTTTTCTTAAACTTCCTTGCTGGGTTGTCCTCTCCCTCTCTGTGCTTCAGTTGAAGCCATTGCCCACTCAGCGTGGGCCAGCTCTGATTTGGCCAGAGAAGTTTTGCTTCCATTTCTTGTCTTACTTCCCCTTTCCTCTGGGGTCAGGGGAGCTGCCTCTGGATTATCTCCTGCTTTCTTCTGGCCAGCAAAACCAGAATGCCAACTACAGTGCTCAAACTTTTACTTTTCCCTCTGTTATATCCTTAGCCACGTTTCAGTGCAGCAGTGATATTTAATATTATTCTTTGTAGTCATGGGCCAGAAGATTTTGTGTAAATACTCAGGCTGAACTATTCTAGTCAGGAAACAAACTGTGATACAAGTTAGAGCTATGATTCCATGTCACAATATATCATAATTTCCAGTGGTCATTTTAAGTGTGTATTAACAGAAGAGTAAAGAGTTCTTATTAGAATTTAATAACACCAAGTTATTTGATAATTTTATTAAAAATAATGGTGAGACCTAAGAAATAGAGGAAGGGGAACTTAATACCAAACTCAGTTCCCTAGCTATCACTCCATAGCTGCCTCCATTTATGCCTTTGTTCCTAGAAATACATTATTTCTTGTAAATTTTCATACCCAAAGAACTATGAAGTGAGATTCCATGATACCATGGAATTAAATAACACTTTTAGATTCCCAGTGTGTTTATTTCATCTGTACTTTCTCCATGAAAAGAAAAATGTTTTCATTTTTCATATAGTTTTAAGGTTGGTTTCTGATAGACCTGAAGTTTAAGAGATTCCTTCTACTGTGTTGTAAATGATCCAAAAATAAGACTGCAAAGTTAGTCTATTCTAAATATATAGTGTGTAAAACATGTTTCCTGTTGAAACTTGATTTCCGTATGTGGCTTGATAAATAAATAATTCATTCATAGGGTTAAATTGGGACATTGTTTATGATGAAAATTATCTATACGATGAAAATTATCTATACTTTGAAAACCCTGTTTTTGGCCTTAAGGAAAAGTATTGATTTTGGCAAGGGAGCATTTTCTTTGGCTTACTCAACAAATTGTCACTTTTACTCTCCAGCCTGGTTTGGAATCATGCTGGCATTTGTCCATGCTATGAAATTTTGTGTATGCCATCTTAACCTTTCCACTAATCTAGTTTTCCAAACTTCTTTAGTTCACTTTTGTTTTCAAAAGGGTTCTAGGTTTTCCGTTGGGATCCTGTTGTCTTGAGAAGCCTGTTGGAATGCACAAGCACAGACTTGATTTCTCCATACTGTTCATGGAGCTTGCTGCAGGGGGCATGGGTCGCAAGGCAGGTATCCGTGCTCTGCCCAGCCCTGGTTGAAGATCTTCTGGGAGGGTGATCCTAGAATGGATCACTGCTTATCATTCAGCATTTGTTATTTTTCTGACCAGATGGTAAATTTGTTTTTCTGTTTTAATATAGGGAACTTTTCAGCTGGCAGATGGAATAAACAAGTTCTTGAATTAGTAAAATTCCTTGTGAAGTTGGAAAAAAATGGAAGCTGTGCTTTTGTATTGTGAGAGTGATTTGAAAGAGTAGCCTGTAGCCCATGTTCAGTCTCTTTCCATCCTAGTACTGCACAGTCTCTTTTCCACCAGTGTGCCAAAAACATCACCTTCCTGAGTGCCGCCTCATTGCAGCACACACATGGCCTGTCAGTTATCTTCCTCAGCTTCAAGGACAGTGCTCCTTCCTGGTTCTCTGCCTTCTGTGCTCATTTCTCCGTGTGGTACTTCAACATGGGCTCCTCAGACTTCTGCCAGCACCTCTTTCATTCTTGTTCCATATGCCCCTCCTTGGTATTCAGTGACCTTCATGGCTGTTTCTGCCCAGCCTCTGTTCTGCCGGATCTCAGGGCCCCACCCCAGTCCACCTGTGCTTGAGTGTCCTGCACACCTCAGACGCAGCATGCCCTACCTTTTCCTCCCCTGGCCTGTTAACTCAGCAATCTTTGATTGGGCTTTCTCTGACATGTTTTCTATTTTTTGTTTTTTGGGGCTTGTTTTTATTTTATTTTATTTTTTGAGACGGAGTCTCACTCTGTCACTCAGGCTGGAGTGCAGTAGCATGATCATGGCTCACCGCAACCTCTGCCTCCCAGGTTTAAGCAATTCTTCCGCCTCAGCCTCCCGAGTAGCTGGGATTGTAGGTGCCCACCACCATGCCTGGCTAATTTTTTGTATTTTTAGTAGAGACGAGGCTTCATCAGGCTGATCTCAAACTCCTAACCTCAGGTGATCCACCGTCTTCAGCGTCCCAAAGTACAGGGAGTACAGGTGTGAGCCACTGCATCCGGCCTCTCTGATATTTTTTCAATCTATCTTGTCCCCAGATTCAGATGATGATTCCATTCAGAGTTGTCTCTCAAGCAGATCTCCTCATTTACTACATCCACTGCAACCTCTGCTCAGGCCCCTGTTCTCCTGTGCCCCGATTGCTGTGTTAGGCTCTTGACCTTTCTTTGTTTTCAGCCTATCAGGATTATCATCCTAAGAGGCAAATCTGATACTGTTACCCTCCTGTTTTAAGACATTTTCATTAACTGCCTAGTGTCCATGGGACAAAGCTTCCTTACCTGAAGGCTCTTTGGGGTGGTGACATTCTTCGTCATACACGCAGTCCAGCTGCCTTGGTCTCATTTTTCACTTTGGCCCCCTTTCTGTGACCCCCAACCTCTATGTGCATAGAATGCAATATTTCCATGAGTCAAAGCCATGGCTTTCATGGGATAGGCTGGGCAGCAGGCCTAATAATATGCACTTTCATCTCTTAATGCTTTGTTTGTGATTATACTTCCAGTATCCTATAGTTAATACAGTTAATTCTCAAAAATATAAGCAAATAAGAACTGCACAAAGTGCTACAAAGATGTATAGGGCATGGCTGAGCCATGCCTAGTAATTTAAAAATGTTACCACATGGCATCAGAGTACAGAAATGGCCCTCATCAGGCAATGTTGGTTCTGGGCCCACCCTGGCCAGGGCTGAAGTCCTATGTGGGTTACTTCATCTGTGCTGTAGTTTTTTAACTGAGAAAGGGTGACTTTGTTAAACCGTGGGTTATTTCCACTTTTTAAAGTCGGTATTGCTGTTTTTCCCTGTCTTGTCTGTTATTCCCATGTGAAAGTCTCTCTCAGAGTGCTTTTAACTTTCTGTCTTTTAACTTTTGTGTCTGATGCCCATGAGCCTTCCCAGCACCAGTACACTCTGACCTTGTGTACACCTTTCGGGAGAGGCACTTCATGGTAATGGTCGCTCTGTGTTTTTGTCACTACATGATCTCATTTTAATCCTTAAGCTAATTTATCTTCTCCTTTTTCTTCTTTTCCCTACCCATTTGTTGAAATGCCATAGGAAGAAGATGGCAGCAAGACACAAACACCTTCTTGTGTCTAGGAGTTGTGAATTTCCCATACTCCATTTGGATATGCCCTATTCTGGCTTATCACAGGGTTTGCCTGTTTCCACCCAAATTAAGATGAATTAGAAGTTGTTCATTAGAATGTCCTTTATCAACGGTCATTATGACAGGGGCTGGATTGATGTTGGAGTTTAAAAATCAAGGATAACAGGGCAGAAGGGATGCCCCGGACTCTGTCAGTTCATCAGTAAGTGTATTTTCAACTCTCCCTGCTACAGAGATTCAGTGTGTTGGCCTCATGTTGGAGAGGCCCGATGCTCAAGTGCTCCTAGCATTCCTCGGGATGGTTTAGAGGTAGGTTTGTGAGGACTATAGTGAGTACCCATAATTAGTAACTTACTGTTTTAACATTGGTTCTTGCAGTTTTTCCCAACACATTTGTTTCTCAGTTGATGTCACATTTATAAAAATGCAAATACCTAAATATCTGTTTCTGTACTTTGTCATTAGCCATGTGACCTTTTTTTTTTTTTTTGAGGGGGATTCTCACTCTGTCCCACAGGCTGGAGTGCAGTGGCACGATCACGATCTTGGCTCACTGCAACCTCTGCCTCCTGGGTTCAAGTGATTCTCCTGCCTCAGCCTCCTGAGTAGCTGGGATTATAGGCGCACACCACCATGCTTGGCTAATTTTTGTATTTTTAGTAGAGAAGGGGTTTCATCATGTCGTTCAGCCTGGTCTCAATCTCCTGACCTTGTGATGTGCCTGCCTTGGCCTCCCAAAGTGGTGGGATTACAGGCATGAGCCACCACACCCAACTTTGAATTTCTTTTAAAATTGGATATTTCATTGCCCACTCATTTTCTACAAGACAGTATAGGCTATTCCTACAGAATGAGGCACAGCAGGAGGTGGGGTCACTGTGACCCTGGAGGCCGAGGTACTTAGCTAGGCTTTGACTGCTCTCATCACTGGGGCTTGTGAAAACAGTCTGATCGCCTGGTCAGTCTTGTCTACTTTTTTGTTTTGGGCTTTTTTTTTTTTTTTTAAGAGTTGGGTTTCAGATTTCTGTTTCATGCTTAGAATAATTGTGGCTTTTGGAGAAGAATATTTTAAGCTGGGTGAAAAGGCAAAAAATGTGGAATCAAGAAGTGAAAGCACAATTGTTTACAGTTCAGTAAGCAGTTGTGGTAAAGAAATGTGTCTATTCATCATTGCCAGATGACTTCAAATTTTATGGGGGAGCATAAATTTTAAACAAAAATGAATTGTGCTGTTGATAGGATAAATATGTGAATTTCTCCAGAATTTGTTTTTTAGGTATTATAATCAGGATCTCCTGCTTGCAGCTTTATGAATTATATCCTGAAGCTATCTATGAAATGAATCTGATTTCATCTTATCAGATTTACTCAGAAATTAAAATTTTGATTTACTGAGCATTAATAATACAATCAATAACTTAACAGATATTTACTTACCAAATCCTTATGGGAACATATTATTATGTGTTTGAGAGTCAGTGGTAAAAGTACTGTTTGTTGTAACTTCTCAAAAGAAAAGACAGTATAAACAAGTAAGTACAATTAAGTTTTTAGTGCATGTTAATGAAAACATGGTACAATAGAATGAATAGATGAAATGTCATTTGGATTTGATTTTGGAATGTATTATTTATTTTTCTCTTTGAAGCATCATTTGAGTCGTAGTTTAATTTGCATTCCCTGAGTACACACAAAGTGCAGTTGAGGTGAAGTAGAAACAGGTCAGGAGCATCCTGGTTAGCAGTGAAATCAAGACTGGAAACAGAGTCCCACACATGCTTTACGTCAATTTGTATTAGGATTCATTTTTCTTACATATTTATTGATACTGATTCAGGTGCAACACAGAGTTCATGGTTTAATAGATGAAACTATTTACTTTCTGTGTTAAATTAGAGGTATAAGCAAGACGTACAGTGATAACATAAAGGGAAATTATAAACTGCAGAGTGGAAAGGAGAGTCATGCCCAGGGAGAAGCTCACCAGGGAGGCAGTGATGGAACTGTCTTAATGCACAATTATGTTTCACCTTGTCATAGAAATAATTTTAAATTGCTTGAATGAAACTATGGAATTTGAGACTAGAGCAGTAAGAAGTAATAGCTAACCAAGGACTTTCGATACAATGGCAAGTAGTTTGGATTTCATCGAGTGGATAGCCATGGATGGGTGCAAGTACAGGGTGGCTGTCATTACATCTGCATTTACGAAGGTCATTCAGGTGGGCCTTATGAACAGTAGGTTGGAAGAATCAGGTACTAGACTTGGGAGGTCAGCTAGTGCCAGACTATTATAATAACTAAGAGGCATCTCAATATTAATATATGCCTTGTTACCAGTATTCTCATACTACCTGCACTTCCCAGAAAAGAAATGCATTTGTCTAGAAATCTTTACTGTCTCAGTAAATGTTAATTCTGTTCTTATTCTTGCTCAGGCCAAATACGCTGGAGTCATTCTTGTACTCTCATTTTCACTCCTTGTCCATAAACAAGTCCTATTGACTCTACCTTCAAAGAATATCTAGAATCTGACCATTTCATACCTCTCCTATCACTCCCTAGGTCCCAGACACCATCATCTGTCCTGGATTGCTGCAGACTCTCCTAACTAGCTTCCCTACTTTATCCCTTGTCCCCTCCAGTTTGGTCTCAACACAGCTCATTATTTGACTTCCCTGCTGGCTTCTTATCACATCCAAAGGAAATACCCAGGTTCACACATCTGAAGATAGAAGGCCTGTTTCTTCCCTGCTTGATCATTTCAAACTGATTTGATCTTCTTTTTTCCTGCCCAGGCTCCAGCTGACCACATTTAGTCCCAGGCAGAACATGAATAGGCTGTTCTCTAAAAAGCTGGAGTAAACTTTTAGGGAAAGCTAAGACTACTAATCAGTATGCTGGGGCCACCAGAATATAGTCCTTTTTCTTTTGGCATTTGGAAGGCCTAAATGATCATAAGAATTATTAAAGTCAAATCATTTGACCTAAGTCTGAGATATTCTCATTTAAATGCAATCCTAAGATCCAAGTCAGGTATTAAATTCTGTTTATATAATTGTGCTAATGTAAATTTGTTGATTATTTGTTAACTTTTGGAGTCAGACTATGGCCGGAGCACAGAGATTTGGCATAGGTTATAGGATACACTGTGAACATTAACCTTGACAATGAAAGTGGAATTAGGTAGAATTAAAATTGTGTAGCATGTTGGGGAGGGAAAATGTAGAGCAGGGTATACGCCTTTCCTCATTTTACAATGCTAGGAACCCCAAAATGCAGTGCCAAGTGAGTAAAATAGGGAATAGAGTTTGTTAAATATATTGTTTAAAACTTCACAAGTAACTAACAGAAACACCCCAAATAAAACCATTTTAGTAATTGTTATGTGTATTATTTTGGGGGGAAAGACATAAAACACTATTTTTAAAAGAGTAAAATGTACACTGATTATATTGCACAGTAGTTTGGAGTGTGTGCAGCAAGATGAATTACAATCATCACAGCTTGTGATAGCCAGTGTCAGAGTGTGTATTAAAGAGAATCGTGTACATATAGGAAGCAGAGGGACTTTAAAACCCCCTGATGTCCATCGCTGACCACTGGTGTTTGCTCATTATTGTGTGTGTGTGTGTGTGTGTGTGTGTGTGTGTGTGTGTGTGTGTGTGCCTGCACACTTACATGCATGCTGGGTGACAGTGACAGGGAAAAAAACGGTGGACACTTGATGAATTAACCTGAAGAAGACAAAAAGTATCAATTTCAGAGAATACTGGAACATATGTTTTAGAGCAGGATACTGGGTAGGCTAGCCTTCTCGGATATCTCTGAAGATAAAGAGAGACAGAACAATAATTTAGGCGGAAAATTCCAAATTGCCGTGTGGTCAGTGTTTGGAAAATTGACAACTTAACATTAGTGGCAACAATTATGTGATGAAAAGTATTTCTGTTAGAAAGACTTATCCTCTATCAGAGAATAATTTCAGTATCTCTTATACTACCTTGCTTCACTGTGTCCTTTCTTGTATAGTTATTTGTTATTCTCATAATAGATATTAATTAAAGATAACCTACTTAGGAAGACTTGACATGAGTGTAATTGGACCCTGGCTACCTGTGTATTTCAACAGCAAAAAACTCATTAAACTCAGTAGTCACAGACATATTTTGTTATTCTGTCATTTACTCAATTTAGTATTATTTTTATTTTTTTATTATATTTCAAGTTCTGGGGTACATGTACAGAATGTCCAGGTTTGTTACATCGGTATACAGATGCCATGGTGGTTTGCTACATCCATCACCCCATCATCTACATTAGGTGTTTCTCCTAATGTTATCTCTCCCCAATTCCCCCACTCCCTGCTATCCCTTCCCTAGCCTCCCCTCCTCCGCCAATAGGCCACGGTGTGTGATGTTCCCCTCCCTGTGTCCATGTGTTCTCATTGTTCAGCACCCACTTATGAGTGAGAACATGCAGTGTTTGGTTTTCTGTTCTTGTGTCAGTTTGCCGAGAATGATGATTTCCAGCTTATTCCGTATCCCTGCAAAGGACATGAACTCATCCTTTTTTATGGCTGCATAGTATTCCATGGTGTATATGTGCCACATTTTCTTTATCTAGTCTGCCATTGATGGGCAATTGGGGTGGTTCCAAGTCTTTTCTATTGTAAACTGTGACACAGTAAACATACATATGGATGTGTCTTTATAATAGAACAATTTATAATTCTTGGTAAATGGTATTTCTAGTTCTAGATCCTTGAGGAATCACCACACTGTCTTCCACAATGGTCACGCTAATTTACACTCCCACCAACAGTGTAAAAGCATTCCTATTTCTCCACATCCTCTCCAGCATCTGTTGTCTGCTGATTTTTTTATGATCATCATTCTAACTGGCGTGAGGTGGTATCTCAATGTGGTTTTGGTTTGCATTTCTCTAATGACCAGTGATGATGAGCTTTTTTTCATGTTTCTTGGTTGCATAAATGTCTTCTTTTGAAAAGTGTTGTTCATGTCCTTCACCCACTTTTTGATGGGTTGTTTTTTTCTTGTGAATTTGTTTTCTTGGTAGATTCTGGATATTAGCCCTGTGTCAGATGAGTAGATTGCAAAAATTTTTTCCCATTCTGTTGTTTGCCGTTTATTCTAATGATAGTTAATGATAGTTTCTTTTGCTGTGCAGAAGCTCTTTAGTTTAATTAGATCCCATTTGTCTATTTTGGATTGTGTTGCCATTGCTTTTGGCGTTGTAGTAATGAAGTCCTTGCCTATGCCTATATCCTGAATGGTATTGCCTAGGTTTTCTTCTAGGATATTTGTGGTGTTAGGTCTTATGTTTAAATCTTTAATCCATCTGGAGTTGATTTTTGTATAAGGTGTAAGGAAGGGATCCAGTTTCAGCTTTCTGCACATGGCTAGCCAGTTCTCCCAGCACCATTTATTAAAAAAGGGAATCCTTTCCCCATTGCTTGTTTTCGTCAGATTTGTCAAAGATCAGATGATTGTAGATGTGTGGTGTTACTTCTGAGTCCTCTGTTCTATTCCTTTGGTCTTATATCTCTGTTTTGGTACCAGTACCCTGCTGTTTTGATTACTGTAGCCTTATAGTACAATTTGAAGTCAGGTAGCATGATGCCTCCAGTTTTGTTTCTGTTTGCTTAGGATTGTCTTGGCTATGCGGGCTTTTTTATGGTTCCATATGAAGTTTAAGGTGGTATTTTTCCAGTTCTGTGAAGAAAGGCAGTGGTAGCTTGATGGGGATAGCATAGAATCTATAAATTACTTTGGGCAGTATGGCCATTTTCACAGTGTTGATTCTTTCTAACCATGAGCATGGAATGTTTTACCATCTGTTTGCTTCCTCTCTTATTTCCTTGAGCAGTGGTTTGTAGTTCTCCTTGAAGAGGTCCTTCACATCCTTTGTTAGTTGTATTTTATTCAACTTGTTAGGTACTTTCTTTATGTAGCAATTGTGAATGGGAGTTAACTCATGATTTGGCTCTCTGTTTGTCTGTTATTAGTGTATAGGAACGCTTGTAATTTTTGCCCATTGATTTTATATCCTGAGACTTTGGTGAAGTTGCTTATCATCTTAAGGAGATTTTGGGCTGAGACGATGGGGTCTTCTAAATATACAATCATATTGTCTGCGAATAGAGACAATTTGACTTCTTTTCCTAATTGAATATGCTTTATTTATCTTGCCTGATTCCCCTGGCCAAAACTTCCAACACTATGTGGAATAGGAGTGATGAGAGAGGGCATCCTTTTCTTGTGCCAGTTTTCAAAGAAAATGTTTCCAGTTTTTGCCCATTCAATATTGTGTTTGCTATGGCTTTGTCATAAATAGCTCTTATTAGTTTGAGATACATTCCATCAATACCTAGTTTATTGAGAGTTTTTAACATTAAGGACTGTTGAATTTTGTCAAAGGCCTTCTCTGCATCTATTGAGATAATCATGTGGTTTTTGTCTTTGGTTCCGTTTATGTGGTGGATTACATTTATAGATTTGCATATATTGAACCACCCTTGTATCCCAGGAATGAAGCCAACTTCATCGTGTTGGATAAAGCTTCTTGATATGCTGTTGGATTCGGTTTGCCAGTATTTTATTGCAGATTTTTGCATCAGTGTTCATTTTCTTTTTTAGTTGTATCTCTGCCAGGTTTTGGTATCACAATGATGTTGGTCTCATAAAGTAAGTTAGGGAGGATTCCCTCTTTTTGTATTGTTTGGAATACTTTCAGAAGGAAGGGCACCAGCTTCTCTTTGTACCTCTGGTAGAATTTGGCTGTGAACCCGTCTGGTCCTGGACTTTTTTTGGTTGGTAGGCTATTAATTCCTCCCTAATTTCAGACCTTGTTATTGGTCTATTCAGGGATTCAGCTTCTTCCTGGTTTAGTTTTGGGAGAGTCTAAGTGTCCAGGAATTTATCCATTTCTTCCAGATTTACTGGTTTATGTGCATAGAGGTGTTTGTTGTAATCTGTGATGGTAGTTTGTATTTCTGCGGGATCGGTGGTGATACCCCCATTATCATTTTTTATTGCATCTATTTGATTCTTCTCTCTCTTCTTTTTTATTAGTCTGGCTAGCAGTCTGTCTATTTTGTTGATCTTTTGAAAAAAAAAAAAAAAAAAAAAAACAGCTCCTGGATTTATTGATTCTTTGAAGGGTTTTTTTGTGTCTCCATCTCCTTCAGTCCTGCTCTGATCTTAGTTATTTCTTGCCTTCTGCTAGCTTTTGAATTTGTTTGATCTTACTCCTCTATTTCTTTTAATCGTGACATTAGGATGCCGATTTTAGATCATTCCTTGCTTCTCTTGTGGGTACTTACTGCTATAAATTTCCCTCTAGACCCTGCTTTAAATGTATCCCATAGATTCTGGTATGTTGCATGTTCGTTCTTACTGCTTTCGAAGAACATCTTTATTTCTGTCTTAATTTCATTATTTATCCAGCAGTCATTCAGGATCAGGTTGTTCAGTTTCCATGTAGTTGTGCCATTTTGAATGTGTTTCTTTTTTTTTAAGATGGAGTTTCACTCTTGTTGCCCAGGCTTGAATGCAGTGGTGCAATCTCAGCTCACTGCAACCTTCTACTCCCGAATTCAAGCAGTTCTCCTACCTCAGCCTTCCTGGTCGCTGGGAATACAGGCATGTGCCACCACGCCCAGCTAATTTTTTGTATTTTTATTAGGGATGGAGTTTCATCACACTGGCCAGACTGGTCTTGAACTCCTGACTTCAAGTGATCCACCCGCCTAGGCCTCCCAAAGTGCTGGGATTACAGACATGAGCCACCACACCCAGCCTTGAGTGAATTTCTTAATCCTGAGTTCTAATTTGATTGCACTGTGGTCTTAGAGACTGTTTGTTATGATTTTCATTATTTTGCATTTGCTGAGGACTAATTTACTTCCAATTATGTGGTCAGTTTTAGAGTAAGTGTGATGTGGGGCGTTTTTTGTTTTGTTTTGTTTTGTTTTGTTTTGTTTGAAAGACAGGGTCTCACTCTGTGAGTCCGGTATTTGAATAAGGAGGCCAGTTAGTGCAGTGATGTGATCATAGCTTACTATAATCTCAAATTCCTGAGCTCAAGAGACCCTCCTGCCTTAGCCTCTCAGGTAGCTGAAACTCCAGTATACTCCATTGCCTGGTTAATTTTTTTATTTTTATTTTTGTAAAGTTGGGGATCTCACTGTGCTGTTCAGGCTGGTCTCAAACTCCCGGCCTCAAGCTGTCCTTCTGCCCTGGCCTCTCAAAGTGCTGGGGTTACATGTGTGAGCCACCATGCTCAGTCATGTGCTTAGACTTTTTTTATGTATGGCCTCTTCGTTATTTAAAACCAAAGACTTTTCAAAGAGCAGTTAGCTGATTAAATAAGTCATTCATGCATTTATTCAGCAAATGTTATCCTTTAAGTTAAATACTATCCATCTTTAAGAACTCTGTTTCATCTGCTAGGCATATGCATGGATGGAAATTACTAGATCTCTTGGTGTGTCTTCTTTATTAAATCTTTCTGTTCCTGTTTCTTAATCATTTAATGTCTTTGTATATTAGTATTTGTGGTCTCTTTGCGGCACTTTCTCTTTGGTGATTAGCATTTGACTAGGTATCCTCTTTTTCAGTACAAGTTCTGTTGAAACCCTCACTGTGTCCAGCCACAGCAATAGATCTCACAGAGTCCATTTCTCAACCTGAAGCATTGTCTATTTTTGCATTTTAAACAAGCCCTATGTCTTAGCTTAATGAGGTAGGGGGGAAAAAAACCCATCACTCACAATTTCGTATTCTTAATTGGCATTTATCTGAGAGATATTTTGGTCCTTGGCTTGTAAGGATACTTGATTACTCGGATTAGACATTCCAGTCATCCTCTCTGTTCTTCAGAAAGTCATGTGAGCAACTTAGCTTTATTTTTCAGTTTTCTCATCTGCCAAAAAGGGAGATTGATATGTTCCTTACCTATTTCATAGGGTTGTTGTGGATCAAGTAAGAGACTGGCCTTGAAAATGCCTTGAAGAGCTGATGGCAGTGACAGTGGCTGCCATCCTTGCATGTGTGCCAGGCCAGGCACCTTGTGGTACATTTGCTGCATTACATCTGTGATTTTAGTGCTCTTGGGGTAGCTGCTACTGTCCCTATTTAAAACTGAGGACGCTCTTGTAAGAGAGACATAGATAAAGTATTTGGAAATTTTCAAGGGAAGGAATAGTTTCTTCTGGCTGGGAATCAGAAAAATCTTCCTGGACAAGGTGATATTTTGGCTGTCTTGTAGCAGTTACGGAAAATGTTGCCTGGTAGCACCAAAATGGCCTTTTATGTACTAGTCATCTAATTGCAACACATTGTTCTTTGTTTGTAAAATGAGTATATCCCCTGCTTAGATTAAAAGCTTGCTTCTGCCAGGCATGGTGGCTCACGCCTGTAATCCCAGCGCTTTGAGAGGGTGAGACAGGAAGATCACTTGAGCCTAGGACTTCAAGACCGGCCTGGGCAACAAAGTGAGACCGCATCACTATAAAAAAAAATATGAAAATTAGCTGGATGTTTTGGTGGTGCAAGCCTGTCATCCCAGGTACTTGAGAGGCTGAGGTGAGATGATCCCTTGAGCCCAGGTTATTGAGGCTGCAGTAAGCCAAGGCGACAGAGCAAGACCTTATCTCTAAAAATAAAATAAAAGCTTGCCTCAAGCGCATTTTTAGTGTAAATTGCCCTTGCTTTTTTCTCTCTCAGACAAGGAGGAGCTTACCCTGCTTTATTTTCTCCTGGTAAGGAAGGCCTTGGAGGGTGTTTTGTAGGAAGAGCTTTAGAGTGCTCGGTGGAGAGGGTAGCCCTGTCCCCAACCTGGTGGCACGGTCATAGGAGCACCGCTCGGTATTGCTTCCAAGGCCTATTTAGTCACCACATGAGCTGTCCTGTGCAGCGCTGCGGTGATAGCTAACATCATAAAATGTTATTCTGCAAGTTATTTGGTGCTATAGATCTTAATCACAATTCATAGTTTCTGGAATATTGTCAGGATTTATCATGGAAATCTTCAAAGAAACGGTAGTCAGGCAGTATATACATCTTAGGTATGTCAATATTTCTTCTATAAAAATATTTTATGTATTTCTATAATAGCTTGCATTTATAAAATCTGTCAGGGTCTATGGAGCTGGCCGTGACAAGAATTAGATCTGAAGAGAATTGGTGCTGCTTGGGCAGGCAGCTGAGCATCGCTGGGGGCTGCCATGGCAGATACTGCAGTGCGCAGAACCAAACGCCTGTGCCCAGCTGGCACACTTGAACTTGAGCAGACCACTGGGTGCTTGAGAGCAGAAGTGGCCATGGAGCCCTGACAACTGCTGCTGTCAGTGGGTTACAGAGGAGGCTTCAGGCCTGTGCATGTTGGGGATGAGCCCTGAGTTGAGTATAGGTACAAGTTCAGCAATTCTTAAATTATGTCTCAAAATGCTCCTGCAGCAACTATAGCTCCTAAATCTAGGGCTTTTCCCTTGCTTCTGGAGACTCTAGTTCTACACACACTGCTCTGGCTGCCCTGCTGAGGAAAAATTTTATGGGCTGAAGTGACCTCCTTATTATCCTGATTTTTTTCTCCAATTTATCAATTAAAGATGAGCTACCTTTCATTAACAAAACACCTGTTGTGGCAGAGCATCTGTGTGTTCACTTCTTAGTGCCTTTCTTTACAAGTTGGTTTCACTCTTTTGTTCCCTCCCCTAGCGTGACCCGCAGAAACTCGTTCATATGCTGCTTGTACATTATGCTGTTCATATCCTTCCCTCATTCTGTTTTCTTGCCTTAAGTAATAGTTGTCCAAGACAGTGCTCAGGGGAGGCAATGTGGCCCAGGGCCCAGTATATGGGCATGTGCCATGGACTCCTAGATAAGGGAAGGGATGGAAAATTTGAGGTTGAATGGGAAATGAATGAAGAAAAAGTGAGAGAAAGAAATAGAAACATAATTAAACTGTACAACTAAAATCTTAGCACCATTTAAATACCAATTTTTATTATTCACTATTAACCAGTTGGCTGAACTGGTAGAGAAACTCATATTGGTGAGTGTCTGTTCTTAACAAGATGGTATGTTGTACCCTTCATTTTTGCTCTTCTCAGTTTGTGTATTTTTTCATTTTTTTTACTTAAAAAGCACAGAGAGTAATAGAAACACATAAGCATACTCACAACCTAGAATTAGTAACATATGTTAATCCTTCGTTTTTTTTGTTTCTCATACTTTTATAATAGAAACAATATGACACACAAATTTGAAACCTTCTGGGTTCCCTCCTGAGTCATACTGCTCTTTCTCTCTCCTCAGAGACAGTAGCTTTCATGACTTTTCTGTGAATCCTTCTATTTATATTTTTATACTTGTATTCATAAACAATATTGCATTGATTTCTGTGTTTTTTAAAATTACATTGTGGATGTCATATTCGACATATCCTGTTTATCCCCTTTCTTTTCTTACGACCTCTCTATCTGATAACTTACACATCTGGTTCACCTCATTTTAAGTGCCATACAGTGTTCTGTTATGTGAACACACCATGGTTTGCCCATCCTACTGATTTATGCTGGGTGCAGTTTTCTACTCGTATAAACAACACTGAGATGTGTATTCTTGTTTAGGACTCCTGGTGCCTCTGACAGTTTCTGGGTACCTACCCAGGATTTCTGGGGTAGAGGCTATGCACACTCTAAACTTTAGTTATCTCACTTAATCCCAACAAATGTTCCCTGGGACAGGTGGCAGGATCTCCATTGAAGTGTTGAATGCTGTAGAACTTGGCCAACTTAACAGGGAAACCAGTACTTGAATCCAGATCAAATCCACCCATTTCAATCTAGAGCTCTAATACCCAGCAGTCCACATAGCTCTTCACTGTTAGCCTTTCTGATCATTGGAACAGTTGCAGCTAGCTAGTAACGTACATGCTTTCAAAGCAGGGAATAACAGATCATGAGAAGGTCCATCCTTAAGAAGGAGAAGAATCTACAGTAGCCATATTCTCCTTGTGGTTATCAAAAGATTTGAGACTTGGAGTAAAAGCGTGCTCCTTAAGATGATGGGTCTAAGGTTTCTATTTATGCAAAACTATTTCTTCATGACAGAGACTGTTTATGTTGCTTAAAATGCATATATTAAATGCAACATGCAAGCCTATTTTGATTAAAGAACATTGTTACAGTGAACATGGTAATATCTCTGTTTTACTTTGCAAAATGTGGAGACCATTTTCTCCAGGCAAAGAGTGCTATCTGTATGTGGATCTTTTTTTCATGACACTTTATTCACACTTGAATTATCTGTCTTTTGACTTCATTTTTGCTTTATTCTTTTCTTCAACTTCTAGGTAGAAAATCCGGTGTATTAACTGTGAAAATTTTAGAGCTACATGAGGAATGTGCCATGCAAGTTGCCATGTGTGAGCAGTTACTGGGGCCACCAGCTACCAGCCTCTCCCGAGGTGTGGCCTCCAGGCCTGGAGCTGGCCTGAAAGTTCTCTTCACCAAGGAGACTGCAGGCTATCTCAGGGGCCGTCCCCAGGACATTGTCCGGATCTTCCCTCCCTGGTGAGTGCGCAGAACTGAATCCAGCAGTCGCCAACTGTGAGTCAGCCTCATAAGAAAAGACGTTTTTATCAGGAACATTTTTGTCACTTTATCATAGAGCAATGTCAGAGGAAGAGAGCCAGGATTGGACGTGGGTTTTCTGTCAGAGAAGAACTGGATTGTCTCTGATGGTTTGTTTCTACTTCTGTCAGCAGATTTCTAATAATTTGGGGTGAGAGAGTTGAGGAAACAACCATATTAAGATTCTTGCCCAAGTGATGTGTTATAAGATCTGGCTGTTTTTGTTTTTATATTTCTTGGAAAAATAATTTTATTAAGAGGCATTATGTGACAATAGGATAACACACATTAATTAAATATTTCTTAGTCACTTGAGAGGGAAGGATAAAAAGCATGAACTGAGATATACTAGGGTTTGAATTGCAGGAACAAAAATGATCATTATTGGATCAAAAATTATTTTAAAGGATACTATGTTTGTTTTCTTTTGCAATGGGATGTTGATTTTTACCATGAATAGAAGAAAATTGTACTGCTTTTGAAGGAATGTTTGAGCACCCATGTTTTAAGAGCCAATTATTAATTTGTTGGTAATTTTTTATAAGCTTTCATTTTGTTTATGAGGAAGGGTTATAGGATAAATTTTTAAGCATTATTATTGCTGGATCAGAGGATATGTGCCTCCTTAATTTTAGCAGACTTTGTCAAATGGCGCCATTTTACATTCCCACCAGCAATGCATGAAGTGCTGTTTTCTTTTCCTTTACAAACCTACCCTGTTGATCTTGACCAAGTTAAACATTGGAAATACGGTGTTTATCATTTTAACTTGTATTTCTCTTATATAAAATGGGCCTAGGCATTTTTCTCCATGTTTAAGAATCACTTGTATTTCATTTTATGTCCATTGATAATTTTTGACCTTTCTTCTCTTAAACTATTTGTCCAAGTGATTTCTACCAACTTTTTTATGTTATTTTTTTAAAAAAAGCACCTTGTCAGTCATATACATTGCACTTAGTTCATTCCTTGTTTTGTCATTTGACTTTTGACATTTTTAGGGGGAGGGATTTGTTTTGTTGCTTTGTTTTTGATGAGCAGAAATTTTCTCTTTTTCTGTGGTTGATTTTATCCATCTTTTATGGCTTCTAGGTTTTGTATCATAGACAGAAAGGTTTTCCTTACTATGAGGTGTAAAATTTATTCTATGTTTTATTCTAATACTTTCATGGATTTAAAAAATTTTACATTTAAGTCTTTGACACTCCTGGAATTTATCTTTATGTGTAATATGTGAGGTAGTAAATGCAATTTTATTTTTTCAAAATGACCACTAGGAATCTCAACATTATTTATTGAACATTGTGTCTTTTCTTCATACAATTTCAATGCTGCCTTTATCATGTACTAAATACCTACATATATCTTTGGGCTTTTAGCTCTTTTAATGTAACTGTATTTGCACATGCTAGTATTAGTTTTGTGTGGTATTTCAATAACTGATAGGACTACTCACATCTCATTAAGCTTATTTTTTACAACTTTCCTCCTAATGATTGCTTTCTTTCTTTTTTGCTTTAAATATTTGCCTTAAACATTTATTTTCAAATATGCATTGTAAAAGTTAAAACAATTTAGAAATATATACCTTACAAAGAACAGGGAGGGGAACATCACACACCAGGGCCTGTCAGGGGGTAGGGGAGTAGGGGGATAGGGGAGGGATAGCAGGGAGTGGAGGAATTGGGGAGGAATAGCATTAAGAGAAATACCTAATGTAGATGATGGGGTGATGGATGTAGCAAACCACCATGGCATGTGTATACCCATGTAACAAACCTACACATTCTGCACATGTACCCCAGAACTTAAAGTATAATAAATAAAAAGAAAAAAAAAGAAAGTGAATCCTCTTACCCCCATCTCTTCAATTAATCACACTCATTCTAGATGACCACTGTTAACAATTTGGAGTATAATCTTCCAGCATTTTTAAAAATTGTTAAATATTCAATTATAATGTATTTAACACATCCCAATGACTATATATAATCTTTATGTAAGTTATGTAATTCTGCCTATTTTTCTATAATTTTAGTTTTAATTTACTGGATTAAAAACAGATTGATAGGTTTATTAGTATAGGTTAATCTACATTCATGGAGTAGGGCTTTCAAGGTAGTCACTGGCAGGGTTCTGATTTGATGCTCCCCTCTCCGCGTTCATGGAACACACAGCAGCACAGAACTTCTATCAGCATCTCCTCTCTTACCTTGAAACTGCCTTCCCTCCTTCACAAATCTGTCCTCATTCAGATCTTCTTGGTTCACACCTTAGTTTTACTCCCCTGTAGAATTTAGTTCTCTTATTAGCATCTAAGTTTATTTGTGGTAGCAGAGCCTTTTATTGTTATTATGTTTTAAAAATTTCCTCTCCCCTCAACTTTTTAAATTCTTTTTTCTTTTATTTTTTTGGTAGAGACAGAGTCTTGCTATGTTGCCCAGGCCGGTCTCAAACTCCTGCCCTCAAGCAGTCCTCCCACATTGGCCTCCCAAAGTGCTGGGATTATAGGCCTGAGCCATAAGGCCTGGCTCCTTCTAAACTTCTGATTTTTTTTTTTTTTTTGCACACCTTTATATGTTGTTAAATGCATTTATTAAATGGCCTAGTTTTTAAAAATATCTAAATATGATTATTTTTCTTCAGGGAAGATGTTTTAGAGGCTTTAAATGTAGGACATTTTCTTGGGCTTATGAGAAGTAAAATTAGATCAAGTTTATCTCCAAAGATTTATATGACCAAGAATTTCTAAATCCCACTGGCTCCTTAGACTTTACAAGTAAATGAGTTATTATCATTGGACTTTGGAATGTTTGTAGGTCTGGGTCTTACCAAACAACCCTTGGGTGTTGCTCTCCACAGGAATTCCAGCAGGCTGTCGAGAGATTATTTATGTATATTCAGCATATAATACTTAAGAAGATAGAAAAGGCCATTCACATTGGCTCATGCCTGG
The DNA here is from genome assembly GCF_009761245.1 of Sapajus apella. Classification (NCBI taxonomy): domain Eukaryota; kingdom Metazoa; phylum Chordata; class Mammalia; order Primates; family Cebidae; genus Sapajus; species Sapajus apella. Next base: position 300,013 of record NW_022436975.1, read on the forward strand.
AATAATCCCAGCAGTTTCGGAGGCCAAGGCGGGCAGATCAGTTGAGGTCAGGAGTTCGAGACCAGCCTGCCCAACATGGCAAAATTTCATCTCTACTAAAACTACAAAAATTAGCTGGGTATGGGTAGCTCGTGCCTGTGGTCCCAGCTGCTCGGCAGGCTAAGGTGGATGAATCGCTTTAGCCAGGAGGTGGAGATTGCAGGGAGCCGAGATTGCACCACTGCATTCCAGCCTGGGCGACAGGGCAAGACCCTACCTCCAAAAAAAAAAAAACAAAACTTTCGTATTTAATGAAAGAAAACCAAAATAATTTTTTGAAGGACTAGTCTTGGCCGGGCATGGTGGCTCACGCCTGTAATCCCAACACTTTGGGAGGCTGAGGCGGGCAGATCACATGAGGTCAAGAGTTAAAGTCCAGCCTGACCAATGTGGAGAAACCCTGTCTCTAAAAAATACAAAAAATAAGCCAGGCATGGTGGCACATGCCTGTAATCCCAGCTACTCGGGAGGCTGAGGCAGGAGAATCTCTTGAACCTGGGAGGCAGAGGGTGCGGTGAGCCAAGATTGCGCCTGCACAATGAGAGCAAAACTCCATCCCCCACCCCCCCAAAAAAAATGTATGTATATATAATTTTTTTTAAGGAAACTTAACAAGTCATAGTGAATATATTTTTCCTTGTGGGCTGGCTATCCTTTTCCCACTAGCACCCTTCTGTGTTCATGTAAACTTTTTTAACATGGGCACAGTGTTTTTTTTAAAGAATCAATAAACTTTAGATGCTCCTATTTGTCCTGTAGTAATAAATATGAGTTTAGGTACAATGGCTGCTTACCCCAAGGAGCTTAGAGCCCTCTGTAAATATTGCCTAGTAAATTCTCATTGGATTCCGATGAGAGGTAATGCAGCTTTGCCTCTGGCAGTCTGAAAATAAAGATAGAAGTAAAATGCCTTGCCTCCAATTAATTGCATTATGAAATAATCATAGAATTATATAACAGTAACCAACTTATTAAAAATGTATTAATCCATACAATTTCAGACATATAAAAATAAACTAGTATAATGAATCCCATGTCTCATAGTTTCAACATTTATTAACTAATGAATAAATAGCTTTTACTACTCAAGCAAAGTGAAAGCTTTATAATGATTCCAAGGAAACATCCCACCACTTGAATGCAGTTATACCAGAAAAAGCAAATGAAGGAATTTACTATAATGATACTGGGGAGAGAGAAAGGTAGAAACCATCTGCCTGATTACATACTGCCATGAACACTAATGCCAGAAGGAGGACACGTAAGCGGTTGAGTGTGTGAGAGTATATCCAGGGACAACCAGGACACCTCTTATTCATTCAGAAGTATTTACTGGTATCCCCTGTACCAGATACTTTGCTTCTCATAATACATATCCCAGTGTGCTGGAAGAGTGAAATCTGACTTTCCCCATTGTCAGGAGCATACCTCTCCATTGGTCCATTCGTATCATCTTTTTAGTCACTACTTAGTATTCCTCTATATGATTATGTGATAATTTAAACATCCTCTTATTTAGGATTTTTAAGGTTTCTTTCTATTTTGAGCTGTTTTAATCACTGCTTGGGTGAAGTATTTATACTTACACTTTCCTTCTGATTTAGTTCATAGAATATTTCTAGAAGTAGAAATTCTTGGTCATAGAATACCAGCAGGTTTTGAGCCTTTTGATATATTATTTCCATAGTAACCTGTAAAGGTTGAAGGTGTCTTTGATGCTGCCAGTCTCATCACACCACATTCAGCATTTTTTATGGCTGCACAATGTGATACAGTTTTAAAAACACTTTCCATATTCTCAGGATATGATACCTATTGGTTCTTTTACTATCATAAACAGCTATGTAGTAGATACTGTTATATGTGTAGTTTGGTATGTACTTCAGATGTTGTTTCAAAGTAGGTTTTAGGAACTGTTTTAGTATAGGGTATGTGTTTTGTTTTTGCTGTTGCTGCTGTGACTCCTTGATATTGTTAAGTCATCTGTAAACCTCCTAGCAGAGTCCCTGCAGCCGATCACATCAGATACAGCACACTGCATTTTACTGTGCTTTGCTTCTTTGCTTTTATAGCACTTCACACATGTTGTACTTTTTATCAGTGCCATTTTTCCAACAGCATGTGCTCACCTCGTGTCTCTATATCACATTTAAATAATTATCCCAATATTTCAAAGTTTCGTATTATCTATTATAGTTATCTGTGATAAGTGATCTTTGATGTTACTACTGTAATTATTTTCAGGTGCCATGAACTGTGCCCATGTGAGATGACAAACTTAATTGATGAATGCTATGTAGGCTCTGACTGCTCCATCAATCGGGTGTTTCCCCTTCTCACTTTCTCTCCTCAGGCCCTGCGTCCCATGAGACACAACAGTACTGAAATTTGCCCAATTAATAAGCCTAATATGCCTTCTAAGTGTTCACATGAAAGGAAGAATTCCACATCTTTTACTTTAAACCAAAAGCTAGAAGTGATTAAGCTTAGTAAGGAAAGCATGTCAAAAGGCAAAGTAGGCTGAAAGCTAGGCCTCTTGCGCCAAGCAGTCAGACAAGTTATGAATGAAAGGAAAAGTTATTGAAGGAAATTAAAAGTGCTACTCCAGTGAGCACACAGATAATGAGAAAGCAAAGCTGCCTTTTTGCTAATATGGAGAAAGTTTGAGTTGTCTGTATGTAAAATCAAAAAGCCATGACATTTCCTTTTATTTATTTATTTAATTTTATTTATTTTTTTTCCCCATTTATTTATTTTATTGCATTTTAGGTTTTGGGGTACATGTGAAGAACATGCAAAATTGTTGCATAGGAACACACGTGGCAGTGTGATTTGCTGCCTTCCTCCGCATCACCTACATCTGGCATTTCTCCCCTTGCTATCTCTCCCCAGCTTCCCACCCCCCACCATCCCTCCCCTATTTCCCCCCAACTGACCCCAGTGTGTAGTGCTCCCCTCCCTGTGTCCATGTGTTCTCATTGTTCAACACCCGCTTATGAGTGAGAACATGCGGTGTTTGATCTTCTGCTCTTCTGTCAGTTTGCTGAGAATGATGGTTTCCAGGTTCATCCATGTCCCTACAAAGGACCCAAACTCATCGTTTTTGATGGCTGCATAATATTCCATGGTGTATATGTGCCACGTTTTCCCTATCCAGTCTATCGTCGATGGGCATTTGGGTTGGTTCCAGGTCTTTGCTATTGTAAACAGTGCTGCAATGAACATTTGTGTGCACGTGTCCTTATAGTAGAACGATTTGTAATCCTTTGGATATATACCCAGTAATGGGATTGCTGGGTCAAATGGAATTTCTATTTCTAGGTCCTTGAGGAATCGCCACACTGTCTTCCACAATGGTTGAACTAATTTACACTCCCACCAACACTGTAAAAGTGTTCCTATTTCCCCACATCCTCTCCAGCATCTGTTGTCTCCAGATTTTTTAATGATCGCCATTCTAACTGGCGTGAGATGGTATCTCAATGTAGTTTTGATTTGCATTTCTCTGATGACCAGTGATGATGAGCATTTTTTCATATGTTTGTTGGCCTCACGTATGTCTTCTTTTGTAAAGTGTCTGTTCATATCCTTTGCCCACTTTTGAATGGGCTTGTTAGTTTTTTTCTTGTAAATCTGTTTTAGTTCTTTGTAAATTCTGGATATCAGCCCTTTGTCAGATGGGTTAACTGCAAAAATTTTTTCCCAATCTGTTGGTTGCCGATTCACTCAAATGATTTTTTCTTTTGCTGTGCAGAAGCTGTGGAGTTTGATTAGGTCCCATTTGTCTATTTTGGCTTTTGTTGTCAATGCTTTTGGTGTTTTGGCCATGAAGTCCTTGCCTACACCTACGTCCTGAATGGTTTTGCCTAGATTTTCTTCTAGGGTTTTTATGGTGTTAGGTCTTATGTTTAAGTCTTTAATCCATCTGGAGTTAATTTTAGTGTAAGGTGTCAGGAAGGGGTCCAGTTTCTGCTTTCTGCACGTGGCTAGCCAGCTTTCCCAACACCATTTATTGAACAGGGAATCCTTTCCCCATTGCTTGTTTTTGTCTGGTTTGTCAAAGATCAGATGGTTGTAGATATGTTGTGTTGCCTCCGAGACCTCTGTTCTGTTCCATTGGTCTATATCTCTGTTTTGGTACCAGTACCATGCTGTTTTGATTACTGTAGCCTTGTAGTATAGTTTGAAGTCTGGTAGTGTGATGCCCCCCGCTTTGTTCTTTTTGCTTAGAATTGACTTGGCTATGCGGGCTCTCTTTTGGTTCCATATGAAGTTTAAGGTGGTTTTATCCAGTTCAGCGAAGAAGGTCATTGGTAGCTTGATGGGGATAGCATTGAATCTGTAAATTACTTTGGGCAGTATGGCCATTGTCACGATATTGATTCTTCCTAACCATGAACATGGAATGTTTCTCCATCTGTTTGTGTCCTCTCTTATTTCGTTGAGCAGTGGCTTGGAGTTCTCCTTGAAGAGGTCCTTTATGTTCCTTGTTAGTTGTATTCCTAGGTATTTTATTCTCTTTGTGGCAATTGTGAATGGAAATTCATTCTTGATTTGGCTCTCTTTAAGTCTGTTATTGGTGTATAGGAAAGCATGTGATTTTTGCACATTGATTTTGTGTCCTGAGACTTTGCTGGAGTTGCTTCTCAGTTTCAGGAGGTTTGAGGCTGAGACGATGGGGTCTTCTAGATATACAATCATGTCGTCTGCAAATAGAGACAATTTGACTTCCTCCTTTCCTATTTGAATGCCCTTTATTTCTTTTTCTTGCCTGATTTCTCTGGCTAGAACTTCTAATACTATATTGAATAGTAGTGGTGAGAGCGGGCATCCTTGTCTGGTGCCACTTTTCAAAGGGAATGCTTCCAGTTTTTGCTCATTCAGTATGATATTGGCTGTTGGTTTGTCATAAATAGCTTTTATTATTTTGAGATACGTTCCATCGATACCTAGCTTATTGAGTGTTTTTAGCATAAAGGGCTGTTGAATTTTGTCAAAGGCCTTCTCTGCATCAATTGAGATAAGCATGTGGTTTTTGTCTTTGGTTCTGTTTATGTGGTGAATTACGTTTATAGACTTGCGTATGTTGAACCAGCCTTGCATCCCCGGGATGAAGCCTACTTGATCATGGTGGATAAGCTTTTTGATGTGCTGTTGCAATCGGCTTGTCAGTATTTTATTGAAGATTTTTGCATCTATGTTCATCATGGATATTGGCCTGAAGTTTTCTTTTCTTGTTGAGTCTCTGCCGGGTTTTGGAATCAGGATGATGTTGGTGTCATAAAATGATTTGGGAAGAATCCCCTCTTTTTGTATTGTTTGGAATAGTTTCAGAAGGAATGGTACCAGCTCCTCTTTGTATGTCTGGTAGAATTCAGCTGTGAACCCATTTGGACCTGGGCTTTTTTTGGGTGGTAAGCTTTTAATTGCTCCCTCAACTTCAGACCTTGTTATGGGTCTGTTCAGGGTTTCGGCTTCTTCCTGGTTTAGGCTTGGCAGGAGGCAAGTGTCCAGGAATTTATCCATTTCTTCCAGGTTTATTAGTTTGTGTGCATAGAATTGTTTGTAATAATCTCTGATGATGGTTTGAATTTCTGTGGAATCTGTGGTGATATCCCCTTTACCGTTTTTTATTGCATCAATTTGGTTATTCTCTCTTTTCTTTTTTATTAATCTGGCTAGTGGTCTGTCTATTTTGTTGATCTTTTCAAAAAACCAGCTCCTGGATTTATTGATTTTTTGAAGGGTTTTTTGTGTCTCTATCTCCTTCATTTCTGCTCTGAACTTAGCTATTTCTTGTCTTCTGCTAGACTTTGAGCTTTTTTGATCTTGCTCCTCTAGCTCTTTCAGTTTTGACGATAGGGTGTCAATTTTTGATCTCTCCTTGCTTCTCATGTGGGCACTTATTGCTATATATTTTCCTCTAGAGACTGCTTTAAATGTGTCCCAGAGATTCTGGTATGTTGTGTCTTCATTCTGGTTGGTTTCGAAGAACATCTTTATTTCTGCCTTCATTTCATTGTTTATCCAGTCAACATTCAAGAGCAAGTTGTTCAGTTTCCATGAAGCTGTGCGGTTCTGAGTTAGTTTTTGAATTCTGAGTTCTAATTTGATTGCACTGTGGTTTGAGAGACTGTTTGTTACGATTTCCGTTCTTTTGCATTTGCTGAGCAGTGATTTACTCCCAATTATGTGGTCAATTTTAGAGTAGGTGTGATGTGGTGCTGAGAAGAATGTATATTCTGTGGATTTGGGGTGGAGAGTTCTGTAAATGTCTATTAGGTTTGCTTGGTCCAGGTCTGAGTTCAAGTCCTGGATATCCTTGTTAATTTTCTGTCTGGTTGATCTGTCTAATGTTGACAATGGGGTGTTAAAGTCTCCCACTATTATTGTGTGGGAGTCTAAGTCCCTTTGTAAGTCATTAAGAACTTGCCTTACGTATCTGGGTGCTCCTGTATTGGGTGCATATATATTTAGGATCGTTAGCTCTTCTTGTTGCATTGATCCTTTTACCATTATGTAATGTCCCTCTTTGTCTCTTATGATCTTTGTTGCTTTAAAGTCTAATTTATCGGAGATGAGAATTGCAACTCCTGCTTTTTTTTTCTCTCCATTTGCTTGGTAAATCTTCCTCCATCCCTTTATTTTGAGCCTTTGTGTATCCTTGCATGTGAGATGGGTTTCCTGGATACAGCACACCGATGGGTTTTGTCTTTTTATCCAATTTGCCAGTCTGTGTCTTTTGATTGGGGCATTTAGTCCATTTACATTTAGGGTTAATATTGTTATATGTGAATTTGATACGGCCATTTTGGTGCTAGCTGGCTGTTTTGCCCTTTAGTTGAGCTGGTACTTGTTGTTCCTTTATATGTGTAGAGCCTCTTTCAGGAGCTCTTGTAGAGCTGGCCTGGTGGTGACGAAATCTCTGAGTACTTGCATGTTCCCAAAGGATTTTATTTTTCCTTCACTTATGAAGCTTAGTTTGGCTGGATAGGAGATTCTGGGTTGAAAGTTCTTTTCTTTAAGGATGTTGAATATTGGCCCCCACTCTCTTCTGGCTTGTAGGGTTTCTGCTGAGAGATCTGCTGTGAGTCTGATGGGCTTCCCTTTATGGGTAACCCGACCTTTCTCTCTGGCTGCCCTTAGTATTTTCTCCTTCATTTCGACCCTGGTGAATCTGACGATTATGTGCCTTGGGGTTGCTCTTCTTGACGAATATCTTTGTGGTGTTCTCTGTATTTCTTGGACTTGAATGTTTGCCTGCCTTGCTAGGTTGGGGAAGTTTTCCTGAATAATATCCCGAAGAGGATTTTCCAGCTTGGATTCATTCTCTTCGTCGCATTCGGGTACGCCTATCAAACGTAGATTAGGTCTTTTCACATAGTCCCACATTTCTTGGAGACTTTGTTCATTCCTTTTTACCCTTTTTTCTCCAGTCTTGCCTTCCCGTTGTATTTCATTGAGTTGATCTTCGACCTCTGATATCCTTTCTTCTGCTTGGTCCATTCGGCTGTTGATACTTGTACATGCTTCGCGAAGTTCTCGTGTTGCGTTTTTCAGCTTCATCAATTCACTTGTATTCCTTTCTATTTTGTCCATTCTTGTTAGCATTTCGTCAAATCTTTTTTCAAGGTTCTCAGTTTCTTTGCATTTGGTTAGAACATGTTCTTTAAGTTCACAGAAGTTTCTTACTACCCACCTTCTGAAGTCTGATTCTGTCATTTCATCACACTCGTTCTCCCTCCAACCTTGTTCCCTTGCTGGTGAGGAGTTGTGATCCCTTGTAGGAGGAGAGGTGTTCTGGTTTCGGGTGTTTTCATCCTTTTTGCGCTGGTTTCTTCCATCTTTAAGGATTTATCCACCTGTTGACTTTGTAGTTGCTGGCTTTCAGATTGGGTCTCAAATCTTTCAGATTGACGTTCTGTTTGTTGATGATGAGGTTATTTCTGTTTCTTGGTTTTCCATCTGACAGTCTGGCCCCTCTGCTGTAGGTCTGCTGAGGTTCACTCCAGGCCCTGCTTGCCTGGGGTTCACCTGCAGCAGCTGTTGAACAGCAAGGGTTGTTACCAGTTTTCTTCTTCTGCTATCTTTGTCCCAAATGGATACCCGCTTAGTGTCAATCTGATCTCTCTTTTATGAGGTGTCTTTTTGGATATATAGGGGTCAGGGAGCTGCTTGAGGAGACGGTCTCGTCTTTATAGGAGCTCAAATGGTGAGCTACGAGCTCTGTTGTTGTTCATTCAGAGCTGCTGGGCAGGTACTTTTAGGTCTGCTGCAGCTGAACTCATAAACTGCTTTTTGTTCCCAGGTGCTCCGTCCCAGGGATTTAGGGCTTTATTTATGAGTTTCTGTTATGCTGCTGCCTTCCTTTTTTTTTTTTTTTTTTTTCCTTCAGACCTGCCCAGCCCAGCAAGGAGGCAGCCTAGTCACTGTCAGCCTATAGCAGCTTTGCTGAGCTGGTGTGGGCTCTGCCCTGCTGCGGAGTGAACTTCCCTGCAGTCCTATTTATATGGGTGTAGTTAGAACTGCTTTGGCGATGGTGGCCTGCCTCTGTTGGGGCGGAGTCTCTTTGCTTTGGCGGGTTGCCTTGGCAACAGTGGGCTGCCTCAGCAATGGTGGGTTGCCTTGGCAACGGCGGGCTGCCTCAGTAATGGCGGACGCCCCTCCTCCACAGAGCTGGACCGTCCCGGGTTCAGCTGCGCTTGCTGTGAAACTCTCAATCCAGAGTTTCTGGTTGCTGTTCTTTGTGGGGGTGGGGCCAGCCGAGCCTGATCGCCTGGCTCCCTGCCTCAGAGCCTTTTTTAAGTTGGTGTTCCAGTCGCCTGTTGAAGAGGCGCCGGGGTCTGTTTGTTTTCCCCTGCGGCCACTCACTGCGCTGGCTTAAACAGCGGCACTGAGGTTTGTTGCGCCTTTTTTTTTTTTTTTTTTTTTTGCCCTGGAATCTACTGTCCTGGTTCTCTGCTCAGTCCCCTTTTTGAACCGGTGTATGGGTGACTTCCCGTGGCTCCAATCGCCAGCCAAAAGGGCCCCCGGACGGGTGTATTTTGTATGGAGAACCGCCGCTCCGGGGCGCCGACAAAGCAGCCGCGCAGGGCAAAGCAGCGGCGCTGGCCGGCACAGTCGCGCTGGCCGAAACAGCCGCGCTGGCGACCGTGGAGCACCTCCGCCCGGGAATTTCCTAGTCTGTGGGCAATAAAAACGCGGCGTCCACTCACCTTCTGCGCTTTCACAGGGAGCTGCAATCCTGAGCTGTTCCTAAACGGCCATCTTGGATCGTCCCCCGACATTTCCTTAAACCAAAGCGTAATCCAGAGTGAGACCCTAACCCTCTACAATTCTTAGAAGGCTGAGAGAGGTGAGGAAGCTTCAGAAGAAAAATTTGAAGCTAGCAAAGGTTGATTCATGAGATTTAAGAAACTCTCCCATAACATAAAAGTACAAGATAAAGTAACAAGTGTTGACAGAGAAACTGCAGCAGATTATCCAGAAGATACGGCTAAGATCATTGATAAAAGTGGCTGCACCAAACAACAGATTTTCAACGTAGATGAAACAGCCTTGTATTTGAAGAAGATACTACTTAGGACTTTCATAGCTGGTGAGGAAAAGTCAATGCCTGGCTTCAAAGCTTCCAAGGACAGGCTGACTCTCTTATTAGGGGCTAATGCAGCTAGTGACTTTAAGTTGAAACCAATGTTCATTTATCATTCTGAAAATTGTAGGGCCTTTAAGAATTATGCTAAATCTACTTAGCTTGTGTTCTATAAATGGAATAATAATGGAATAATAAAGCCTGGTTGACAGCACATCTGTTTATAGCATGGTTTACTAAATACTAGAGACCTACTGCTCAGGGGAAAAAGAAAATTCTTTTAAAATACTACCCCGCATTGACAATGCGCCTGGTCAGCCAAGAGCTCTCATGGAGATGTACAAGGAGATTAACATTATTTTCATGACTGCTAACACAACATCCATTCTGCAGCCTGTGGATCAAGGTTTAATTCTGACTTTCAAGCCTTGCTATAGCTGCCATAGATAATGATTCCTTTGAAGGATCTGGGCAAAGTAAATTGAAAACCTTCCTGAAAGGACTCGCCATTCTACCTCCTTTTAAGAACATTCATAATTCATGGGAGGAGGTCAAAATATCAACATTGTCAGGAATATGGAAGAGGTTGGTTCTAGCCCTCATCAGTGACTTTAAGGGGTTTAAGACTTCAGTGGAGGAAGTAACTGTAGATGTGGTAGAAAAAGCAAGAGAACTCGAATTAGAAATAAAGCCTGAAGATTGGGATTGAATGCTAAAATCTCCTAACTTTAATGGATGAGGATTTCTTCTTATGAATGAGCAAAGAAATTGGTTTCTTTAGATGAAATATATTTCTGGTGACGATGCTGTGAACATTGTTGAAATGGCAACAAAGAATTTAGAATATTTCAAAAACTTAATGATAAAGCAGCAGCAGGTTTTAGAGGATTTACTATAATTCTGAAAGAAATTCCAGTGTGGGTAAATGCCATCAAACAATATCTCATGCTACAGAGAAATCTTTCTGGAAAGGAAGAGTCAGTTGATGCAACAAACTTTATTGTTCTCTTTAAGAAACTGCCTCAGCCACTCCAGCCTTCACCAAACACCACCCCAGTCAGCCAGTAGCCATTAACATCAAGCCAAGACCCTTTCTCCGCAAAAAGATTATGACTCACTGAGGCTACATTTTTTAAGTCAATAACGCGTTTTTGATTAAGGTATGTGCATTTTTTTAGATATAATGCTGTTGCACACCTGATAGGCTATAATATAGTATAAACATAACTTTTTTGTACAATGGGAAACAAAAATTCATGTGACTTGCCTTGTTCTGATAACTTTCTTGGGGTGGTCTGCAGCTATACCTGCAATATCTCCAAGATATGCCTGTACTTTTTCTTACATTTATTTACTGGTGACAGCTTTTCTTTTTATAGTTATATCACTTAGAATAATAATTTTAATATTTCCTTCCCAGTATTCATGCTTCTTTATCTGAATAATGTCTTATCACTTTGGCTAAAACATTCAAATCAAAATTGTTTTACTACTGTATTCCCAATGCCTGGAATACTGCTTGAAATGTAGTAGGCACTCAGTAACTGTATGATTAATGTATTATATCATCGTGAGGATGCTGTCAGCCTTGTTTATCCTCCCTAATTGAATGGGAAGACTTTGCTGATTTGTACATTCATTTAAAAAAATTTACTGAATGTTTACTTACTTATTCTTTAATAAGCCTTGTACTAGAATTCCTGGGAATACAACATTCAACATGAATGTCAAATTATTTCTGCCCTTAAGGAGCTCACAGTGTAGTACAAGAGAAAATAAACAAGTTCTAAAAGACCCTCATAGGCATAGTAATAGATATCTGTACAGAGGATATGAGAGCACTGGGGAGGTAAGCACAACCATTAGGTAGGTAAGTCAGTAGGGGTGGGTGGTTATGTGAGTATATGTGTGAGTGTATGTGTGTGTACCTTGTTTATATGTGTGTATGCTGGAGAGAGTACGGACTGAGAGATGTGGTGACAGGTAGCTTCTTGAAGTTGATGATGCCCTATCTCAGCTAAAAGGACTATATTAGAAAGAACCAGCGTAGGGACTGTGAGGGCATTTGGAGTAGAGGAGACCACGTGAGTAAAGACCAAAAAGTCAGAATGGCCCAGTGCAAGACATACGCAGGGGTATATGTAGTGCTTTGTGTACAAAGTGGAAATTTCAAGGCAGCAGCAGCAGAAAGTGAGTCTGGAGAACCACCCTGTGTGCAGTGTTGAAGAGCTAAGATTTATAGGAGAGTCATGATGATCTGATTCACCTTTTAAAGTCTGTGGAGGATTACTTGGCGTAGAAGGGCAGAATAAATGCATCTGGGAGGCTATGGGAGTAGCTGAGGTATGAAAGAAGGTGGTGATTTGGACTATGATCATGAATAGTGGATTCAGAATATATTTTGGAGTTAGAGGCAACAGGATTTGCTGATGGGTTTGATGTGGTATTTGAAGGAAAGATAGGAAAACAACTAAGTTTTTGGCTTGAGCAAACAAGTTAATGATCATGCCATGTACTGAAATGGGAGACTTGGGATGGATTTGTGGGGCCCAGACAACTATAGTTTTGTGTGGTTTTTTTTTTTTTTTTTTTGGTGCCAGCAGTAATTAGAGCCCAGAGTAAACACAAGAAAGATTGTGATGCCAAAAGAGAAACTGTCAGCTTGTCTGGGTTTCCATTATAACCCATGTGTGTTAATTGGCAGAGGAGAGAGGTAGAGCCCATGGGCCTATTCACAGCTACTTTGGTTCCTGTTTTACATTTGCCACATCAGATTCTTTGAAATAAATAAATTGCTGGCTACTATTGCTGGGACGACCAAAGCAGTGCTAAAGACAGAAGGTTTGTTTATTGAATGAGATTATCTTCCTATTGAGACAACCAGGAATTCAACCACCAAAATTATGGGGTGTCTTGAGAGGAATTAAGTAGGAAAGAAAATTAATGCAGTACGAAAAGGGAAAAGATAAAGACTGTGAGGGTAATCTGGATAATCTGAAAAACTGGAAGGAGGGCAGTCATTTATTCTACATGAGGAGGAAGTGAAGTAGATGACACTTTTCCGTGGGGTGTGTCTTAGTCTGTTTTGTGATGCTATCAGAAAACCTGACACTGCGTAATTTATAAGCAGTAGAAATTTATCAGCCAGGTGCAATGGCTCATGTCTGTAATCCTGACACATTGGGAGGCTGAGGCTAGCAGTGGATTGCTTGAGTCCAGGAGTTCGTGAGCAGCCTGGGAAAACCTCATCTCTACAAAAAATAAAAAAAATTAGTCAGGCATGATGGTGTATGCATGTAGTCCCAGCTCCTTGAGAGACTGAGGTGGGAGAATCACCTGTGCCAAGGGAGGTCAAGGCTGAATTGAGCCCTGATCACACTACTGCACTTCAGCCTCTGTAACAGAGTGAGATCCTGTCTCAGAAAAAGAAAAAAATTTATTTGTCTTATGGTTCTAGAAGCTGGGAAGTCCAAGAGCATAGCACCAGTATTTGTTGAGGGCCTTCATGCTTCATCTTCCCATAGCAGAAGATGAAAGGGCAAGAGAGCACAAAAGCAAGAGAGAGCCAAACTTGCTTTTATAATGAGGCCATTCTTGTGATAGCTAGCCCACCCCCATGGTAATGACATAAATCCATTCAGGAAGGTAGCACCCTCGTGAGCTAATCACCATTTATTAGGTTCCACCTCCCAATTCTGTTGCATTGGAAATTAAGTTTCCAATGCTGAAACTTTGGGAAACACATTCAGGCTATAGCAGGGTGTTCATAGAAATATGATTAAAGTGTTTTCTGCTCAAATAAGCTTGGAAAAGGCTGCTGAAATGTGTCCCAGTTGTTGTATTGTAGGACTGCTCAGAGTCTCTCATATGCAAATGTACATTGTTATTTCCAGTAGAGGGAAGCAGAAATGGGAACACTTGAACAAAATATTAGCAAACAAATTACCATGCTCTTCCTAATCTAAGATACTGAGTAAAGAGAGCAACTGAGAGGAGCAAGGTTTATGAAAATGATAGATTAGGAAGCTCCAGAAATCCATCCCTTTATCTAAATAACTACCGACCTGGAAGGAACCGTATGAAGTGTCTGTTGTGGAATTCTACAGTCCAGTTGAACACTTACAGCAAATATTAAAGTATAATTTGGAAATGTCACAGATGGACAATTTCAGCCTTCAGCAAGTAAGATTCTGCAATCCCTAAGGAGTGGGATAGATTACAGAGTTTTTATAAAATACTACACAAATGTCCAATTCTCAACAAAAAATGACAGAACACACACAGAAACAGGAAAAGTATGGCCCAGTACAGGAAAAACATAATTTTACATGAGACATCCCCAAGGAAATTCAGATATTGGAATTACTAGTCAAAAATGTGAAATCAACTGTCTTAAGCATGTTCAATTAGTTAAAGGAACCCATAGATAAAGAACTAAAGGAAATCAGGAAAATGATATCAAAAAATGAAAATATCAGTAAAGATATTGAAATTATTTAAAAACCAAAGAGAAATTCTGGAGTGAAAGTACAGTAATTTATATTTTAAAAACACAGTAGAGACTGAGCATGGTGACATATGCCTTTCATTCCTGCACTTTGGAAGGCTGAGGTGGGTGGATCACTTGAGTCCAGGAGTTCAAGACCAGCCTGGGCACCATGAAGAAACCCCATCTCTACAAAAAATGCAAAAATTAGCTGGGTGTGGTGATGCATGCCCGAAGTCCAGCTACTTGGGAGGCTGAGGCACAAGAATGGCTTGGATCTGGGAGGCAGAGGTTGCAGTGAGTTGAGATTGCGCCACTGCACTCCAACCCAGGCAACAGATTGAGATCCTGCCACAAGAAAAGAAAGAAAAAAGAAACACACACACTAGAGAGGTTCCACAGCTGATTTGAGGAGGTAGAACACAAATTCATTGAACTTGAAGAAAAGAAAATTGAACTTTTTCTGTCTGAGAAGCAGAATGGAAAAAATGAACAGAGCCCAAAGGACCTGTGAGACATTATCAAACATAGAACCCTTTGTATTACAGGAGTACCAGAAGGAAAAGAGAGAGAGAAAACACCAGAAAGACATATTTGAAGAATAATGGCTGAGGAACAGTATCTTCTAGTTTCTGTGCCAGCTCCTCAGTGATCAAAAGCAACAGTTAGCCATCAGAACACATAATCTACCCTGGTCCCATGAATCTAAACCAGGATTATGGGGCTAGGGAATGGTAATTGCTACCACTTGAAATGCTAATTTGAAATACTTGAAGAATAGTAAAATTCTTCATGTTTGATGAATTTTTTTTTATTTTTTTATTTTTGAAAATTTTTAATGTACATACCCAAGAAGGCCAGTGTACTTCAAGCATAAAACATCAGAGGTTTACACCAAGGCACATTATAGTGAAATTGCTGAAACCCAAAAACAAAGATGGTATATTGAAAGCAGCAAGAGGGAGGCAACTTGTCACATATAAGGGCTCCTCAATAATGTTAACAGTTTATTTCTCATCAGAAACTACAAGGTCCAAAATCAACCAATCAAAAAAAAGAGAAACAAACAAAAAAAGAAACTATGGGGGCCAGAAAGCAGTGGGATGACATATTTAAAGACCTGAAAGAAAGAAACTGTCAACCAAGATTGTCTATCTGGCAACAGTATCTGTTTTTTTGTTTGTTTGTTTTTTGAGACAGAGTCTCACTTTGTCTCCCATGCTGGACTGCAGTGGCATGATCTCAGCTCACTGCAACCTCCGCCTCCTAGGTTCAAGGGATTCTCCCGTCTTAGCCTCCAGAGTAGCTGGGACTACTGGCACGTGCCACCATACCTAGCTAGTTTTTTATTTTTAGTAGAGATGGGGTTTTGCCATGTTGGCCAACCTGGTCTCAAACTCCTGACCTCAAGTGATCCGCCCTCCTCAGCCTCCCAAAGTGCTGGGATTACAGGTATGAGCCACCGCGCCCGGCCAATATCTTTAAGAATAAAGGAGATGAAGCTGGGCATGGTGGCTTACATCTATAGCCTCAGTGACTTGGGAGACTGAGGGAGGAAGATTGCTGGAACCCAGGAACTTGAGGCTGCAGTGTGCTGTGAGCGTGTATGTGAATAGCCACTGCACTCCCTCCTGCTTAGGCAACACAGCAAGATGCTCTCTCTAAAAAAAAAAAAAAAAAAAAAAAAAAAAAAAAATTTTAAGAATAAAGGAGAAATTAAGACATTTCCAAATATTATAAAAGCCAAAGTAGTTCACTACTGATAGACAAGAAATGCTAAGGCAAGTCCTTCAGGCTGAAAGGAAGAGATACTATACAGCAGTTTGAAGCCAAAAGAAAAAATAAAGACTGTTGGTCAAGGTAGTTACATAGGTAAATGTAAAAGCCATTGTTACTGTGCTTTTGAAATTGTTATTTCTCTTTTTCCTATATAATGTAATGGGCAAATTTAATAATACTTATAAATCTATAATAGGATGTATGTAATATATAAAGATATAGCCTATGGCTGGGCGCAGTGGCTCACGCTTGTAATCCCAGCCCTTTGGGAGGTCAAGGTGGGTAGATCACAAAGTCAGGAGATCAAGACCATCCTGGCCAACCTGGTGAAACCCTGTCTCTACTAAATACACAAAAATTAGCTGGGCATGGTGGCACGTGCCTGTAATCCCAGCTACTGGCAAGGCTGAGGCAGTAGAATCTCTTGAACGAGGGAGTCAAAGGTTGCAGTGAGCCAAGATTGCACCACTGCACTGCAGCCTGGCGACAGAGTGAGACTCTGTCTCAAAAAAAAAAAAAAAAAAAAAAAAGATAGAGTGACAATAAGAATAAAAAGGGAGGGGGTAGAGATGTAGAGTAACAGAGTGCTGTAGACTACTGAAACTTAGTTGATATTAGTCAAAGGATGTTATTTAAGATATTGATTGTAATTTCCAAGAAAATTTTTAAGAAAATAACTAATATAGAGAATGGGAGAAAAGAAGGGAATTAAAATGAAACAGCAAAAAAAGAAAAACAGAAAAATAGTAATGAAGTAATTGAAAAGCAAAAAAGTATGTAAGGCATATAGGAAACAATTGAGGGAAAAAGTGAATTCCTTCTTTATTGATAATCATGTAAATGAATGAAACATGACTGTTAAAAGGTAGATAAGATTAAACAAAACAAGAATCCATCTATAAGCTGTCTACAAGAGAATCAAATTAAACATAAGGACACAAAATGGTTGATAGCAAAATAATGAAAATACTAAAAAAGAACGAGTGACTATATTATTATCAGACAAAATTGACTTGTTAAATCTAAGAAAGTTTACAAGAGATGCAGAGGACTTTAAATTGATAAAAGGTTTAACACAGCAAAAACATAAAACAATTCTAAATATATACATAACAAAGGAGCCCCAAAATACATGAAGTAAAAATGGACAGAATTAAAGGGAGAAATAGATCTACAATAACTGTTGAAGACTTGTACCCACTTTCAATAATGGTGAGAACAATGATATAGGAAATCCGTAAGGAAATAAAGGATTCAACAGCTGTATAAACCAATTAGACCTAAAATACTGCATCCAAAAATATAATACCCATTCTTAAGTGCATACATAACATTCTCTAGATTAGACCATACGTTAAACAACAAAACAAATTGTTATGAATTGATTGTGTTCCCCTGAAATTCATATGCTACAGTCCTAACTCCCATTACATCTCAGAATGTGGCTATATGGAAATAGAGCCTTTAAAGAGGTAATTATGGTTAAGTAGAATGGGTTCTAATTTAGTATGACTGGTGTCCTTACACCAAGAAGGAGATGTGTGCACACAGAGAAAGTGCCATGTGGGAGCACAGTGAAAGAGACAAGCCAAGGAGAGAGGCCTCAGGAAAAACCAAGCCTACTTGTATCTTGATCATGTACCTCCAGCATCCAGAAATGTGAGAAAATAAATTTTGGCTAGGTCACTCAGACTGGTATTTTGTTATGGTAGCTCTAGCAAACTAATACATTTTAAAACTTTCAAACTACCGAGTATCTTTTCTGTTCACAATGGAATGAACCTAGAAATCACTAACAGAAGGAAAACTGTAAAATTAATAAATATGTGCAGATTAAACAACACAGTCTTATATAACCTTTTGATCCCAAGAATTTTCTTTCTTTTTTCTTTCTTTTTTTTTTTGATTTTTTATTTCCATAGGTTTTTGGGGAACAGATAGTATTTGGTTACATGAGTAAGTTCTTTAGTGGTAATTTTTGAGACAATGGTGCACCCATCACCCAAGCAGTATACACTGAACTCAATTTGTAGTCTTTTATTTCTCACCCGCTTCCCACCCATTCCCCCCGACCAGTCCCCAAAGTCTGTTGTATTATTCTTCTGCCTTTGCATCCTCATAGCTTAGCTCCCACTTATGAGTGAGAACGTACCATGTTTGTTTTTCCATTCCTGAGTTACTTCACTTAAAATAATAATCTCCAGTCCCATCCAAGTTGCTGCAAATGCCATTAATTCTTTATAAATCCTTTTTATGGCTGAGTAGTATTCCATGGTATATATATATATATACACAGTTTCTTTATGAACTCGTTGATTGATGGGCATTTGGACTTGTTCCACATTTTTGCAGTTGCAAATTGTGCTGCTGTAAACATGCATGTGCATGTATCTTTTTCCTATAACAACTTCTTTTCCTCTGGGTCAGTACCCAGTAGTGGGATTGCTGGGTCAGGTGATAGTTCTACTTTTAGTTACTTAAGGAATTTCCACACTATTTTCTATAGTATTGTGCTCGTTTACATTCCCACCAGCAGTGTAGAAGTGCTCCCTTTTCACTACATCCACACCTACATCTATTATTTTTTGATTTTTTTATTATGGTCATTCTTGTCAGGAATAAGGTGATATGGCATTGTGGTGTTGACTTGCATTTCCCTGATCGTTAGTGATATTCAGCATTTTTTCATATGTTTATTTGCCGTTTGTGTATCTTCTTTTGAGAATTGTATGTTCATATCCTTAACCCACTTTTTGTTTGGATTGTTTGGGTTTTTCTTGCTAATTTGTTTGAGTTTCTTGTAGATTTTGGATATTAGTACTTTGTGAGATGTACAGATTGTGAAGATTTTCTCTCACTCTATGGGTTGTCTGTTACTCTGGTGACTGTTCCTCTTGCCGTACAAAAGTTCTTTAGTTTAATTAAGTCCCACCTCTTTATCTTTGTTTTCATTGCATTTGCTTTGGGTTCTGGATCATGAAATCTTTGCCTAAGCCGATGTCTAGAAAGGTCTTTTTAATGTTATCTTCTAGAAATTGTATAGTTTCAAGTCTTAAATTTAAGTCCTTGATCCATCTTGAGTTGACTTTTGTATACAGTGAGAGATGAGGATCTCTCGTTGTCCTACGTGTGGCTTGCCAGTTTCCCCAGCATCATTTGTTGAATAGGGTGTCCTTTCCCCACTTTATGTTTTTGTTTGCTTTGTCAAAGATCAGTTGGCTGTTAAGTATTTGGGTTTATTTGTGCGTTCTCTATTCTGTTTCATTGGTCTGTATTCCTATTTTTTATACCAGCACCATGCTGTTTTGTTAGCTATGGCCTTATTGTATACTTTGAAATCAGGTAACGTCATGCCTCCAGATTTGTTCTTTTGGCTTAGTCTTGCTTTGGCTAAGTGGGCTTTTTTTGGTTCCATATAAATTTTAAGATTGCTTTTTTCTAGTTCTATGATGAATGATGGTGGTATTTTGATGGGAATTACGTTGCATTTGTAGATGGCTTTTGGCAATATGGTCATTTCCACAATATTGATTCTACCTATCCATTAGCATGGGATGTATTTACATTTGTTTATGTTGTCTGTGATTTCTCTCAGCAACGTTTTGTAGTTTTCTTTGTAGAGACCTTTCACCTCCTTGGTTAGGCATATTACTAAGTATTTTATTTACTTTGCAGCTATTGTAAAAGGGATTGAGTTCTTAATTTGATTCTCAGCTTGGTTGATGATGGTATATAACAGAGCTGCTGATTTGTGTACATTAATTTCATATCCTGAAACTTTGCTGAATTCATTTATCCATTCTAGGAGTGTTTTGGAGGAGTCTTTTGGATTTTCTAAGTATACAATAATATCATCAGCATACAGTGACAATCTGATTTCCTTTTTACTGATCTGGATGCCCTTAATATCCTTCTCTTGTCTGATTGTTCTGGCTAGGACTTCTGTTACTGTGTTGAATAGAAATAGTGAAAGTGGGCATCCTTGTCTTATTCCAGTTCTCAGAGGGAATGCTTTCAACATTTCCCTGTTCATTATTATGTTGGCCATGGGTTTATCATAAATGGCTTTTATTACATTGAGATATGTCTTTATATGCTGATTTTGCTGAGGGTTTTAATCATAAAGGGATGCCAGATTTTGTGAGATGCATTTTCAACATCTGTTGAGATGGTCGTGTGATTTTGTTTTTAATTCTGTTTATGTGGTGTATCACATTTATTGATTTGCATATGTTAAACTGCCCTTGCATCCCTGGTATGAAACCCACTTGATCATGGTGGATTGTCTTTTTGATATGTTGTTGGATGTGATTAGCTAGTATTTCGTTAAGGATTTTGCATCTATTTTCTTCAGGGTTATTGGTCTATAGTATTTTGTGTGTGTCTTATGTCCTTTCCTGGTTTTGGTATTAGGGTGATACTGGCTTCATAGAATAATTTAGAGAGGATTATCTCTTTCTGTATGTTGTATAATAGTGTCAAAAGGATTGGTACGAATTCTTTGAATGTCTGGTAGAATTCAGCTGTGAATTTATCTGGTCCTGGAATTTTATTATTGGTAATTCTTTTATTACCATTTCCATCTCGCTGCTTTTTATTGATCTGGTTAGGGTTTCCAATTCTTCTTGATTTAAGCTAGGAGGGTTGTATCTTTCCAGGAATTTATCCATCATCCTCTAGGTTTTCTAGTTTATGTGAGTAAAGGTGTTTATAGTAGCCTTGGGTGATTTTTGTATTTCTGTGATATCAGTTGTAATATCTTCCATTTCTTTCTAATTGAGCTTACTTGGATCTTCACTCTTGGTTAGTCTTGCCAATGGTGTGTCAATTTTATTTATCTTTTCAAAGAACCAGCTTTTTGTTTCATTTATCTTTTGTTTTGTTTTGCTTCATTTTCATTTAGTTCCGCTTTGATCTTGGTTATTTCCTTTCTTCTGCTGGGTTTGGGTTTGGTTTGTTCTTGTTTCTCTAGTTCCTTGAGGTGTGACCTTAGATTCTCTATTTGTGCTCTTCCAGACTTTTGATGTGGCCATTTAAGGCCAAGAAGTTTCCTCTTAGCACCACCTTTGCTATATCCCATAGGTTTTGATAGATTGTGATTATTGTTCAGTTTGAATAGTTTTTTAAATTTTCATCTTGATTTCATTGTTGACCCAATTATCACTCAGGAGCAGATTATTAACGTCCATGTATTTGCATGGTTTTGACGGTTCCTCTTGGAGTTGATTTCCAGTTTTATTCTACTGTGGTCTGAAAGAGTACTTGATAAAATTTCAGTTTTCTTAAATTTATTGAGACTTGTTTTGTGACCTATCATATGTTCTATCTTGGAGAAAGTTCCATGTGCTAATGAACAGAATGTATATTCTGTGGTTGTTGGGTAGAATATTTTGTAAATATGTTAAGTCCATTTGTTCAAGGACATAGTTTAAATCCATTGTTTGTTGTTGTTGTTGACTTTCTGTCTTGTTGTCGATGACCTGTTTAGTGCCGTCAGTGGAAGTATCGAAGTCCTCCTCTATTATTGTGTTGCTATCTCGTTACTTAGGTCTAGTAGTAATTGTTTTATACATTTGGGAGCTCCAGTGTTAGGTGCATATATATTTAGGATTGTGATATTTTCCTGTTAGACAAGGCCTTTTATCATTGTATTAGGTTGGTGCAAAAGTAATTGTGGTTTTTGATGTTTTTTTCCATCTTTTTTAACTGCTGTTGCTTTGAAGTTTATCTGTTATAAAAAAGCTACTCCTGCTCACTTTTGGTGTTCATTTGCATGGAATGTCTTTTTCTACCCCTTTACCTTAAGTTTCTGTGAGTCTTTGAGTGTTAGGTAAATCTCTTGAAAGCAGCAGATACTTACTTAGTTGGTGAATTCTTATCCATTATGCTATTTTGTTTCTTTTAAGTGGAGCATTTAGGTGATTTACACCCAACTTTAGTATTGAGATGTGAGGTACTATTTCATTCATTGTGCTATTTGTTGGCTGTATACCTGGTAGTTTTTAAAATTACTGTATTTTTGTTTTATAGGTCCTGTGAGACTTATGAATTGTCTCAGCATTTGTTTGTCTGAAAAAGACTGTATCTTTCTTTCATTTATGAAGCTTAGTTGTGCTCAATGTAAAATTCTTTTTTTTTCAATTTAATTTAATTTTTTTATTGCATTTTAGGTTTTGGGGTACATGTGAAGAACATGCAAGATTGTTGCATAAGTACACACATGGCAGTGTGATTTGCTGCCTTCCTCCCCATCACCTATATCTGGCATTTCTCCCCGTGCTATCTCTCCCCAGCTCCCCAACGCCCGCTGTCCCTCCCCTATTTCCCCCCAACAGACCCCAGTGTGTGATGCTCCCCTCCCTGTGTCCATGTGTTCTCATTGTTAGACACCTGCCTAGAAGCGAGAAAATGCGGTGTTTGATTTTCTGTTCTTGTGTCGGTTTCCTGAGAATGATGGTGTCCAGGTTTATCCATGTCCCTACAAAAAACACGAACTCATCGTTTTTGATGGCTGCATAATATTCCATAGTGTGTATGTGCCACATTTTCCCTGTCCAGTCTATCATCGATGGGCATTTGGGTTTGTTCCAGGTCCTTGCTATTGTAAACTGTGCTGCAGTGAACATTCATGTGCATGTGTCCTTATAGTTGAATGATTTATAATCCTTTGGATATATACCCAGTAATGGGATTGCTGGGTCATACGGAATTTCTGTTTCTAGGTCCTTGACGAATTGCCACACCGTCTACCACAGTGGTTGAACTAATTTACACTCCCACCAACAGTGTATAAGCATTCCTTTTTCTCCACATCCTCTCCAGCATCTCTTGTCTCCAGATTTTTTAATGATCGCTGTTCTGACTGGCATGAGATGGTATCTCAATGTAGTTTTGATTTGCATTTCCCTAATGACCAGTGATGATGAGCATTTTTTCATATGTTTGTTGGCCTCATGTATGTCTTCTTCTGTAAAGTGTCTGTTCATATCCTTTGCCCACTTCTGAATGGGCTTGTTTGGTTTTTTCTTGTAAATCTCTTTTAGTTCTTTGTAGATTCTGGATATAAGCCCTTTGTCAGATGGGTAGACTGCAAAAACTTTTTCCCATTCTGTTGGTTGCCAATTAACTCTAATGACTGTTTCTTTTGCTGTGCAGAAGCTGTGGAGTTCGATTAGGTCCCATTTGTCTATTTTGGCTTTTGTTGCCAATGCTTTTGGTATTTTGGTCATGAGGTCTTTGCCTACACCTGTGTCCCGAATGGTTTTGCCTAGATTTTCATCTAGGGTTTTCATGGTGTTAGGTCTTAGATTTAAGCCTTTAATCCATCTGGAGTTAATTTTAGTGTAAGGTATCAGGAAGGGGTCCAGTTTCTGCTTTCTGCAGATGGCAAGCCAGTTGTACCAACACCATTTATTAAACAGGGAATCCTTTCCCCATTGCTTGTTTTTGCCAGGCTTGTCAAAGATTGGATGGTTGTAGATGTCTTGTGTTGCCTCTGAGGCCTCTGTTCTGTTCCATTGGCCTATATCTCTGTTTTGGTACCAGTACCATGCTGTTTTGATTATTGTTGCCGATGGAGTATAGTTTGAAGTCCAGTAGTGTGATGCCTCCTGCTTTGTTCTTTTTGTTTAGAATTGACTTGGCTATGTGGGCTCTCTTTTGGTTCCATATGAAGTTTAAGGTGTTTTTTTCCAGTTCTGTGAAGAAGGTCATTGGTAGCTTGATGGGGATAGCATTGAATCTATAAATTACTTTGGGCAGTGTGGCCATTTTCACGATATTGATTCTTCCTAACCATGAACATGGAATGTTTCTCCATCTGTTTGTGTCCTCTCTTATTTCATTGAGCAGTGGTTTATAGTTCGCCTTGAAGATGTCCTTTACGTTCTTTGTTAGTTATATTCCTAGGTATTTTATTCTCTTTGTAGCAATTGTGAATGGTAGTTCATTCTTGATTTGGCTCTCTTTAAGTCTGTTATTGGTGTATAGGAATGCATGTGATTTCTGAACATTGATTTTGTATCCTGAGACTTTGCTGAAGTTGCTTATCACATTCAGGAGATTTTGGGCTGAGATGATGGGGGCCTTCTAGATATACAATCATGTCATCTGCAAATAGAGACAATTTGACGTCCTCCTTCCCTATGTGAATACCCTTTATTTCTTTTTCTTGCCTGATTGCTCTGGCTAGAACTTCCAGTACTATATTGAATAGGAGTGGTGAGAAGGGGCATATTTGTCTAGTGCCAGATTTCAAAGGGAATGCTTCCAGTTTTTGCCCATTCAGTATGATATTGACTGTTGGTTTGTCGTAAGTAGCTTTTATTGTTTTGTGATAACGTTCCATCAATACCTAGTTTATTGAGGTTTTTTTAGCATAAAGGGCTGTTGAATTTTGTCAAAGGCCTTCTCTGAATCTATTGAGGTAATCATGTGGTTTTTGTCTTTGGTTCTGTTTATGTGGTGAATTATGTTTATAGACTTGCATATGTTGAACCAGCCTTGCACCCCCAGGATGAATCCTACTTGGTCATGGTGGATAAGATTTTTGATGTGCTGTTGCAGTTGGTTTGCCAGTATTTTATTGAAGATTTTTGCATCTATGTTCATCATGGATATTGGCCTGAAGTTTTCTTTTCTTGCTGAATCTCTGCCGGGTTTTGGTATGAGGATGATGTTGGTCTCATAAAATGATTTGGGAAGGATTCCCTCTTTTTGGATTGTTTGGAATAGTTTCAGAAGGAATGGTACCAGCTCCTCTTTGTATGTTCAGTAGAATTCAGCTGTGAACCCATCTGGACCTGGGCTTTTTTGGGGTGGTAGACTCTTAATTGCTGCCTCAACTTCAGACCTTTTTATTGGCCTATTCCGGGTTTTGACTTCTTCCTAGTGTTAGGCTTGAGAAGTTGCAAGTGTCCAGGAATTTATTCATTTATTCCACATTTACTAGTTTATGTGCATAGAGTTGTTTGTAATAATGTCTGATGATGGTTTGAATTTCTGTGGAATCTGTGGTGATATCCCCTTTATCGTTTTTATTGCGTCTATTTGATTATTCTCTCCTTTCCTTTTTATTAATCTGGCTAGTGGTCTATTTTGTTGATCTTTTTGAAAAACCAGCTGCTGGATTTATTGATTTTTTGAAGATTTTTGGTGTGTCTCTACCTCCTTCAGTTCTGCTCTGATCTTAGCTATTTCTTGTCTTCTGCTAGGTTTTGAGTTTTTTTTATCTTGCTCCTCTAGCTCTTTCAATTTTGATGATAGGGTGTCGATTTTAGATCTCTCCTTCTTTCTCATGTGGGCATTTATTGTTGTATATTTTCCTCTAGAGACTGCTATAAATGTGTCCCAGAGATTCTGGTACGTTGTGTCTTCGTTCTCACTGGTTTCGAAGAACATCTTTATTTCTGCCTTCATTTCATTGTTTATCTAGTCAACATTCAAGAGCCAGTTGTTCAGTTTCCATGAAGCTGTGCGGTTCTGAGTTAGTTTCTGCATTCTGAGTTGTAACTTGATTGTGCTGTGGTGAGAGACTGTTTTTTATGATTTCCATTCTTTTGGATTTGCTGAGGAGTGATTTACTTCCAATTATGTGGTCAATTTTAGGGTAGGTGTGATGTGGTGCTGAGAAGAATGTATATTCTGTGGATTTGGGGTGGAGAGTTCTGTAAATGTCTATTAAGTTTGCTTGGTCCAGGTCTGAGTTCAAGTCCTGGATATCCTTGTTTATTTTCTGTTGTTGATCTGTCTAATATTGACAATGAGGTGTTAAAGTCTCCCACTATTATTGTGTGGGAGTCTAAGTCTCCTTGTAAGTCATTAAGAACTTGCCTTATGTATCTGGGTGCTCCTGTATTGAGTGCGTATATATTTAGGATCGTTAGCTCTTCTTGTTGCATTGATCTTTTTACCATTATGTAATGTCCTTCTTTGTCTCTTTTGATCTTTGTTGGTTTAAAGTCTGTTTTATCAGAGACAAGAATTGCATGTTCTGCTTTCCGTTGCTGTCCATTTGCTTGGTAAATCTTCCTCCATCCCTTTATTTTGAGCCTTTGTGTATGCTTGCATGTGAGATGGCTTTCCTGGATACAGCACACGGATGGGTTTTGGCTTTTTTTTTTTTTTTTTTTATGGGGGGGGTTTGGCTTTTTATCCAATTTGCCAGTCTGTGTCTTTTGATTGGGGCATTTAGCCCATTTACATTTAGGGTTAATATTGTTATGTGTTAATTTGATCCTGCCATTTTGATGCTAGCTGGCTGTTTTGCCCATTATTTGATGCAGTTTCTTCATTGTGTTCATGCTCTTTATCATTTGGTATGTTTTTGTAGTGGCTGGTACTGGTTGTTCCTTTCTATGTTTAGTGCCTCTTTCAGGAGCTCTTGTAAAGCAGGCCTGGTGGTGCTGAAATCTCTGAGTACTCGCTTGTTCGCAAAGGATTTTATTTTTCCTTCACTTATGAAGCTTAGTTTGGCTGGATGGGAGATTCGGGTTGAAAGTTCTTTTCTTTAAGGATGTTGAATATCGGCCCCCACTCTCTTCTGGCTTGTAGGGTTTCTGCTGTGAGTCTGATGGGCTTCCCTTTGTGGGTAACCCGACCTTTCTCTCTGGCTGCCCTTAGCAATTTTTCCTTCATTTCAACCCTGGTGAATCTGACGATTATGTGCCTTGGGGTTGCTCTTCTTGAGGAATATCTTTGTGGTGTTCTTTGTATTTCCGGGATTTGAATAATGACCTGCCTTGCTAGGTTGGGGAAGTTTTCCTGGATGATATCCTAAAGAGTATTTTCCAGCTTGGATTCATTCTCTTCGTCACATTCAGGTATACCTATCAAATGTAGATTAGGTCTTTTCACATAGTCCCATGTTTCTTAGAGACTTTGTTCATTCCTTTTTATGCTAATCTTGCCTTCTCGTTTTATTTCATTGAGTTGATCTTTGACCTCTGATGTCCTTTCTTCTGCTTGGTCAATTTGGCTGTTGAAACTTGTGTATGCTTCGCGAAGTTCTCATGTTGTGTTTTTCAGCTGCATCAATTCACTTATATTCCTGTCTAAGTTGTTTATTCTCATTAGCACTTTGTCAAATCTTTTTTCAAGGTTCTTAGTTTCTTTGCGTTGGTTTAGAACACGTTCTTTTAGCTCACAGAAGTTTCTTATTACCCACCTTCTCAAGCCTGATTCTGTCAATTCATCACACTCATTCTCCATCCAGCCTTGTTCCCTTGCTTATTAGGAGCTCTGATCCCTTGTAGGAGGAGAAATGTTCTGGTTTTGGGTGTTTTTATCCTTTTTGCGCTGGTTTCTTCTCATCTTTGTGGAGTTATCCACTTGTTGTCTTTGTAGTTATTGACTTTCAGATTGGGTCTCTGAGTGGACATCCAGTTTGTTGATGATGTTATTTGTTTCTGTTTCTTAGCCTGCCCTCTAACAGCCTGGCCCCTCTGCTGTAGGACTACTGAGGTCCACTCCAGGCCCTGCTTGCTTGGGGATCACCTGCAGCGACTGCAGAACAGTAAGGCTTGCTGCCAGTTACTTCTTCAGCTATCTTTGTCCCAAAAGGATACCTGCCAGATGTCAGTCTTAGCTCTCCTTTATGAGGTGACTCTTTGGATATATGGGGGTCAGGAAGCTGCTTGAGGAGACAGTCTGTCCTTTATAGGAGCTCAAGTGCTGAGCTGTGAGCTCCATTATTCATTCAGAGCTGCTGGGCAGGTATATTTAAGTCTGCTGCAGCAGAGCTCATAAACCCCCCCTTATTTTTTTCCCCCAGGTGCTCTGTCCCGGGGAGTTACGAGTTTATTTTTTGAGTTTCTGTTGTGCTGCTGCCTTTTTTGAGGGCTGCCCTGCCCAGCGAGGAGGCCGCCTAGTCACTGTCTGCCTGCAGAGGCTTTGCTGAGCTGTTGTGGGCTCTGCCCAGCTGCTGTGTGAACTTCCCTGCAGTTCTATTATACGGGTGTAGTTAGAATTGCCTTGGCAATGGTGGCCCACCTCTATAATGGCAGACTCTCTCTGTAATGGCAGGCTGCCTCGGCAATGGCAAACTACCTCCATAGTGGTGGACTGCCTTGGTAATGGTGGACGCCCCTCCCCCACAGAGCCGTACCATCTTTGGTTCAGCTGTGCTT
Organism: Sapajus apella; assembly: GCF_009761245.1. Classification (NCBI taxonomy): domain Eukaryota; kingdom Metazoa; phylum Chordata; class Mammalia; order Primates; family Cebidae; genus Sapajus; species Sapajus apella. The sequence continues at coordinate 328,034 of NW_022436975.1, forward strand.
GCTGTGAAACTCTCAATCCAGAGCACTTCCGATTGCTGTTTTTTTGTGGAGGTGGACCAGCTGAGCCTGATCACCTGGCTCCCTGCCTCAGAGCCTTTTTATTTTTTTTTTCAGTTGAATGGTCGACTGTCCCCCATATGTTCCAGTCACCTGTTGAAAAGGCACCAGGGTCTATGTGATTTCCCGTGTGGCAACCCCCTGTGCCGGCTGAAACAGCAGTGCTGAGATTTATGGCGCTTTTTGTCTGGGAATCTGCTGGCCTGGCTCCCTGTTTCAGTCCCCTGTTTAATCAGATGAATGGGCGAATTTGCCTTCCCGGAGCTCCAATCCCCAGCTAATATGGCGCCTGGACCTGTGTATTTTGTATGGAGAACTGCTGTGCCAGGTCCCCGCAAAACAGCTGCACCGAGCCGCGCCACTGGCCAAAACAGCAGCGCTGGCAACCTGTGGGGCTCCTCTGCCTGGGAATCTCCTGGTCTGTGGGCAATAAAAATCTGTCTGGAAATGTGGCGTCCACTCACCCTCTGTGCTTTCACTGGGAGCTGCAATCCTGAGCTGCTCCTAATTGGTCATCTTGGGTCCCTCCCCCTCCATGTAAAATTCTAGGTTGTTAATTGTTTTGCTTAAAGAAGCTGAAGATAGGGCCTAAATCCCTTCTAGCTTGTAGCATTTCTGCTGAAAAATCTTCTGTTAATCTGATCAGTTTTCGTTTTTAGGTTACCTGGTGCTTTTGGCTCTCAGCCTCCTAAGTAGCTGGGACTGAAGGCACGCTCCATCACACCCAGCTAATTTTTGTATTTTTGGTAGAGATAGTGTTTCACCATGTTGGCCAGGATGGTCTCAACCTCTTGACCTCATGATCTGCCCACCTCGACTTTCCAAAGTGCTGGGATTACAGGTGTGAGCACCGTGCCCGGCCCGTTTTTTGTTGTTGTTGTTGTTTTTTTAATTATTTTTACTTCATCTTTTGATGGATTGGGTTAATATGAAAACCTTGTCTTCAAGCTCTGAAGTTCTTTCTTCTGCTTTTTCAGTTCTGTTGCTGAGACTTTCCAGAACATTTAGCATTTCTCTGTGTTATTTACTTCCTGATGTTGTGATTTTTTTTTTCATTTTTGCTATCTATTTCACCGAAGATTTCTCCCCTCATTTCTTGTATTATTTCTTTGCTTTCCTTAAATTGGACTTTATCTTTATCTGGTGCCTCCTCGATTAGCTTCATAATCGATCTTCTGAATTCTTTTTCAGGTAAATCAGAGATTTATTCTTGGTTTGAATCTTTTCCTGCTGAGCTAGTGTGATTTTGTGGGGATATGAAAGCACCCTGTTTTGTTATATAACCAAAATTGTTTTTCTGGTTTCTTATTTGGGTAGGCTTTGTCAGAGGGGAGATCAGGGACTCAAGGCTCTTGTTCAGACTCTTTTGTCCCACAGGGTGTTCCCTTGATGTATTACTCTCTGCCTTTTCCTAGGGATATGGCTTCCTGAGAGCCAAGCTGTAGTGACTATTATTTCTCTTCTGGATCTAGCCATTTAGCAGGGCTAACAAACCCTGGGTTATTACTGGGAGTTGTCTGCACAGAGTCCTGTGATGTGAACCTTCTTGAGGTCTCTCTGCCACGTATACCAACACAGTATTTAAGGTGTCTCTTGGGTCTTGCAGGAGCAATCTGCTTCCTTCAGAGGGATTTCTGATTCTCTTGGCTTTCCTGGTACATTCCTGTAGTAGTTCTGGAGCAAAAGTTGATGATATGAATCTCTATGAGCTGCTCTGTGTGAGTGGGGGCTGCAGTCTATTCCTGCCTCCTGTCCATCATTTCTCCCCCACGAATCTCTGAGAAGAAATTATTGAGATGAATGAAAAAAAAACATAATGTACCAAAACTACGGGATGATGTGAAAGCAGTATGAAAGGTTGGAAATTTATGGATATAAATATATATATATATATATATATAGAGAAGAAAAGAAAGATATTAAATCAGTAAACTAACTACACATGTTAAGGTACTAGAAAAAAAGAGCGAACTAAATGCAATGCTAGCAGTAGGATGGAAATAATAAAGATAGAGTAGAGATGAAAGAGTACAAACATTAGAGAAAAATCAAAGAACATTTTTAAAAACATTGCATCTTTGCAGAAGTCAGCAAAATAGACCAAACTTAAGCTAGATTGACTAGGGAAAAAAACTAGTCAAATTACTAGAATCAGAAGTAAAGAAGAGACAATTATGATTTTACAAAAATGAAAAGGATTATATGAGAATCCTATAAACAACTGAACACCAACAAAATTGGGCAACCTAGATGAAACGAACAATTTTCTACAAAAAACAGTCTGCCAGAACTGACTCATGAAGAAATAAAACATCTGAATAGACCTATAACCAGTAAGGAGATTAAATCAGTAATAAAAACCTTCTAATGAAGAAAGATCCACAATCAAATGTATCCATGAGTAAAAATTCTACCAAGCATTTAAAGAAGAATTCACACCAGTTGTTCTCAAATTCCTCCCAAAAATTGAAGGGAAAGGAACACTTCCTGATTACCCTGGTGACAAACTAGGCAAAGATTTTACAAGAAAACTAGAGACCAGTATCCCTGATGAGTATTGATTAAAAAGTCAACAACACTGTAGCAAATTGGATTGAGCAGCATATTAAAAATGGGATTTTCCAGAATACAAGGATAGTTCACAAAAACCAATCCATGTAATGTACCACATTAATGGAATGAAGGAGAAAAACCATACAGTTGTTCTAATTGATGCAGAAGTATTTGACAGACTCCAACACTTTATGATAAAAACACTCCAACAAACTAGGAATATAAGGTTACTTCCTCAACCTAACATAGACCATTTATGGAAAACCCATACCTAACATACCAAATAATGACAACCTATAAGCTTTCCCTCTAAAATCAGAAACAAGACAAAGATGCTTGTTTTCACCACTTTCGTTTAAGATAGCGCTAGAAGTTCTGGCCAAAGCACTTAGGCAAGAAAAAGAAAAGATCTAGATTGGAAAGAAAGAAAATTGTCTCTGTTCAGAGATGACATGATCTTATATGTAGAAAACCCTAAAGATTACACAGAGAGAGAGAGAGACAGCATGTGCTAATAAATTGAGCAAAGTTGCACGATGCAGATTAATATACAAAAAATTCATTGGATTTTTATCATTAGCAGTGAATAATCTAAAAAAGGAATTTAAGTAAACAGTATCAACTATAACAGCATTTTTTTTAAAACCACTTAGGAAAACAAACTTAACCAAGTAGATCCCAGACTTTTGCAATAAAAACTACAAAACAGATTTAGGCAAGATGACCAACTAGATGTAGCTAGGTGGAACAGCTGTCACAAAGGAACCAGGAAGACCTGGTGCATTCCTAACAGATCTTCAGAAGGAAGGCACTAAGTGGATGGAAGGAAGAAACAGAAGCTGGGCTGAAAGGGTAGGAAGCTGGGAACCCAGTATAGGGCTACTGCGTACTGGGACTCCTTCCTAGCTCCCAGTGACTTAGGGGGAATGGCTGAGTTGAACTGACAATGAGCAACCTGCTCTCACCACAAGCCTCTGGAATACCAGGAGGCAGAGACCCCTTTTCCCCTTCCCTCCCCTCCCTTCCCCCGCTTCCCCCTCCTTTTACCCTTCCCTTCCTCTTACCCTCCCCTCTCTTCCCCTCCCCTCCCATACCCTCCCCTTCCCTATCAAAATTCCAACAGCATTTTTTTGTAGAAAAAGAAAATCTATTTGAATATTCATATGGACTATCAACAGACCTCAAATAGCCAAAACAATATTAAAAGGAAGAACAAATATGGAAGTCTCACAATTTCTGATTTCAAATATTAATACAAATCTACAGTAATTAAAACAGTCGGGTACTAGTATAAGGAGAGAGGTAGAGATCAGTGGGATAGAATAGAGGCCCCACAAATAAGCAGTCTTACATATATGGTGGAGTGAGTTTTGTTTTTTGGGTGTTTTTTTTGAGACAGAATCTTGCTTTGTCGTCCAGGCTGGAATGCAGTGACGTGATCTTGGCTCACAGCAACCTCCACCTCCCAGATTCAAGCAATTCTCTTGCCTCAGGCACCTCCAGAGGTGCCTGCCACCATGCCTGGCTAATTCTTGTATTTTTAGTAGAGACAGGGTTTCACCATGTTGCCCAGCCTGGTCTCTAACTCCTGACCTCAGGTGATCTGCCCACCTCAGCCTCCCAAAGTGCTTACATTACAGACCCGAGCCACCACGCCTGGCCGTGAAGTGAGTTTTCACAAGGGCACTATGATCATTCAATAGGAAGAACAGTCTTTTTCAACAAATGGGAAAGTTGGAAATCCCTGTGCAAATTAATGACATCGGGCCCTTGTTTTACACCATACACAAAAATCAACTTAAAATAGATTAAAGACTGAAACTTAAGAGCCAGAACTATAAAACCATTAGATGAAAATATAGGGGAATGTCTTGATGACAATGGATTTGGCAGTGATTTATTGGATATGACACTAAAAGCACAGGCAACAAAGGAAAAAAATAGGTAAGTTGAACTTTATCAAAATCTGAAAGTTTCCTTCATCAAAGAACACTGTCAAAAGAGCGAAAAGACAACCCATACAGTGTGAGAAAAGATTTTCAAATTGTATGTCTAATGGATTACTATCCAGAATATATAGGGAGCTCCTATAAATCAGTGTCAAAAAAAAAAATAGAAAATCCAGCGCAAATCAAAAATGAGCAAAGGAATATAATGGACATTTATCCAAAAAATAAAAATAAATTGCCAATAAACACATGAAAAAACACTCTACATCATTAGTCATTAGGGTAACGCAAATCAAAACCACAATGAAATACCATTTTTTGATCAAATATCACTGAGAATAACAATTGTTGGCAAAGATGCAAAGAAATTGGAACTCTTTAGCACTGCTGCTAGAAATTTAAGAAGGCACAGTTACTAAGGAAAACAGTCCTGGAAATGAATGTGTTCCAGAAATAGATAACGTTGACGGTTATACAACATCATGTATGTCCTTAATGCCTCAGAATTATCCACTTAAAATGGTCAAAACATTTATGTATGTTTTATAATAAAAATGAATATAAAAAGAGAAGGAAACACAAGTTATTATTGGCTACTTTTCTGGTGTTTGTTTCAGTTCATAAATTAGTTTTCTAACCCAAATTCATACTTATGTAGTACACATGGATGTGGAGGCATATTGTATCTGTAGATGTATCCATCCATTTACAATAAAACATTTAGTAAAACTTAGTTCTCATTTTCGAAATGGGTGTATTGGAAGGGGAATAATTTTTTTCTGTGAACTCAGAAGGTTCCAAAATTCTAGTTATGCCCTAACTAATTAATCATTAGACTTATAAATAGTACAAGAGTGCTGATTGCAAACTTTTACCTGCATGTTCACTATATGCCGGTACAGTGCCCAATTCCTGAATCTCCTTTAACCTTGCAGTAGCCCTCAGAGTTACTCTGTATCTTCCCCATTTTCTATACAGTCTCCCTGAAAGTAGTAAATGCTGCACAGGAAGACTGCAGTCAGGCCTTGCTGTGTTGAACAAAGCTGCAGCTTGTTGCAGACAACCATGTGCAAGCCTGCTCCTATGGGGCTAACCCCTCTTTCTTATTCTCTCTTAAGAGAGTTTGGGATGATGGCTGTCACCCTGCAAGATCTGGTCGTGTAACTCAAGAAGGCTTGGTAGAGAGCTTGTGCCTGAGTTACCTGAAGGGTAGACACTCTTGAGACACTAATGAGGTGGCCACAGATGGATGAGTGATGATCAACATTCCAGGAGAGTGTTCTGGGTTGAGGGGCCAGTGGGGACCAGGAAAAATTCTACAGAGGATTGTAACATAATTTTGCAGAGTATTATAGGTATTAAAGGGTCAAGTAAAACACTGCTTGCTGTTATCCACATACAGTGTAAACTAAGTGAATTCATAGAGATGAGATGTGCTGTTTTGTTTCTGAAAGAATGTGAGTTCTTGAGAGGACACTGTACTTTTTCTGTTTAGGACACAGTTTATTTACTTCAGAGAAGCTAGACATCAGTGACCTCAAAATAAGTAATTTTGATGCAACAACCCAAGTGATTACTTGTCAGGGATATAAGACAGTTTTGATCCAGCTTTGAAGCCCTGTTCAGAACTTTTACAGTTAAAGCAGTAAACTTATGGTTAAATATTAAACATTATTGAATGAATGGAATGCATCCTATCTAATGCAGCCTCTCAGTAGGTCCATTTGTATTCTTTATCACAAAAGTAAAGACTGGAAAAGCAAACAAAATTTCACTGCTTAAATCCTTCCTTTCTAGCCTTGGTTTTCTGGGGGTGTGGTGTTAACCAGAACAATCCCGAGTTACTGGCCTCAGTTCAACCTGCGATTGGCTGGATGGCCAGGCTGTGCCAGCCCCTGCACTGTCTCTGGTACCACCACCACTTAGCACACTCATGATTTTGGACACATAACACACCCATCAGGTTAATTATGTATATGAACAAAATATTTTATAATTTAATACAGATTTATTCTAGCTTAAAAGGTTTTGGAAGCAAGCATTTTCTCTGTCTTCTGTGATTTCACAGCATAGAAGCATAACATGCTACACCTACACATGTCCTAGCTAGAATGAAGGCTTTCCTTACTTTTTCTAGCTTATTTGCTTTTTTTATTTTTTTCAGTATAAACTATAAGCTAACAGGAAAGGATCAGGATAGAAGTGGCCTTTGACTTGGCTTGTTCTAAACTGATAGGGGCTTATTGTGACCACTGAGGGTTCCTATCATGTCTCCCCACTTTGCGGGCTCTGTTGTTTCTTCCTGGAGTACCCTTTCCACCCCTGGTCTGCCTGAAAAGCTCACTCATAATTCTCCTGCTCCTTTTCTTTGTACCTTCACTGCCACCTTTTTCCCAACACTGGACATACTTGGTCCCTCTCTTCTGCATAGCACCGTGGTGCCCTCCACACGTGTCTGTTGTAGCACATTAAATAGTCTCTGTGGTTGCATTTCTGCCTTCCTTTCTATGCTGTGAGCTTCTGGAGTGCAGGCAAGTATGATTTGTGGCTTAAGTGGAAATCTTGGCCTTGCAAAACCAGTGTAGCCATAGAGTCTTCATGTTTTCTCACAGTATCTGGAAATTAGATCCCAACTGATTTGTGAGAAACCAGGAGGAGGATGAGAATTCGTATGCTAGTATTTGCAGCTATGAAAATACATGGTTCAGTGGATCTTTCTACACCAGCTAAGATACAAATGGTTGGAAAGTTTTCATTCTCATCCACACCTTACAGGGCAGAGGGCTTACAGTAGGAGAGGTGGGTGGTGTTCACTCAGCAGTAGTGCTCTCTTACTACATTAGTGCCGAGCAGACAAGGAGAACACAAGCAGGCATGATCACTGGACTTCCAATTGTTCTCACGTGGGTGAGTTCTCTTCCCAACCTGTGTGGTCATGCTGTCTGGAATCCCTTGAGCATTCCTTATTGAATGAAAAAAACTGACCAAAAGGAAAAATATCAAACCTGTCTGATGAATGATTGCTAAGTGGAGGTCCTGTCTTTCTGTATATTTGACCCCAAATCCTCAGCATATTATGGAGTACAGTTCTCATAAAATAGGTCTTTTAATTCCGGGTAGAATGCCCATGTGTATTCTGAACATTCAAAAGTATTTTGAAAATTGAATGTCTTACTTATTTTGAGCTTACTTAATAATTTTTCTCAATAAATATGCCATCTTTAGCTGTTTGAAAAATAGTCTTAAATAATAATAATCCAAAGGGTAAAAATGTGGGAATGCCAATGCCTATTATTCTAGCCCCAGTCACAACATCTCACACTCAGGAGTAGTTCTGAATGTTGGTTCTCTTTCTGGTGGGAGTGAAGGGCAGCTCTTCGCCTTTGGGAGATCTCTGAACCGGTCAGGCTGCTGTCTGGCATATTTTCTCTTTTAGACAAGTCAGTAATATTAAAGTGGAATTCTCAGTCTCTTCCCTTTTCAAAGTTGGCTTCAGACATTTTTGTGTTAACAAAAAAGATAAAACACCTCTTTGGTTTTATTCCAACATCTAGAATCCTAAGGGTTTTATAAAGAATTGATTTAAGAAATGAGAATCCAGTGCAACAGAGAGTTAATTTATTACCTGCTCTTTTGTAGGATGTCAGTAGAATTTGTTGTTTTCCATATTGTAGATAAGCATCCAGAGTTTACACAGTTGAAGTGTAGTTGATTTGCTGGAAGCAGTTGAGTCTGTGGCTAAGTCATGATTAACATTTAATTCTTTGGCTTTTAGGTCAGCTTGGGTTTTATCTATTGTCATTTTTCCCAGTAGTTTCATAGACACAAAGTTTTGGAAAGCCAATTCTGCTTCATTGCTTTAAGCTCCTTTAGACCTCTGGGGAAGCAGCTTGATGTTCTGGAAGTGTTTCATAGATTCTCTTCAGCTACTAAGATGACAGTGGACAAATAAGAGAGTGCTGGGAAATGAAGCTTTTTATTTGCACTACTTGAAACAGCAGTATTGTCCTGACCTGCAGCTTAGAAGATGAGTGTAGCTGAATTAGTATCCCTGCTGGTCTCTTCTCTCCTGGATTAGCAGATCTACTAGGAAGACAGGCTGGTAGCACACACTGCCCTCAATTCACAGTTCTCCCAAGGCATGCCCTGCTGGGCTCAGAATGTCCTCGGATTAGAGTGTAGTCATGAAAGATAGCAAAGACATCTGGTCTGTTGTCTCATACTTAATTTTTAACTTCTTTCCTACCTTCCATGTAAAGAAACAGGTATTGAGGAATAGATGTGTGTTTGTCAGACCATTATTTTGTAACTAAAATAATCCAAAGATCATGCAGTGATCTTTAAAGCCATGTGCTAATTTAAAGTATAATTTCTATTACAATAAAATTGCAAGTAAAATACCACTTTGATAATCTTTAGGTAATTGGTAGCAAAACATTTGAATGTAACTCTTTTCTGTGAAAGAAAAATTATAATAAAAGGGTACATGTTTCTTGCCTTTTGCATCACTTGGAGAATGCAAGGCTGACTTTACATCTAGTTTTAACTATGGAGAGAAGAGGAAGTAATAAGTGTATTGGTACCAGAGTCAAGAATACACACATAAAATGACCCAAAAAGGTAAGAAGTAAATGGTTAAGATTTCTTTATCTAAAGCAATACAGCATTCCCACCCCCACTTTGTAAAGCCAGTCAAATTTAGCAGTGGAAAAGTTGTGGGAGGTTTGACACAATATTATAACTGGAAAATGAAAAGTCTATTTTCTTGTTTACTGTTTCATTTTAATAAAAGATATAGCATTTTTAAAAGTATTTATAGATCATTTAAGAGGAAATACAAGTTGTTAGGTTTACCTCTTTGAGGTTTTTTTCTTCCAGAAATTGTTTCTAGTGTTCTGTGATCTGTGAGTATCAGGCAGAACCAATTTAAGGGGTAGCTATTGTAACACAAAAGTTAAAGCTCTTTGTGTATCCCTTAAATTGGGTAGCTGTTGTGTTACAGTGTCAAAGTGTGACAGTGTTCTTGGAGTTGTGAGTTTAGGCATTGTTTGAGGGATGGTCTGTTGTGTCTACACTCCAGGGGACTGCCATGAAGTAACAGGTGTTCAGCTACTGGAAGACAGAGTTGTAAGAGCACTGGCGTTGAAGCGATGGCTCTTGAGTTTGTGATGGAGATTGGACAGGTTCCTTGATTGCCAGGAATCCCCTTTTCCATGGCTGTGACACAGGGTTTACAGCTACCTCATTAGGGTGATGAAAAGATATGAAAATACCATGCGAAAGCACCCAGCACAAGGCCAATAAGCAGGGGCAGTTCATTAAATGGTAGCCCAGATTGACTTCAGTTAGGTTGCAAGACACAGTCGTGGTATTGTGAGTCACACATTTACCCACAGGTAGCCTTCTTTTCCTCCTCTCTGAGACTCACCTTGCCCCTTTTTCACCTGACTGCCTCCGAGACTCACTCCACCCCTGCCTGGACCATCCCAACCCTGTCATTCTGATTCTTCACTGAACCAGGGTTGTGTCTAAGTCACCAGTTCTTATTTATTTGCTTGTTTATTTTGCATCTCTCTTGTTTAAAAATTTATTTTAATTGGCTTACAAAAATACCAGTATTCACAGAGTGCACAAATCTATGCAAGAGAAGCAGCAGGCTGTGGTAAAGTAGGAGAGTAGGTCAACACCAAGGAGCAGGTCTCTGCCGGAAAACAGATCTGTTAACAAGAAAAGCACAGCAGTATCTGGTAGTAACACCTTAGAAAAATTTCCTTGTAAGTAGGAAGCTATAACACGAAAATAAAATAATACAGGAGAACAAATATAATTACCTATTTAATGAGAAGAATTTCTGTTAATATCTGTTGGTGCAAGCTGCCGGCATAACAGCTCAGTGAGATTGTAGATTATGTTAATGAGAAGAATTTCTGTTAATATCTGTTGGTGCAAGCTGCCAGCATAACAGCTCAGTGAGATTGTAGATGATGTAGTATTTATTGGCCCTCTTGTCATGTGAAACTTTTAAGCATCTCTGAGCTTAGTTTCCAATGAGTAAAATGGAGATTAAAAACACTTCAAGGGGTATGAAAAGCTTAATGAAACATAGTATCTGGTACCAAATTCTGTATATATTAGATGTAATAGATGTTCTTTTTTTTTTTTTTTTTTTTTTTTTTTTGGTGAGATGGAGTCTCGCTCTGTTGCACAGGCCAGAGTGCAATGGTGCGATCTCGGCTCACTGTAACCTCCGCCTCCCAGGTCCAAGCAACTCTCCTTCCTCAGCCTCCTGAGTAGCTTGGATTACAAGTGCCCATGACCACACCCAGCTAATTTTTGTATTTTTAGTAGAGACGGAGTTTCGCCATGCTGCTTAAGCTGTTCTCGATCTCCTGGCCTCAATCGATCTGCCTGCCTCGGCCTCTCAAAGTGCTGGGATTACAGGCATGAGCCACAGCACCTGGCCGATGCTCAGTTAACTTTAACTGTTTTATTGTTCATATTAATTTGTAATGTTTTCTACAGTAGAGGTAATTTTAGAAATCTAGTCCTGGAGTATTCCTTACGCTATCTAAAAAACAAAATAAAAGAGCAAAACTTTTAAGTCACCACTCAATAAATGATGGCTTCTTGTAGATTGTCCCTCAATAAGTATTAAAGTGACAGCGAGTTTAAAGTTATACCGCTGGCATACTTTCACCTTTGTTTCATTCAACAAATATTTTTAGTGTGGAGTGCTGAGGATGCAACCATTTCAGGGCCTTGGTGGAATTGAGAGTCCTATAAGTAGTTACCATGCAGGGTACCGGGGGAACCTGCCAGGGCTCAGAGGGGAGCATGGGGAGGCAGAGCCCTAGGGAAGGCACCCCCAGGAAAGAGAGCTGTGCTCAGCTGGGAAGGAGAAATTGGAGGAGCTGGCTGCAGGATTAGGGGCAGCAAGGGACAGGGTAACTTGCCCAAGTGGAACATGTGAAAGGGAAGTGGTATGGCTGAGATTGAAGCTACAGTGCCAGCAGCACCCTGGGCGTGAAGGGCTGGCACTTTGTGTGAGGAAAGGATGCAGTATGGAAAGCATAAGGGGTAGCAGAGGTCATGCATCAGGCCTTGCTTTAGAAAATCCAACAGAAATAATGTGAATAATGAATTAAGAGCAGGCTAGGCTTCCAGCCTGGCAACAAACACGCCTCTGAGGAGGCAAAAGGCAGTGAGAAGAGGAGCAACCAGTAGGGTGGAGATTGTGCAATGGGGAGGATTAACCAGCGGCAAGAAGGAGCAGGCTTCTCAGAGTTCCAAGGATGAAGACTGGGGATGTGCAGTGGGACCTTCACAGAGATGGACGAAGCAGGAAGGACAGGCCTCGATTACTTTTCATTTCTTGATTGAGTGCAGATGAACTAACTGCTTTAAAAGTCAGCTGAGGTTGCAGTAAGTGAGGAGCCTAAGAGCAGCATGTGCCCAAATAGAGCACGGGGGAGCCCCTGCTGCAGAGCCACATTCATCCTAGCAAGGACAGTTTGGGTTCATATGAATACATGGGCACTGTGGTTTAAGTCTTCAAGGTTCTCCTCCATAAAGTAACAGCATTTCTCAGTGTTAACAGATACTCATCTCTCCATTAAAAAGTAGATGCCAGGCCGGGCATGGTGGCTCATGCCTGTAATCCCAGCACTTTGAGAGGCTGAAATGGGTGAATCATTTGAGGTCAGGGGTTTGAGACCAGCCTGGCCACCATGGTGAAACTCTGTCTCTACTAAAAATTAAAAAAAAAAAAGAAAAATAACCAGGCATGGTGGCGAGTGCCTGTAATCCCAGTTATTGGGGGGCTGAGGCAGGAGAATCGGGTTCTATTGGGAGGCTGAGGCAGGAGAACTGCTTGAACCCAGGAGGTGAAGGTTGCAGTAAGCCAAGATCGCACCACTGCACCCTAGCCTGGGCAACTGAGTGAGACTCCATCTCAAAAAAAAAAAAAAAAAAAAAAGGAAATCCAGTAAAATGCTCATAAAATGTAATTGCAGTGAGACAAAAGGTGCACTTTCCTAAACTGGCTGTAAAATGTGTAACTGAATGCTTTACCTAGATTATCAGTTCTAAACCTGTTGAATGTAGAGAAGTGTTCACCGCTAAAGATAACTTTGATTTCTGAGGAATTAATCGGAAGCCATGTTTGATTAGCAGAGGTGCTTGCTCATCCAGGCCATTCTTAGCTTATTAATAATAGATTATTTGCTTTTGAACAGTTTTTTCCATGTGTTCTTTGTTTCGGTTAGGAAGGTGTTCATCTCTTGCAAAAGTGGTATAAAGTCAGTGAAAAAAAATTTAAAGAAAGGGATGTGGGTCTGGGTGCAGTGTCTCACGCCAGTAATTCTAGCACTTTGAAAGACTGAGCAGGTGGATCACTTGAGACCAGGAGTTTGAGATCAGCCTGGCCAACATGGTAAAACCCCATCTCTACTAAAAATACAAAAAATTAGCTGGGCATGGTAGTGGGCGCCTGTAATCCCAGCCACACAGGAGGTTGAAGCAGGCGAATCGCTTGAACCCGGGAGGCAAAAGCTGCAGTGAGCTGAGATCATGCCACTGCACTTCAGCCTGGACAACAGAGTGAGACTCTCTTTAAAAAAAAAAAAAAAAAAAGAAGAAGAAGAAGAAAAGAAACAGATGTGGAGCACAATCCTGTCTTACTTTGCTGGGAAGTATCTTACCTGATAAGAGAAGGTTTCCCCTGCTCTGACTCCCATAGCGGGTACAACTTCTGTCCTAAGGTTATTAACAGGTCCCTGTGGTGAGCTAGCTCAGCAGCACAGCCCACAGCTGAATTCCACTCCCCAAGTAAAGTGGGGTAGTGGGGGGAAATGTAGGGAGAGCTGCATCTGATCCTGCGGCTGAGGTTCTCCTTCAGGTGATAAAGCAGCCATGAGCAGGAGCTGGGGAGTGGCCTGAAGCCAATGTGCTCTTCCCAGACGGGCCAGGGCAGCTTGTCAGAAAGGAGTTAGTTTTACACTGTAGTGGAAAGTTCTGTAGACTAATAGAACCATAAGTTTAGGGAAGCAATGCTTATCAATTTTAGAAAACAGAATACTTTGTGCTCAAGAACTGAACAGCTGTTAGGAGCACTAACAGTTCAAGTCCATCATGCTGTGAGAACTACAGTAGCTTCTTCAGTGTTTACCGTCCAGTTTCTCTTAGTTGGTGCCTCATGATGCTTTGAGCTTTAAATGAATCACAGTAAAAAGATTTGACTACCAGCCAAAAAAGATGAATTCATCTCATTTGAGGCTCAGGGCAAAAGAAAAGTAAAATATTACCTTGGAGAACTTCTTCCCCTATTTTACCAGTATTTTCCTGTTTAAAATCTACCTAATGAAGGAAAATGTATCCATCTACTACTCATGAGAGCCTGCCTGAGTTTAAGACGTGCCCGGGCACAGTTGAATACTGTGTTGGACACTGAAGACTTAGAAGTAAATATAAGGAAAAGACAAGATGGATTTAGTGTCTAAAGTAGAAGATTGGGAGGAAATCAATTAAGCAGTTACCTGATTTAAACTGTTATCCTGCAGTGTTCATGGAATTGTTTAAAAGCTGTATCTTAGACGCAAACATGTTTGTCTCTTAGTGTGTGGGTTAAGTATTTGATTAGATGAGTATGTCCTAATTGAGTAATCTAGGAGGAAAGGTCCTAAATCTCTAAAAGTAATAGCATGTACTACTTTGTTAAAATGTAAGATCTGTACTTAAAACTTTCCAGCTCTTAAAAACAAGGAAATTCCAAACATTCTGCAGTAACAGATAGTGTTAGTGGGTAGTTGGTGGATGATGTCCAATGTCAGAATGGTGAACAGCTTCGTTCATATAAACTGAAAGTGTACAATCTGGGATCAAGTGTTCTTGCTGCCCTCAGGGATCGGTGCACAACCTGTGTGCTCCCATGTAGCCTGACTTGGATTTCAAAGTTTATATGAGGCACAGCTGAGAGTCTGGAAAAGGCACAACATCTTCTCCTTCCTGTCCAGATGAGCCGAGTCAGCAGGAAGGGTCTTAGCATCTGTTCCTGGGGCCCTATGAGAGGGTTCTTCATTCCTTTATAATGATTAATCCCTTCATTGGGAATGGGTTTGATTTCTCATTGTCCAAACTTTAGAGGCTTTAATACTAATTGTATTAACCTTTCTAGACCTTTCTGATAGAATGTTGATAAAAGCAACCACTTGGCCGGGCGCAGTGGCTCATGCCGGTAATCCCAGCACTTTGGGAGGCCGCGGCGGGTGATCACAAGGTCAGAGCTCGAGACCAGCCTGGCCAAGTTGGTGAAACCCCATCTCTACTAAAAAAATGAATAAATAAAATGAGCCGGGTGTGGTGCAACGTGCTTTCAGTCCCAGCTACTCGGGAGGCTGAGGCAGAAGAATCACCTGAACCCAGGAGGTGGAGGCTACAGTTAACCAAGATGATGTTCCTGCACTCCAGCCTGGGCGACAGAGTGAGACTCCATCTCAGAAAAAACAAAAACAAAACAAAAAACCACTCTTTGTTATGAAAGCAAAAGTAGGGATATTAAAAAGTTAATTCAAGATAATTGGCAAACCCAGCTGCCATCATGAAACTGTTGAATAGTGATGGTAGTAATGACAGAAAAGGTGAAAGCTCTTTCTTGAAGGACAGCACAAGAATCACCGCTCTAATGCTATCTTTGTGATGTTACTGTTGAATGTATGTGAGATGCTGATATCTTCTGACTGACTTCTTGGTCACTGTCACAATCTTATGACAGCTGTAATGTGTAATGGTCTTTTCTGGTCATTACATTCCATTTAAATTTTGTAGTATATGAGAGAGATCTGTGGAAAGAGGAATATAATTGGACATCTGATGGTACATGAAAAACTGAGGACTGTAATGTAGCTCAAGATTGATGGTTGGCCAGGTGTGGTGGCTCATGCCTGTAATCCCAAGCACTTTGGGAGGCCAAGGTGGGCAGATCACTCGAGGCCAGGAGTTCAAGACCAGCCTGGCCAATATGGAGAAACTCTATTTCTACTAAAAAAAAAAAATACAAAAAGTAGCCAGTCATGGTGGCACATGCCTGAAATCCCAGCTACTCTGGAGTCTGAGACAGGAGAATCACCTGAACCTGGGAGGCTCCTCAGGGCACTGTCTGTTTTGCTTCTCACTGTATTTCTGGCCACTTCAGTGTTCATGTTCAGTGTGTATTGAATGACTATGGACAGAATGAATACAAAGGAAAAAAAGGAACTTGGAGGTAGAAAAATAGTTGTGGGAGACCAGCCCATGTGAGTGACCAGGCTGATTATATGACAAGGTTGACTCCACATAATTGAGTTTAAAAAAAGACTAGAAAGGACCACTGGAAGTTGTTGAAGAGGAACTCTCTGGAGATAGTAGAGTTCTTAGTCTTTACTCTTTGTTCTTAAAATATTCAGCCACATTTTAGGCAAGATAGTGATCTGCCTTCAGTTGCGTATAGATGATATCATTTTTAATGTAGACCAAAGTCAATATTTTTCATATATTGTTCTACTCAGAGTAAATAACAAACATTTTGTCATGGTTCTTAATGTCCTAGCATCCGTCAGTTTTCATGTGAGGACTTAGTTTACAGGTTATGTACAGCACATGTTGAGCGTGGTCAGTGGGTACTTATACCTAAAGTACGTACTTCCCTTCTTTTGCTGATGCTGTCATGAGCAGTTCCACCCTGAGTGTTTACGTCTGCGCTTTAAAATCTTCTCCCACATGCTTACTCATTCCTATTTTCTTTTTTTTTTTATCCTTTGTGACTCCTCAAACTCATGAACATCTTTCTATTTCTGGCCTAATCCTAACACTTTGGGAGGCTGAGCTGAGCATGGTGGTGTGTACTTATAGTCCCAGCTACTCAGGAGGCTGAGGCAGGAGGATCATTTGAGCCCAGGAGCTGGAGGTTGCAGTGAGCCAAGATTGTGCCACTGCATTCCAGCCTGGGCTATAGAGCAAGACCCTGTCTAAAAAAAAACAAGTGTCTCATGACTTTGTCTCCTCTGCATGAGACCATCTCCAGCTGGTGCCTTTGCTTGCATTCTCATGTGCAGGGCCAGCAGACACTGATGGAGCAGCTGTTCTCTGAGGCCGTAAGTGCTGGGGCACAGATCTTTTCCTCATCCTATTGCCTAGTGAGGGGGAGAAATGACTAACAAGGCAACTACAGGAGAGAAGTGTTTGGAGAGAGGTTTCTGTAGGGCTCCATCCTATGCACTGAGCCCAGGCATAGACTTCAGAGATGCTTCTTGAAAAATGAAGAGAAGTTGGCAAGGTATGAGGGAAGAGGTCAGATTCCTCTGACCTTTGCATTGTGAGTTTGATACCCCCTCCCCAACTGAATCCTCATGGGCAGCAGCTGTGTTTTTAAGAAGCTTTTCTACTCCTTTTCTTACTCAATCCTGACCCTATAAAATTTTCACTTGCTGGCTGCCCCCTCCCCAAGGAAAGGTCCCTCGGCTCCTCCACGGTGGGTGGTTCCCGGAGTCAGGGGGCAGGTCTAAGCTTCCCTATTCTTGTTGACTCAGCTGTAGAGACCCTACTCTTTCTCATTCAGGGAGTCATAGCTACTTGGTTGTGTGTGTGTGTGTGTGTGTGTGTGTGTGTGTGTGTGTGTGTGTGTGTGTAAGTGATTTTACTCTTGTGTAAGTGATTTTACTCTTGGGGTTGTCTTCTTTTTTAAAATTTTCTTTTATTCTTATATCTTGGGATAGTTAATTATTTTAAAGTAAGCCTTGTTTTATCTGTTAAAAATCTTTATAGCTGGCTGGGCACGGTGGCTCACGCCTGTAATCCCAGCACTTTGGGAAGCTGAGGTGGGCGGATCACAAGGTCAGAAGATTGAGACCATCCTGGCTAACACCCTGAAACTGTCTCTACTAAAAATACAAAAAATTAGCTAGGCATGGTGGCACATGCCTGTAGTCCCAGCTACTCAGGAGGCTGAGGCAAAGGAACCACTTGGACCCAGGAGGCAGAGGCTACAGTGAGCCGAGATCATGCCACTGCGCTCCAGCCTGGGCAACAAGAGTGAGACTCTGTCTCGAAAAAAAAAAACACACACACACACACAAAAAAAAGCCAACTTTATAGCCTGTGTCATCGAGCTTATATCAACTTTTTATTTCCTGCCGTTCAACAAAGTTAGTAGAAAATGGCAGCCCAAGAGGTCAGATATACAGTCTGTTCGCACCCCAAACAGAGCAGGCTAAATGCCTTTTCTGGTTCTAATAAGTCCTGAAAAGATACTCCCTGTAGCACCAATCATTTCCCTTTGCTGCCCCTTTGGGGTGACTGCCATCCCAAAAGTAGTCAGTGTAGAGGAATAGATGGCCCATTTAGGATACGTGGTTGCACAGATTCTCTGAGGAAGGTGACTAAGAAGCTGAATGCCAAAGACAAGACAAAGAAATTGATGAACAGTATCATTGTCTTAGCTCTGTGATAGGGATTCTGTGAAGATAGTATGTGCTCTTTTTTTCTGGGGAGAGGATCCGTTTATATTTGATTGTTCATGGAAATCTGTGGCCCAGAGTAAAATCATCAGTCTCAGCTGTATGACCTTTGAGATTCATTATGTTCGTGATCCGAAAACCTTGGTCACCTCTGTGTTATGTGCCATTGGATTCTAGCTATTTCAGTCAAGTGGCGCCTGTGCAGCCTTAGATGTGAGTGTGAGAGAGGATAGGATGGAGTTCGAGTTTTACTAGTGAAAGCTCTCAAATTTTGATACCCACCTTGAAACTTGGAAAATTACCAAGTACAACTTTATGTTAAAAAAAAAAATGTCGGTGCATCTTTATCAAGTTAGCAAACTATTTCTGTGATTGTCTATTTCCAGAGTAATTTGATTGAACCGGTTCTCAGATTTCCATAGCTAGGGTTGTAGGAGTATTCTCTACAAGGGAAGATTAGACCGAGTGCTTGACATGTGACCTGACCCAAAGAGGTTACTTAATAAAGTGTGGAATGAGTGAAGAGAAGTTGCAGTTATAGTTTTCTTCACCAAAGTCAGGAACCCAATAGAAGCAGTCATAACAATGAAAGTAGTAACTTTTGATGAGAGCTCACTTGTTTTTTAAGGGCTTTATACATATCAACACATTGAGAGCAGATGGGTCAGTCCCCCTGCAGCACCCAGTATGGGCTCAGTGCTCTTTGAAGCTGCTGTGAATTTGTTGGTAAGGCCTAACAAGATGGGTCATCTCACCTAGGCTAGGCTCAGCTGTTCCAGGCCTGGTCCTGCTCCTGGAGTCCTGGTGAACCGCATAGTCCTGTGGACAGCGCCTCCTTGAAGGTAAATCCATCCTCCAGAGCAGAATATGGTGGGCGAGGCTCAGTGACACTGGCCTGTTATCCTCCTCATGCAGTAAGTAGCTCATGCTGTTAAGTTTCCTGAGGCTCAGTTGCTATAGATGGGTGTATTTGGCGGAGATGATTCATAGTTTTGGACATAGAAAAGCCACAGTAAAAACCAGGTGCCTGATACCAGACACAATTGTGATCCTGGATTAGAAAAGATTTGTTATAAAAGATATCTTTGGGACAATTGTTAATATTTGAACATGAATTGCATCTTGGATTATAGTATTGTATCAGTGTCACATTTCCTGAATGTGTTCACCACACTGTGGCATTCCAAGGGAATGGCCTTGTTCTTAGAAACATATCCAGACCTATTTAGAATTAAATGGCCATGATGTCTGTGGTTTATTCTCTATGGTTCAGCAAAATAATAATATTAGTAGCCACAATGACCACCACAAATTGTCTGTCTATCTATCTATCTATCTATCTATCTATCTAATCTAATCTAATCTATCTAATTTGCTAACCATTCATGAATCTAGGTCAAGAATATCAAAGTTTTTGAATGTTTTCTATAAGTCTGAAAGAATTAAAAAAAAAAAAAAACGTCGAAGCAGAGTGCCTATCTTATGTAACCACAAAACTTAGGTGCAGGGAGGAAGAACATGAATGCAGTGAAAGCACCGAGGGCCAAGGGCAGCTGTTCAGAGCTGCTGTTCTCTGATGTTTGCTTTGGTGTCCCAGAAGCATGTGGCCCCAGCATTAGCCTGGCATGGTGGCACACACCTGTAGTCTCACTACTCCAGAGGCTAAAGCAGGAAGACTGCTTGAGCCCATGAGTTGAAGGCCATAGTGAAGTATGATCCTGCGACAGCACTCCAGTCTGGGCAACATAGTGAGACCCTGTCTCTTAAAAAGAAAAGGAAAAAAGGCCAATATTGAACCTTTTGTTTTTATAGTGATTCTATGCTGAGATCTCTAACCACACAGCAACCTACAAAGATGTGATAAGGAGCCAACCCAGGAGGCGAGGCAGCATAGGAGGAACAAGGTGACGCTACCCCTGGATAGCGGCCAGATCTCACTCGCCAACCTGAAAAGAGAAGCCTGTATAACTAGACCCCCATGCATCAGATTCACCCCTTCCCTGTGCTACATGTGAAGAAGCTGGACATGATGTGGCAAGAATGGCCCATGCTGCTCTGTAGCAGCAAACTCCCAACCTACATGCCATGTCTTCAGTGCATGGTTTGTCTCTCCCCTGATTTCCTTTTCCATCTGCCAGATGCAGTCATGGCCTGGACTCCACCCACACATAATTTTATTCTTCCCAAGGTATAAAACCAATGTCTGGCCAAGTAGGCAGACTTCTCACAAAAGCCATTTTCTCTACAGAGAGGTTGGTTTTGAAAATCAGCCAGGTCTCTCATCCCTAAGAAACAGATAAACCGTGGTGCATTTTAGCCCTAATGAATTCACTTCTTGCACCCTGCGGATTGTAAATCAGTGCTTAGTGACAAATGAGTACCTCAGTCTTCAAAGACTGTTCCTCCAGACGGGCTCTTTGGTTCCTTCTCTTTTCCATTTTCACTGCTGCCCTTTTACCTCTTCTCTGAATCATTGCAATGGCCTTTAGCTGGTTACCTGCCTACTTCTGGGCCTTTCTTTCCTCAAGCCATTGTAGGTCCTCGTTTGGGTGTTGTCACAGCTGTGATGTAAATTTAGGAATCATAGGTCTAGCTTTCCTGCTCATCTGTTCAGAAATCTTAGATGGTTCCTTGAGATGTACGTTACAGCCTGCTTCTCCGTGTACAAGTTTTCCCTAATGCAGCTTTT
The DNA here is from genome assembly GCF_009761245.1 of Sapajus apella. NCBI lineage: Eukaryota > Metazoa > Chordata > Mammalia > Primates > Cebidae > Sapajus > Sapajus apella. The sequence continues at coordinate 348,769 of NW_022436975.1, forward strand.
CCAAATGCATTTTTTGTTGTTCTGCCATTCATTCTTTGGCCCAATTAATGAACTGACTCAACGTTCCTGGTATTTCCACCCTCATTGTGCCTGGAATATCTTGACTCTTCATTTGAGACATCTCAAATTCTACTTCCCGATGAAGTCTCTATTGATTCTTTCCAGCTGGATGGGCTTCCTCTAGTGTTTGAACCATTGGAATATGTGTGTGTGTTTGTGTGTGTCTGTGTGTGTCTATGTGTGTGTGCATGTGTGTGTGTTTAACTAGTACTTTGCATATAGCATTTGCATATTCTGCTTAATGCGAGAGTTATACATAGGTTTATTCTATCTTCCTACTTTGGAGATTGCTAGCTGCTTAAGAGCAGAAACAATGGATATGACACAGTGCCATACATAGGATAGATACCTAGTAATAGAATTTGCTATAATTTGGAATGACATTGTAGAAAAACTCATATATTCCATATAGGTTTGACAGTGTTTATTATCTTTAAACCTGCTACCAATAAGAAACCCAGAGTTAATGCCACAGATACCGTTACTATTTTAATATATTATTTAAACAGGTTTTAAAATTTATTTTCCAGAAAACATTTAAGAAAAGAAAGTAATGCTTTAAATTTCTTAAAACATTTAAGAAAAGAAAAGAAAACTAGAAAAATAGAATGGCTTTCAAGTATTGTACTTTGTTGTTTTTAACACTTCAAGATTCAATAGGAAAATGTTAAAATGTAGACCAATTTTTTCATTTTTAAAGCCTACTTATTTTTCAGTAACACTGTGAAAGAAGACTTGCAAACCCTCATGGCTGCCATTGTCCTGGTGATCAGAGCAGAGGTCTGGAGCCTGGGAGAGGCCCAGCAGCCTCGGGTGGTAGCAGCAGGGGGCCTACTCAGAGTTTAGAGGATGAGAAAATCTTACTGTTTTTTCTCATTCTGTCATAGGACTTGCAAATGTTCCATCTAGTGACAATGAAAGGGAAGTGGTATGGGGTTATGGGTGACTCTTGTAATGTTCTCCATTGATGAAACTGAGCCACCCCAGTGAATCTTTGGAGTTGTAACCAACTCTATTTTAGTGATGGTATTTTCATAAAGTTACTTTTTGGAATCTTATCTTGCTATCTTGTATGTGTATTGCATAGATCAAGGATCTGATGGAAATAACATGGCAACAATATTGCCACCAAGCACATGCATTTTCAGCCACAGCACCCTTCTCTTGCATAGTGCACATGTCCAGGAATTGAGCTCCTTTTACTAAATGAATATTTTGTTCACCTGTATCCCGATCAGTTGGGACTGTGGGCACATTGGGAAATTCACCACAGTCTTTCATTCCTTGTCCTCTGAGATGGTACGAGTATAATCTAAAAGGATGTAAGTAAAACAGGTATATGAAAGCTGCTTTACCCACCCGCCCCAAGAAAAGATGTAGTTAACATAGTACACAATTCTTCATTTAAAAACATATAGTTAAGTGTTTTTCATGTACTCACAGAGTTGTACAGCCACACTACAGTAAATTTGAGAATATTTTGGTTACCCTGAATAGAAACCCTGTACCCATTCACTGTTACTTTTCATTCTAGCTTATCTATTTTTTTTTATTTTTGTCATATTTCATTTTGGTATCTTATCTAAGGAGCCATGGCCTGGTCCAAGGTTGCAAATATTTGCTCTAATTTTTTCTTTGAAAAATTTTATAGTTTTAGCTCTTACTTTAGGATCTGCAATCTATTTTGAGTTAATTTTTGTGTATGGTGTAAAAAGGGGTTCAAATTTATTATTTTGCCTGTGAATATCCAGTTCTAGCACCATTTTTGAAAATATTTTTTCTTACTGAATTTTCTTGACACCTTTATTGAAAATCAATTCACTGTAAGTTCAAGGATCAATTCTTTCCCATTGATTTATATTTCTCTCATTATGCCACTATTAATTTTAGGTCTGTGTACCATCCTGTCTTGATTAACATAGCTTTATAGTACGTTTTGAAATTAAAAAGTATGAGTCTTCGTTTTCCATATTCTTGTTGTTGTAGGTCCCTTGAATTTTCATATGAATTTTAAAATCAGCTTGTCAATTTCTGCAAAAAGGCCGGATGAGTTTTTGATAGGGTTTTGTTGAATCTTGAGATCAATGTAGAGCACATTGCTATCTTGACAATATTGTCTTCTAATCCATGAATATGGAATGTCATTCTACTTAAGTATTCTTTAATTTCTGTCAATGATGATTTATAGTTTTCAGAACACAAGTTTTATACTTTCTTTATTTTATTTTTTGATACTATCATAAATGAAATGTTTGTTTTAAATTTCATTTTAATAGAAATATAATTTAAATTTTTTAAGTAAATACATTTGATTTTTGTATATTGATCTTATATCCTATAAACTTGTTAAACTCATTTATTACTGATAATAGTTTTTTTAAGATTCTTTTTTATATACAAGATTATGTCATCTGCTAATAGAGAGTTTTACTTCTTGCTTTTCAATCAGGATGCCTTCATTTCTTCCCCCCCTCACCTCATTTCCCTGACTTGAACCTCTAGTACAACGTTAAATAGAAGTGTCGAGAGCAGACATCTTTGTCCTTTTCTGGATCTTAGGGGGAAACTGTTCAGGGAAAGCATTCACCATTAAGTCTGATGTTAGTTGCAGGGCTTTTGTGGATGCTGTTTGTCAGATTGAGGAGGTTGTCTTGTATTTCTAAGTTCTTGAGTGTTTCTATCATGAAAATGTGTTAGATTTTGTCAAATGCCTTTTCTGTATTTAGATGATTATGTGACTTGTTCATTATTCTATTGAGATGATTCTATTACATTAATTGAGTTTCAAGTGGTAAAGCAACCTAACAGTCGTGGTATAAATCTCATTTAGTTGTGTTGTATAACCCCTTTTATGTGTTTCTAGATTTGATTTGCTCACATTTTGTCAGAGTTTTTGCATATATATTCATAAGAGATATTGGTCTGTAATTTCCTTGTGATGTCTTTTATTTTGGCATAAGAGTAATACTGACCTCATAGAATGAGTTCCCTCCTCCCTTATTTGTTTTAAAAGAGTTTGTAAAAGATTGTTCTGAATTTCTCTTTAAACATTTGGTAGAATTCACCACTGAAGCTATCTGGCCCTAAGTTTTGTTTGTTTGTTGTCAGAAGTTTTAAGTTACTGACTGAATTTCTTTATTTGTTATAGATTTATTCAGATTTTTTTATTTCTACCTATCAGTTTTGGGATTTTGTACCTTTCTAGAAGTTTACCCATTTTATGTCCATTTTCTAACTTGTTGGTGTACAGTTGCTCAGGTTACTTTCTTTTAGTGTGCTACAGAATCTCTTGGCTTTCTGTAAGCTTGGTAGTGCTTCCCCTCTTTTAATTCTGACTTTCACAGTTTGAGCCATCTCTCATTTTTTTTGGTCAGTCTAGCTAATAGTTTGTTAATTTTGTTGATCTTTTCAAGCAACCGTCTTTTGGCTTCGTTTGCTTCCTTTATTGTTTTACTATTCTCTACTTCATGTATTTCTGCCTGCTCTTTGTGATTTTCTTCCTCTGCTTGCTTCGGGCTTTGTTTCTTCTTATTTTTCTGGTTTCTTAAGATGAAAGTTGAGATTGATTTGAGGTCTGTCTTTTTTAATATAGGCATATATAACTATAAATATCCTTCTGAGCATTGCTTTAGCTTGATGTCATAAGTTGTGCTTTGCTGTGTTTTCCTTTTCATTCATCTCAAAGTATTTTCCATTGTCTCTATGACTTCTTCACTGGCCCATTGGTTATTTAGGAGTGTGTTGTTTAAGTTCCACATCTTTGTCAATTTTCCACATTTCATAGTGCTGTTGACTTCAAATTTCATTTCACTGTGGTCAAAGAAGATACCTTGTATGACTTCAGTCATTTTGTATTTACTGAGCATACGGTCTGTTCAGGAGACAGTCTCTGTGCACTTAGAAAAAATAAGCTTTTTACAGCTTTTCATTTAGCATAACCACAGCTTTTAATTTTGCTTGATTTTTTGGTAAGGCTTGGTGGAAGTTTTAGTTCTACAAGGATAAGGGTTTAGTTTAAATTGACATTGCATGTTAATATAGTGTTTTATAGGGCTTGGAGTAACTGTCTATATAGTCTATATGGTCATTAGACAACTATTGTCAGGCATCACTCTAAAGACGGGCTAGCAAGGAAACTATGTAAGGCACAAGGCACAGTCTTCATGTGGAGAACCTGTTCATTATGTTAGTTTAACAAAGGGAATTGTGGTGGTTACATACAGTGCTTTGATGCTGAAAGAAGGCATGCATTTGCACAGCAGAGTGATTTAGAGGTACCCAAAGGGGAGCAAATAAGCAAGGTGAGTACTGCTTTCTTTTCTGAATTGACTATGGCATCAATACAAAGAGAATGTCAAGAATTAACCGTAACTTTCAGTGTTGAAACAAAAAGACCAGTGTGTGTTTCTGTTAAGACTGGAGGACAGATGATACCTCCCTATCTCTCTCTCTCTCTCTCTCTCTCTCTCTCTCTCTCTCTCTCTCCCTCTCTCCCTGTCTGTCTATCTGTCTGTCTGTCTCTTGTTTTGGCAGTGATAAGCAAAGGGAAGCACATTGTTGGCCAATTGATCTAAAAGTTCCTTTGCATCATCATTCTGGTAATCAGCAACAAGGACACTCATTGGCATATGTTCCATCTTGAATAACTGGGATCAGCAGTTTCTTTATCAAAGCAACTCAGGTTAAATATGCTCTGTTCTATGATCTAACACACTGTAATATTCAAATCACCATTTTTAAAAGCAGCCCAGAACATTACTGAAAAATAGCTTTTTTGTTTCAAAATAAAGCAGTAATGCAAAACCACGCTTAAGTTATGGGTTTCAATGAATACTTTCATTGTTTATAACCTTCCCAGATAGGCTGTAGGAAGATTGTCTATATTCTGACTATAAAAATAGGACCAAGATTTTTTGACTGTTACTGCTGTATATCCTAGATATTCTGTGCTATTTTCTGGGCTTTTCCTTTGCTGCCAAAGGGAGCACATATACCAGGTCAAGACTTGTACATTTGCTACACCGACTTAGACCTAACATGTTTGTATTTATGTTCAGCCAATCCATAATGTGTGATGTACTCCATAGTCTCTGCAATGAGAGAAAGGCATAATGTTAAGAATATCTTTTATATCTATATTGAATAATTGCTGTGCCCTTATCTCACTGGTTCATTTGGATCCCAAATTCAGTGTTTCTTCATTTAGCATTTTGATGATGTATTGAATAAACAGTGTCACAATATGTACCTATTTTGTTTATTTAAGAAAATGTTTGTAATCACTATCACTAGGTTTTTCATTACCATCTAGAAGCAAAGTCCTCTATAGTCCTTCAGTTAACTTTCAGTATCAGAAATTCTAGCTGTTTAGCAAAAGAAACCTAAAAAACCATTTATGTGGATCAGTGAGCATTTACTGTTCTCTGACTAGAAGGAGCTCAACAATGCCTATTGACTGTTGGAAGATCACTTTGGTAAAACTAAGCACAGAAAATATGAAGAGTACCTAACTAATTGCTTGATGTATGATTATTGGCTGCACTGCACTGGCATATAACAAAGGACAGAAGTTCATGCAAAGTCTATGACTGTCAGACTTTTAGAATACAGACTGATATTATCCAAATGACAGGATGTATGTTTGCACTAGTATTGGCTCAAAAAGTCTCTTAGAGCTTTGGGGTTGCCTCTAAAATCTAGTTTCACCCTAGGCTCTCTTTCTCCCATCAAGCAGACTTGAATCCCTGAAATGGCTCTGGAACTATTTTGGCTTCATTAAAACATTCGAACTAGTTGTGGACAATTGAGCACCATGACTTTCAGAAATAGACACAATCAGCCGATCATGCCTGTAATCCCAGCATTTTGGGAGGCCAAGGTGGGCGGATCACGAGGTCAAGAGATCAAGACCATCCTGGTCAACTTGGTGAAACCCGGTCTCTACTAAAAAATACAAAAATTAGCTGGGCATGGTGATGCGTGCCTGTAGTCACAGCTACTTGGGAGGCTGAGGCAGGAGAGTCACTTGAGCCCTGGAGGCAGAGGTTGCAGTGAGCCGAGATCACGCCACTGCACTCCAGCCTGGTGACAGAGCAAGACTCCATCTCAAAAAAAAAAAGAAAACAAAAAAAGAAATAGACACTGTCAAATGAAACAGCAGCATTTCAAATGCACTGATCTGTGGTCATCTAGTGACAAAACTAGCAGTGCCGCCCAGAATATTAGTGTTCATTCTCTCTGAATCTTTAACTTTTGTGAATTTTCTTTCACTAACTTCTCAATCATATGTATACTTAGCCTATATCTTGTGCATGATTTCAGTATATGTAATTCTATTATTTTTGAGTATTGCCCTCCTGGCACATTGAATATATCTTCTGACTCATCATTTTCTCAATCTTAAACTATAAAATGGAAAATTACCCCTTCTGTAGATGTTCCTATACTTTCTCTAATCATTTCTGCATATATAGTACCTCCTTTGTTTCTTGTAGTAATGCTACAAAAGTTGAGAGCTCAGTTGCAGAGGATAGAATCCAGGCCAGGCTTTCTAAGCTGAGCATGTTTGACTGCTGCCCACTCACCTGGAAGTAACATAGGGAAGAGGGAAGCTGCCAGGCAGTTCAGTGCAAATGCTGCTATTGCAGCTGCATGTTTGCCTGTTCTGTGTCAACATAAACCTCCCTTACATTTCCAAACAACAGCAGCAACAGGTTATTTACACCTATCATGCAGTTCTCCCTTATAGAAATAATGAGGGTCTGGCCGGGCGCGGTGGCTCACGCCTGTAATCCCAGCACTTTGGGAGGCCAAGGCAGGTGGATCACAAGGTCAAGAGATCGAGACCATCCTGGTCAACATGGTGAAACCCCGTCTCTACTAAAAATACAAAACATTAGCTTGGCATGGTGGCGTGTGCCTGTAATCCCAGCTACTCAGGAGGCTGAGGCAGGAGAATTGCCTGAACCCAGGAGGCGGAGGTTGCCGTGAGCCGAGATCGCACCATTGCACTCCAGCCTGGGTAACAAAAGCGAAACTCCATCTCAAAAAAAAAAAAAAAAAAGGAAGAAATAATGAGGGTCTCTCTCTCCCTAGAGGGCAGTCCGCAAATCTCCTTCATTTCTGCAGTCAGCTCCACTAGCACAGGTTCTCAGTGTGATCTTTCTTTCTCCAATTTAGGCAGTGTTCTATCTTAGAATTCTGGGATCCTGTAACCTATGGAATGAATTGCAAAGCTAATATCACCAATACACCCTATCTAAAACTGGGGAAAAGGAGAAAGGAAATGAGTTCACATGCATAAATAAATACTTGCCACACTAAGAAAGGAAGAAGTACACATAATTAATAGAGTTCTCATTTCTACAAGTGGTTACTACCCATTTCATGATCTACATGTCCTAAAGTATCCAAATGTGTCACCTAGTGGGTTGGAGGATATATGTAGTGTTACTGGCAGAGAGTGAAGACAAAGCCAAACCTGAGCAGGTGTATATTCTAGTACAGATAAAATAGTATCCTGTCCTGATAGAAGGGGTCAGTGTAATGAACTGGCTACTTTGTAGCAGGCGGTCCCTCCAGATTGTTGCTCCTGTCAAGTTGACACTTCACTCATTTGGGAAACAGCTGAGCTCTGTGCAGGGAGGCTGCCCATGTTGTACTTTGACTACTGTGGTCACTTTTCTGATGCGCCTGCTAAACAAGCTCTGGGCTACTGTGGAGAGAGTGAGACAAGCATTCCTAGGGTGATTTATCATGTCCACTTGGTTTCTGAGAGTCTCTTATCCAGTAAGCATTCATATGTACACCGTATTCTTTCTTATTCCTAGTTCAAGAAATCCACCCGCATGCTTCTTTCCAGCCACCAGCTACCATCTCCTCAGCCTTCTTCCTCCTCGTCTGTGCTGGTTAGTGTAAGCTCTGATTCTTTGTGAGTAGAGGTTTGCACTGCAAGCTGTCTTTTCGCTTGGGTCAGATGGTCCGTGAGATGTGCGCCTAAAGCGTGTTCCCAGTGGTTTAGCTCAGCAGTTGCTGCTGCCCATGAATCAGTGTGATCCATTGCCATCTATTCTGGGCAGACTGGACCCAAGACATGCCATGGGAAGCTCTCCTCCTCCATCATGGCCTTCTCTGAAGGGAGCTGCAAAGCTGTAACAGCCGGCAGTTGCTGCCCATGTGGTGTTGCTCTATCTGGATACCAGCTCCTCCGACATCTGGTCATGCAGACTTTCCCTGAGCCCTAGTGTGCGCTGAGGGAAGATTGGCAGATGCAAGAGGAGGCACATCAGGAATATAAGCTTCCTGTTGACGGAGCTGAGCTTCAGATGCTATTCCCACCTAAATATCCTACATATATGACTTTCACCTGAGAACACAGTGTCCTAGACATGTCCTTCTCTGGAGCCTCAATACCCAGTACATGTGGGTCCCATGGGCATGGTTTCACCGTTATCTAATGTGAAATGTCAGCTGTTCATTGTCCACTAGGAGACAGTATGAAGCCAATCTGTTTATCAAAAGGAAGATAGTTACTTGCTGTATAGAGTATGACATGACCCCAGAACCTTGGGACTTTCCACTATTCTGTTTTGACTTTGAGTATCCCAGTTCATGGCCACAGGGGCTTGCCTTCTAGCCCATATGGAGAGCTTTTTCTTGGCCCATTCAATACTGGAAGCTTTATAGGTTACTCAGTAAATAGATCAAGGTAGTACTCAAAAGGCTACCTTGGGAGCAGGCTGGACTTTTGGAGTATGTGTCTTCTGCCCTCCTGCAAATACTTGCCTTATCAGGGTATCCTCAGGTATTGTTACTTCTTGCTAACAATCCTATCAGCATGATGTCTTGTGGACTGGTAAGATGACTGAGGTTCCTATAGACTGAGTTATGGCACAGAACCAGAGTTGACATGGTGCTCAGACAAGATGGTGAAAGCAAGTAGCTTTTATTTTTCCTGCCATTGGAATAGGAAAACACACACACCATGTTCGTCATATCAGAAGCTGCACATCAGATAAGGAAATGTGTTGATTTGACATAATGGGCTTGATCAACTGGAGTTTCTCCTTGATAAAGTTTGTTATAATCCACTGTCATTCTCAAAGACCTGTGTGTCATCTGCACAGGCCTACACACAATAAAAGAGATGCGATAGGAGGAGTCCCCACCCTGAACCCTTCAAGTCTCTGACAGTGGCATTAATGTTTGCAGTTCCTCTAAAAGATGCAGTATTGCTTTTGGTTGCATTTGTGGCAGGGAAGAGAAGTTCAGAAGCTTTTCTTTAGCCCTTTGAATTCTAACGATGCTCATTGGTCAAGGTACAGCTGTGGAAACTCTGCCTGTGTGTGAGTGTAGATCCCATCTGTAAACCTAGGTTCTAGGCAGGTAGTAATACCACTGACTCTATTTGTGTCTGACTCCCGTGCAGCTTCCACCCCACCACCAGGACACAAAGGTGTTGAGTCCTCGGGGACAACGTCCATCAAGTGCTGAGAAGTCCAGTTATTTCTTTTTCTCCTCAGAAGTAACTGCACAACCTTTGGGAATGGGTAGAAGAAAGATTTCTTATATGAGTCCCATATTATGGAAGTGTTCTTTCTTAAAGGACCAACTGCTCCTTCAGTGAGAGGCTGTTGGAGGAGAGAAGAGTGACTGTTGACACTGTCGTGCTGGATCCCTCCAGGTCTCTGTCACATGCCTGCAGATCAGATCGCTGTCTGAGGCTTTCCTACTGTTATGGCCCTACGAACCCTCTCATTAACTGTGCACTTCCAAATACCCGGCCAGCTCACACCAATACTTTGGCCCTCTGGCTTGTTATGTTCGCGGGACCCTCTTGCCTCTGGTTGCTTAGCTCTGCTGCCTCAGCCATTCCTGTTCTTGTAGAAATCAGGAAGCCCTTGAGGCAGCATCTGCAATGCTGGCATTCCTGTCTGTGGCCTCCTGGGAGTGTAGTTAGGAGGTGAGGAAGCAGGAGACATGATAGATCCCCCTAAGTCTACTATTCTACATCTGCATTTTATCAAGACATTCCTGGCATCTAGGCATTCTAATTTTCATTCCAGGGGGCTGTTATTCTATGCAGAAGGTAGAAGTTTTAAGGTACTTGGTTTTAGGGCCCAGGAGAGTGCCACTTATAAACTGGCATGTTGGAAAGTATGACAAACTCCCAGTTTTATACCTTGGATATCTTTCTCTAGTAATATAACATCTAACAGACAAAAAAGCAGGTCAAATAACTTTTCACCCTACTTTGACATTTATTTTCTTCTTGTTAAGATAACTGTATAGTATTCATAAAACTAGATTCTTACAGATGAGGAAACAGATTCAAAAACCGTAATCAACTTTTCTGGAGGCAGAGCTGGGTCTACATACATACATTTCTTAACTTCTTGTCCTCTTTTGTTACAACACAATACTGTAGTGGCACGTGGATATGTATATACATATAATATGGTACACTCACACATACGTAACACACACACCACACGTCACATACCACTTATGCACATACCACACACGTGACACACACATCTGTACACCACACACCCTCTATCCAGAAATTACAGTTTGTGTCATGTCAAATGCTGATGCTCCTAAAAGCAGCATATATTATTAAGAAACGCCAATGCAGCAATTTCTATTGTTTGGATTAGGTAAAGTCTGCATTTTGATTTCAGTTACAGCCATTGCTTGCAGTGTGGTTTTTTTCTAAAATTTCTCACCTCAGAAGTTGCCCAAAACCCAACTCGTGAAGGAATTCTCAGTCTCATTATTAATCAAAGAAATTTTAAATTTAAGTATCTTGGCAAAATGTATATGTCAACTCTATGTGTAATTAAGTGTGCACACACAAATGCTGTCAAAGTTACAGTGGGTGCGCTGAAATGTGTAATTGCCTTACTGAATACAGTTCTTTTGGAATTCAATATAGCAATATGTAGCAAATGTCAAAAGAAATTGCATACTTAATCTAGATATCCATGCCTGAAAGTCTACTCCAAGGAAATTGTTTAGCATAAAAAATTATGTATATAAAGCATTTTTTTGCAGTAGAACTCTTCTCTCCTTCCCAAAAAGACATTTTACAGTTTTAGAGTTTCATAAAGTATGAAAGATCATAATATATTAAATAGAATGGGGAAATAGTCAGTATAGTATTTGCAGGAAAAAGTGTATAATGTATTTGTACATATAGTTAACAAATATACTTGTTCATAGAGTCCAGGAAGTTACAAATGAAAAACTGTATATAAGAGAATTATGTGTATGTTTAGAATTTTTTGCAATAATTACAATCTTCAGTTTCTATGTCTATATGTTTCTTTTTAGTGAAAATACACCCCTTTGGATGTATTTTTGGTTATTTTATTTCTTTTCATTAAAGTCCATTAATCACCACAAAAACCCAGGAAATCCAACTAAGAAGAAAGCAAATGTTCAGACAACATCTAAGAACCCAGAGCTGTGGAGGAGATGTTGCATTGGACCGCTGGTGTGCACAAGGCAGCAGGAGGGGCGATCCCCATGGGGCATGGCCACTGGTCACGGGAAACACAGGAGGGAGTCCAGGCAGCTGGCTGGGCAGTTACGTTCACTGGTGCACGATGACAGCATTGAGCAGGGTGGCTTCCTTCAGGGTCTGGCTCTCATCAGCCAGCTCTTTGTTAAGGAAAGTAGTCATGAGGATAAAGCTGGTGGCAGCCATGGCTGGCATCCATGATGAAGAGTCGGATGTCGCTAATCTTGTGGCTATGGTTGAATTTCTGCAGCAGCCTCCCACTGTCTGCAAACCTAATTTGGATGTTTGTGGTAGGCTCTGATTGGACAATTAAGACAGAAGAGCTGGCTTTGGCTTTGTTTTCTGCTGGTTGGTCTGGAGACCTGGTACTCAACCCCTGGGGGACACGGCTGCCCACTTTCTGACCCTCGCCAGTGAAGGCTTTGAAGGCTCCTTTGGACTTCACAGAGTCCTTGTCCCAGTGGTCCTCCATATCCAAGTTCACCTGTCCACCATGAGCTCACCTCCTCACCTCTGCTAGTACCTCCCTCTGTGGATAGACCCCAGAAACTGGGCATTGGATGGGTCTTGGTAGCTTCTGAGTTCCCCATTATCCAGGCTGAATCCACTCTTCCAGAGTTTCTGTACTATGTGAACATCTTGGCTGGAATGCTGCCTCTTTTTTCCTGCCACACAGGCAGACTCTTCCTCTGGCTGCTCCAAGGTTGTAGCCACCTCCTGCAAATGATCTCAGTTTACTGGTCTCTCCAGGGCTGTTGGTCACTCACTCCACACAGCTCCATGCTCTTTGGCACATTTAAAGAGATCATCCACCAGCTCATTGGGAGTTTTCTTCTGGGAGGGCCAACAATCTGTTGCCCACTTCTCTCTGAGCCCCCAGCATAGAACCCCTGGCCTTCGTCCTCCTCCTCATCTTGGTCATGAATGAGGTCTCTGAAGGATGTCACTTTATTATCACTGGGGGCTGTGCCTCTGGACACTGAACTGGGGGTTGCCTGCGAAATGGTTGTGATGTCTTCATCCCCTCCATCCTCATAAAAACTCACTAGCACCATCTGCAAGTCCCAGCCAACCGACTCGAGGAAGAAATGGGCCAGCCCTCCTCGCCCCTGTGGCCACCACAAACTCCCTCAGCACCTCCTGTTGTTCAGCCGCCATCTTCGTCCTATGCTTCTCCCCACTTTCACTGCTTTCTTAGGGTTTCTAAAGCATCCTTGAATGGGACTTTTGTCTCTTTCTCCTGAGACGGAGCTTAGCGACTGGGTTGTTGAGGATGGTTTAATAGAGAGGGATGTGCTAGCTGAAACCCAAACTCTTCTGTTGTTCTCACTTTGTCTACACAGTTACCTGTGGTGATTGGTCAGCCGAGGATTATTCATCACTTTTTACTTTTCTCCTCCCCGCAACAAAAAGCTGTTTTGAAGATAAACAGTAAATACGGCTTGAAAGCCAGCTCTGTTCCCACTCTCTTTCTCTCTGTTTTGGGGGAAGATACTGTGCATTTTTAAAGCATAACATGAAGCAGTTTTTAGTATAATATGATTTAGTGCAGGCCTCAGCTGCTATCTCTCCCAGTGGTTTTGCTGGAGGCTGGAGCTTCTCGACAGCCCTGACCACGGAGAGGTGGAATGTGGCGCTGACGTCACGGCCGCTCCTGGGAATGTTTTGCATTCCTCTTCCTGGCAGTGGTCAGGTGGCTTCCAGCAAGAATGAAGGACAACAGTTCCAAAGAAGAAAAAAAGAGAGGAGGAAAAGGACAGTTTATAATCAAAGTATTGTGGGGGAGGCACTTTTATTCTGAGCCAAAATTGAAATTAGAACCAGATGTCTTACATTCCTATGCTGCACGAATGTTAAATAAGCTTATTAATGACTGTAATAACTGAGCTATTTGGCTTTTTACTGAACTTAAGTCTTGAAACTCTGTAAGAATTATGGAAAAACGACTTCTTATAGTTGACATTTTAACTATGAAAGCAAGGACCCTGATGAAATGACCCTCTAGTTAATCTACAGGCTGTTTTAAGGTCTGTTAATATTCTGAAAAGTCACTTCTGAAACTTAAAATCTCTGTAATCTATTAACATAGTTTGTGCTGTTCAAACAAATTTAAACCAATTATTGAGGAGAGAGGTAAACTGTATGTTAGCATCTGCTGCAGAATGTCTTTTCTCAAAATATTTACATTTCCAATGTTATTTCTATACATTACTGCTCAAACCAGATATGCAAAACAAAACTTAGCACATTCTTAACATAACAAACAGCTTTTGCCCAAGTCTTACAACTCTGCAATAATATGTGGAATAGAAAAATGGACAGTAATTGAGTTAAATTTAAAGTTTGTGTTTTTCTTGTCTTCCAGCCACTGAAGTACCTCTGTTCAAATTCACTATACTGGTTTAGCTAATCACAATCTATATGTCTGTATTTTAAAATATTACACTTTTAAAAAAAAACAACTTGATGTCTTTCAGTAGATTTGCACTAATTTTGATGTAACAGCAGTTACATTAATAACAGTTCTCCAGTTTAGGCGAAATCTGTTTGAATACTTCCAGTTATACATTGAAATGGAAAGTTGGCTTCCTCTTGTAGGTCATGTTGCTGGTGAGGAATTTCCAGAAATGTGGAGAAGTGCTGACTCATAGTATACAGTGGACTGATCCAGCAACAGTAGGACTTGAGGGGGTTTTTTGAGCTCTTGGCTGAGGCAAGCAAAATATGTGGCTGTAATGTTTCATTTTATTTTTAGGTTAAGGTTAAGGGTGGAAGAGAGACTGTTGCTTGGCATGTGATCCATGTTAATAGCTTTAAAATGGTGACAAGTTCTAGCGTTAGATGTGTGTCTAAATGTGTGTTTTCCTACAGTCTATTATTAGAATTTGGAAAACAGGTTGTTTTGCTATAGTTACCCTACTGTTGTGCTCTCTGCCTCTTGCCCACAGGTAAACCACGTGGCTTCTTGGGCTGGGGTGGTGACTCACCATGGGCTCTATAATGTGAAAGTCACATAGTGCTTGCATTCAGGAGAGTGCTGCTGGAAAAGGTCCGTGGCATGGTGCTTTTTGTATCTGTGATCTGAAGTCCCTGAATGTAATAATAACAACTTAAATATTAGCTGACAGGAGTACAGAGAAAAACTAGGATTTGTTAACTTTAATGTGCCTGCTTCTGTCCTATATATTTTGCGTTCGTTAAATTGTCTGATTCTGAAGTTACTGATTGAGATTTCTTTTTTGTTCATTTGGTATAGAAATGACTGCTAGATTGGGTTTGGAACAGGGATTTCTAAAACAAAAACTCACCTTCTAAACCCATCCCTGGTCTCATAAAGTTAATATATCCCAAATACACTCATCTATCAATTCTACAAACATGCACTCACTGCTCTGTGTTAGCGCTGATGACATAGAAAAGAGGAAGGTGTGTTCCTTGTTACCTTGTTTGAGGGGAGGGAGGCACTGGGAGACCAGTGCAGGGGGTGTGTCTACAGAAATATGTATACTGTTCTTTGCAGTTAATATGGTAGAAATCTAAGGAAACAGTGAGGCATAAAATAGGTGTGTACTCAAATCTGTGCTAATGTCTGTGGGAGTGGTTTTTTGGATGTCATTCTGAGGCTGTCAGAGTTACTGATTGAAAGTAATTTGAATAGGTAATGTTAGGAGAGACATAAAAAATAGAAACTAGAATCTGATGAGGAAGATAAGGGAAATATAAATATGTAGGTGACCAATATTCAGACATCTTAAAAGGAAAAACAAATAAACAATATACTACAAATTATATTTGTATGTGCTTTGAGGCCACCACGCAAAACAGCACACACGGTTTCACTACCACCTCTGACTGCTTTCAAAGGCTGTAAAAGACCATGCTTTTCAAACAGTCTGCCCTTATGTTTCTGAGGTTTATATTTCTCATCATTCCTGAAAAATTTGAATGACTATTTGTTAATCATAAGGATTCACAAAATCATAGAACATTATTTTAAAACTGTTTCCTGTTTTCTTTAAAGTTCAACAAATGGAAGAGTACCTGTCCTCCTTTTGAACAGAGGTCCCAGGGTAGGGCAGGGAGTGAAAATGGGGGGCTGGGCCACACTGTGCCGTGGAGGCTTAACCTGCACATCTGATCCCCGATAGTCTGCAACTGATTCTAGTGTGCTCTCTGACAGTAGCCCATTACTTAAATTTTCTATCTGCCAATTTCTTCTGCTAAATGATCGTAAACCAGTGAACTATTTTGGTGCCTATGAGGAATTACTTGCAGAATTAAGCTCATAGTTCAAAATATGAGGGATTGTTCTCTGCTTTTCATTTCCAGAACTTTTCATCATCCCCCAACATGAACTCTGGTGCCATTAAACGCTAACTCCTCCCCACAAGCCCCTGGTAATCTATATACTACTTTCTGCCTGTATGAAGTTGCCTATTCTAGGTAACTCTTAAGTGGAATTATACAATATTTGTTATTTTGTGTCTGGCTTATTTTACTTAGCATAATTTTTTCAAAGTTCATCCACGTTATGTGTCAGAATTTCCTTTTTGACGGCTAAATAATATTCTGTTGTATGTATATGCCACATTTTGTTTATCCATTCATCTGTTCATGGACATTTGCTTTGTCTTCACCTCTGGGCTACTGTGTGAATAATGCTTCTGTGAACATAAGTATACAGTATCTGTTTAGCTTCTGTTCAGAATTTTTTTTTTTGGCTGTAGATATGGAAGTGGAATTGCTGGATCTAATGGTTTGACTTCTTATTTTATATATATATATATATACTTCTGGGGTACATGTGCAGATCTTGCAGGATTTTTACATAGGTAAACACATGCCATGGTGGTTTGCAGCCTCCATCCTCCTGTTACCTACATTAGTTATTTTTCCAAGGTTATCATTCCCCAAACTCCCCCCACGACGTTATCACTCCCCTAGCCCCCTACTCCCCAACAGACCCCACTGTGTGGTGTTCCTGTCCCTGTGTCCATGTGTTCTCATTGTTCAACACCCACTTATGAGTGAGAACATACGGTGTCTGGTTTCTGTTCTTGTGGCAGTTTGCTGAGAATGATGATTTCCACATTTATCCATGTCCTTGCAAAGGACATGAACTCATCCTTTTTTATGGCTGCATAGTATTCCATGGTGTATATGTGCCACATTTTCTTTATCTAGGCTATCCTTGATGGGCATTTGGGTTGCTTCCAAGTCTTTGCTATTGTAAACAGTGCCCCAGTGAACATACGTGTACATGTGTCTTTATAATAGAACAATTTATAATCCTTTGGGTATATACCCAGTAATGAGATTGCTGGGTTAAATGGTATTTCTATATCTAGATGCTCGAGGAATTGCCACACTGTCTTCCACAATGGTTGCAGTAATTTTCACTTCCACCAACAGTGTAAAAGCGTTCTTATTTCTCCACAACTTCTCCAGCATCTGTTGTCTCCAGGTTTTTTAATGATCGCCATTCTAACTGGCATGAGATGTTATCTCAATGTGGTTTTGATTTGCATTTCTCTAATGACCGGTGATGATGAGCATTTTTTCATATGTTTGTTGGCCGCATAAAAGTCTTCTTTTGAAAAGTGCCTGTTCATGTCTTTTGCCCACTTTTTAATGGGGTTGGTTTTTTTCTTGTAAATTTGTTTGAGTTCATTGTAGATTCTGGATATTAGCCCCTTGTCAGATGGGTAGATAGCAAAAATATTTTCCCATTATGTTGGTTGCCAGTTCACTGTAATGATAGTTTCTTTTGCTGTGTAGAAGTTCTTATGTTTAATTACATCCCATTTCTCTATTTTGGCTTTTGTTGCCATTGTTTTTCCTGTTTTAGTCATGAAGTCCTTGCCCATGCCTATGAATGGTATTGCCTGTGTCCTGAATAGTATTACCTAGGTTTTCTTCTAGAGTTTTTATGTTATTAGGTCTTATGTTTAACTCTGTAATCCATCTGGAGGTAATTTTTGTATAAGGTGTAAGGAAGGGGTCCAGTTTTAGCTTTCTGCAGATGGTTAGCCAGTTTTTCCAACATCATTTGTTAAATAGGGAATCCTTTCCTCATTGCTTGGTTTTTTCCAGTTTGTCAAAGATCAGATGGTTGTAGATATATGGTGATCCTTCCAAGGCCTCTGTTGTGTTCCATTGATCTTATCTTTGTTTTGGTACCAGTACCATGCTGTTTTGATTACTGTAGCCCTATAGTATAGTTTGAAGTCAGGTAGTGTGATTCCTCCAGCTTTATTCTTTTTGCTTAGGATTGTCTTGGCTATGCAGGCTCTTTTTTGATTCCATGTGAAGTTTAAGGTGGTTTTTTTCCAGTTCTGTGAAGAAGGTCCATGGTAGCTTTATGGTGATAGCATTGAATCTATAAATTAATTTGGGCAGTAGGGCCATTTTCATGATATTGATTCTTCCTAACCATGAGCCTGGAATGTTTTTCCATCTGTTTGTTTCCTTTCTTAGTTCCTTGAGCAGTGCCTTTGTAGTTCTCCTTGAAGAGGTCTTTCATGTCCATTGTTAGCTATATTCCTAGGACTTTTATTCTCTTTGTAGCATTTGTGAATGGGAGTTCACTCATGATTTGGCTCTCTGTTTGTCTGTCATTGGTGTATAGCAATGCTTGTGATATTTGCACATTGATTTTGTATCCTGAGACTTTGCTGAAGTTGCTTATCATAAGGAGATTTGGGGCTTGGACGATGGGGTTTTCTAAATAGACAATCATGTCATTTACAAATAGAGACAATTTGACTTCCTCTTTTCCTAATTAAATACTCTTTATTTTTTTTTCTTGCCTGATTGGTCTAGCTAGAACTTCCAATACTATGTTAAATAGGAATGGTGAGAGAGGGCACCCTTGTCTAGTGCCAGTTTTCAAAGGGAATGCTTCCAGTTTTTGCCCATTCGGTATGATTTGGCTGTGGGTTTGTCATAGATAGCTTTTATTATTTTGAGATACATTCCATCAATACCTAGTTTATTGAGAGTTTTTGGCATAAACGCTGTTGAATTTTGTCAAAGGCCTTCTCTGCATCTATTGAGATAATCATGTGGTTTTTGTCTTTGGTTCTGTTTATGTGATGGATTTCCTTTTGGATTTGTGTATGTTGAACCAGCATTGCATCCCTGGGATGAAGCCTACTTGATCATGATGGATAAGCTTTTTGATATGCTGTTGTATTCGGTTTGCCAGTATTTTATTGAACATTTTCACATCAATGTTCATCATGGATATTGGCTTGAAATTTTCTTTTTTAGTTGTATCTCTGCCAGGTTTTGGTATGAGGATGATGCTGGTCTTATAAAATGAGTTAGGGAGGTTTCCCTCTTTTTGTGTTGTTAGGAATAGTTTCAGAAGTAATGGTACCAGCTCCTCTTTGTACCTGGTAGAATTCAGCTGTGAACCTGTCTGGACCTGGACTATTTTTGGTTGGTAGGCTATTAATTGCTGCCTCAACTTCTGACCTTGTTATTGCTCTATTCAGGGATTCAACTTCTTCCTGGTCTAGTCTTGGGAGAGCGTAAGTGTCCAGGAATTTATCTATTTCTTCTAGATTTACTGGTTTATGTGCATAGAGGAATCAGTGGTGATATCACCTTTATCATTTTTTATTGCATCTATTCGATTCCTCTCTTTTCTTTTTTATTAGTCTGGCTAGCAGTCTATCTATTTTGTTGAACTTTTCAAAAACCAGCTCCTGGATTTATTAATTTGTTGAAGAGTTTTTGTGTCTCTATCTCCCTCAGTTCTGCCCTGATCTTAGTTATTTCTTATGTTCTGCTAGCTTTTGAATTTGTTTTATCTTGCTCCTCTAGTTCTTTTCTTTTAATTTTGACAATAGAGTGTCTATTCTACATCTTTCCTCGCTTCTCATGTGGGCATTTAATGCTGTAAATTTCCCTCTAGACACTGCTTTAAATGTGTCCCAGAGATTCTGGTACATTGTGTCTTCATTCTCATTGGTTTTGAAGAACATCTTTACTTCTGCCTTCATTTCATTATTTATCCAATAGTCATTCAGGAACAGGTTGTTCAGTTTCCATGTAGTTGTGTGGTTTTGCGTGAGTTTCATAGACCTGAGTTCTAATTTGATTGCACTGTGGTCTGAGAGACTGGTTGTTATGATTTCTGTTCTGTTGCATTTGCTGAGGAGTGATTTACTTCCAATTACTTGGTCAGTTTTAGAGTAAGTGCTGTGTGGTGCTGAGACGAATGTATATTCTGTGGATTTGGGATGGAAAGTTCTGTAGATGTCTGTTAGGTCCACCTGGTCCAGATCTGAGTTCAAGTCCTGGATATCCTTGTTTATTTTCTGTCTCGTTGATCTGTCTGATATTGACAGGGGAATGTTTAAGTCTCCCACTGTTGTTGTGTGGGAGTCTAAGTTTCTTTGTAGGTTGTTAAGAACTTGCTTTATGTATCTGGGTGCTCCCATATTGGGTGCATATATATTTAGGATAGTTAGCTCTTCTTGTTGCATTGATCCCTTTACCATTATGTAATGCCCTTCGTTGTCTCCTTTTATCTTTGTTGGTTTAAAGTCCATTTTATCAGAGACTATGATTGCAACCCCTTCTGTTGTTGCTCTCCATTTGCTTGGTAAATCTTTCTCCATCCCTTTATTTTGAGTCTGTGTGTGTCTTTGCAGGTGAGGTGGGTCTCCCGAATGCAGCACACCGATGGTTCTTGACTTTTCATCCAATTTGCCAGTCTGTGTCTTTTGATTGGGGCATTTAGCACATTTACATTTAATGTTAATATTGTTATGTGTGAATTTGATCCTGCCATTTGATACTAGCTGGTTGTTTTGCCCATTCGTTGAAACAATTTTTCTTTATGTTGATGACCTTTACCATTTGGTGTGTTTTCGCAGTGGCTGGTATTGGTTTTCCTTTCTATGTTTATAGCTTCCTTCAGGAGCTCTTATTAGGCAGGTCTGGTGGTGACAAAATCTCTCAGGAATTGCTTGTTTGTAAAGGATTTTATTTCTCCTTCCCTGATTAAACTTAGTTTGGCTGGATATGGAATTTTGGGTTGAAAACTCTTTTCTTTAAGACGTTGAATATTGGCCTCCACTCTCCTCTGGCTTGTAGGGCTTCTGCCAAGAGATCCGCTGTGAGTCTGATGGCCTTCCCTCTGTGGGTGGCCCAACCTTTCTCTCTGGCTGCCTTAGCATTTTTTCCTTCATTTCAACACTGGTGAATCTGATGATTATGTGCCTTAGGGTTGCCCTTCTTGAGGAATATCTTTGTGGTGTTCTCTGTATTTCCTGTATTTGAATGTTGGCCTGCTTTGCTAGGTGGGGGAAATTCTCCTGGGTAATATCCTGAAGAGTGTTTTCCGACTTGGATCCATTCTCCCGTCCTCTTCAGGTACACCGATCAGGCGTAGATTAGGTCTTTTCACATAATTCCATATTTCTTGGAGGCTTTGTTCATTTCTTTTCACTCTTTTTTCTGTAATCTTGCCTTCTCTTTTTATTTCATTGAGTTGATCTTCAATCTCTGATACCGTTTCTTCTGCTTGATCGATTCAGCTGTTGAAATTTGTGTATGCTTTGCAAAGTTCTCATGCTGTGTTTTTCAGCTCCATCAAGTTATGTTCTTCTTTAAGCTGGTTATTCTAGTTAGCATTTCATCTAGCCTTTTTTCAAGTTCTTAGTTTCTTTGCATTGAGTTAGAAAATGTTCCCTTAGCTCAGAGAAATTTATTACCTATCTTCTGAAGCCTGCTTCTATCAGTTCGTCAAACTCATTCTCCATCCAGTTTTCTCACCTTGCTGGTGAGAAGCTATCATCCCTTGGAGGAAAAGCATTCTGGTTTTTGGTGTTTTCATCCTTTTTGCACTGGTTTCTTTTCATCTTCATGGATTTATCTACCTTTGGTCTTTGAAGTTGGTGACTTCCGGATAGGTTCTCTGAGTGCACTTCCTTTTTGTTGATGTTGAAGCTCTTTCTTTTGTTTGTTTGTTTTCTTTCTAACAGTCAGGCCCCTCTGCTGCAGGACTGCTGGAGGTCCACTCCAGACCCTGCTTACCTGAGAATCACCTGCAGGGTGCAGAACATCAGTGATTGCTGCCTGTCCCCTCCTGTAGTAGCTTTGTCCCAGAAGGGTACCTGCTAGGTGTCAGCCAGAGCTCTCCTGTATTAGGTGACTCTGGATATACGGGGGTTGGGGAACCGCTTGAGAAGGCAGTCTGTCCCTTGTCAGAGCTCAAGTGCTGTGCTGGGAGCTCTGTTGCTCCCTTCAGAGCTGCTGGCCAAGGACGTTTAAGTCTACTGCAGTGGAACTCACAACCACCCCTTTTCCCAGGTGCTCTGTTTCAGGAAGGTATGGCTTTATTTATAAGTCCCTGACAGGCTGCTGCTTTTTTCAGAGATGCCCTGCCCAGCAAGGAAGGGGGTCGAGTCACAGTCTGCCTACAGAGGCATTGCTGAGCTGCTGCAGGCTCCCCGAAGCTGCTTTGTAAACTTCTTTGTGCTTTTGTTTACACAGGTAAGGTTAGAGCTGCCTCAGTAATGTCAGGCACCCCTCCCCTCATAGAGCTCTACTGTCCAGGATGGAGCTCAAACTGCTGTGCTGGCTGCAAAAATCCCAAGCCAGTGGGATTCAGTTTGCTGGTCTCCATCGGGGTGGAACCCTGCCTTTAGCGCCCTTCAGCCAGATCACCTGGCTCCCCGCCTTCAGCCCTCTTTCTCTCAGGGGTATGGGTGACTCTGTCTCACAGGCACTCCAGGTGCCAGTCAAAAGGGCTGCTCAGATTTGTGCTCGGAACTTGTGGCACTGCTGAATCGGCTGCCAAGATTTGCCCTGGAAACCCATGGCACCTGTTGGCATGCGGGGATCTTCTGGTCTATGGGTTGCAAAGACTGAGGGAGAAGCATAGCAGCCAAACCGGAACTCCAGAGTGGCCGGAAATGTCCACGATGGCCTCCGTTGGGTAGGAGGGAGGGCCCTCCAGCTTATTGCACTTCCCAGGTCAGGCAGCACTCCTCCCTGCCTCGGTTTGCCCTCCTTGGGCTATACCCACTGTCCAACCATTCCTATTGAGATGAACCTGGTATCTCAGTTGGAAATGCAGAGATCACTCACCTTCTGCATGGCTCTCGCTGGGAACTGCACTCTGGAGCTGTTCCTATTCGGCCATCTTGGCGGAAGTCCTGGTTTGACTTCCTAAGGGAACTACCATATTGTTTTTCATAGAAGTTGCATCATTTTATATTTCTACCAGCAATGCATGGGAGTTTCAGTTTCTCCACCTTCTCACCAACACTTATTATTTTCTTTTTTTGATAATTGCAATTCTAATGAGTGTGACAGTAGTATTTAATTGTGGCTTTGATTTGCATTTCTGTAATGACTTGTCACCCAGGCTGGAGTGCAGTGGCTCGATCTCAGCTCACTGCAATGTCTGCCTCCAAGGTCCAAGTGATTCTCCTGCCTCCCAAGTAGCTGGGATTACAGGCACTTGCCACCACGCCCAGCTAATTTTTTGTGTTTTTTTGTAGAGACAGAGTTTCACCATGTTGACCAGTCTGGTCTTGAACTTTTGACCCTAAGTGATACACCCACCTCAGCCTCCCAAAATGCTGGGATTACAGATGTGAGCCACCATGCCTGGCAGATACACCTTTAAATTCTGAAATACCCCTACTTAAAAAATAATTATTACTATTACCTGCAAAATAAAAGTCTGCTACTAAGATAAAGAGTTCGTCATCAATCCTGTATACTCTTATACCAGCCCACCCCTTGCCCACAGACACTGAGTGTTTGATATGAGGTGTATATCCATGACCACAGGTGTCCCTGGAGCCACTGATCCTTGAGGGCTCAGAAGAGAGCAGGCTCCTCCCTCGTTAGCTAGTCTGTCTACACAGTATTCTGTTGATATATCTGTATCAAATTCATTAGGTATCCAAAATGATTATGTTCACTTATCCTGATTGTAGCTTTCTCAGAAAAAAAAACCATACTTTTAACCTAAAGCTAGGAAGTTTATGAAATTATTCACAGTAAGGACATCTTGTAATCATGAAACCAATGAAAAATTTGCTAATTTTCATGGTTTCATTGTTCACATTTAACTCTTTATTCCATCTGAAATTTATTTTGGTGTATGATTTAAGGGTAGAGATTAATTTTAATTTTTTTCCAAACAATTTTATCAGCACTACTTTATGAATAATTTTCCCTTACTGATTTTAAATGCTTCTATCGTATATTATATTCCTATACATCATAAGATTTATTTCGTTCCTTTGTATTCTATTTTGTTGTTAATAGCTTTTCTTTTTCATTCTAATCTCTTTCGCTAAGCTAGTATTCATTCTATAGAGTTTTTAACTTTAAGGTTGTTAATACTTTTAAAAATATATTTAAAATAATTGTAGGTTATTCACTGAGCATTCACAGATACTCTCCATGTGAAAAAGTGCATTGGTAGCAATTCATATATACATTGGTCTGGCGTGGCAGCCAGGCAGCTTTGTTAGTTCCGGTTTCACCTCATGCTAGATGTGCAGGAATCCTGAAAGATCAGGTGTATTCTTATGAACTGCTTATTATGAAATTCAGGAACTTATTAATAGAAATTAAATAGTAGAGCCTACTGCTCCATCTAGTTGGCTGCAATATTCTTGCTATGGTAACTATTTTGCCTTCACCTAATCATCTCTGTTAGAAGAGTACAAATGTTAATAGCATTTCCTTTATGAAATACTTGAAACAAGGCTGGGCACGGTGGCTTACGCCTGTAATCCCAGCACTTTGGGAGGCCGAGGTGGGTGGATCACGAGGTCAAGAGATCGAGACCATCCTGGTCAACATGGTGAAACCCCGTCTCTACTAAAAATACAAAAAATTGGCTGGGCATGGTGGTGCGTGCCTGTAGTCCCAGCTACTCGGGAGGCTGAGGCAGGAGAATTGCCTGAACCCAGGAGGCGGAGGTTGCGGTGAGCCGAGATCGCGCCATTGCACTCCAGCCTGGGTAACAAAAGCGAAACTCCATCTCAAAAAAAAAAAAAAAAAGAAAGAAATACTTGAAACAAATATTTTTATTTGATTTATGACGCTTTTCTCTTTATTTGACCAAGAAATGTTATGGTGGTTCCATTATGTGTCTAGACACTGTGCTGAAGGCATTGGGAAGCAGGAGCACACTCGCACGAGAGTCTCATGTCTGGTGACAGCCACTCGCTAGAACTGGGATGATAGGTCATGTTGTTATATCACTCAAGACTTATGCTACTTTTAAAGTCTTACGTTAGCAAAGTGAAGAAATGTGAATAATTGGTGAAAACTTTGAAAACCAAGCTCTAAGATTCCTGTAAGGAACTATAGGTTGGAAATAATTTAATAATGCCAAGTACATATGATCAAGAAGATGATAGCGTGGACAGTTCTCTGACATGGCTATGTGTCCTTTTTTTTTTTTGGAGACAGTTTCACTCTTGTTGCCCAAGGTGGAGTGCAGTGGTACGATCTTGGCTCACTGCAGCCTCTGCCTCCCGGGTTCAAGCAATTCTTCTGAATCAGTCTCTCAAATAGCTGGGATTACAGGCACATGATGACACCTGGCTAATTTTTGTCTTTTTAGTAAAGGCTGGGTTTCACCTTGTTAGCCAGGCTGGTCTCGAACTCCTGACCTCAGGTGACCCCCCCCCACCTCAGTCTCCCAAAGTGCTGGGGCATTAGCCACTGTGCCCGGCCACTATGTGTTCTTTTAAGCCCCATGACAAAGTTTTTAAAAAGATGCTTTGGTTGGGCACAGGAGCTCATGCCTGTAATCCCAGCACTTTGGGGAGGTCAAAGTAAGGTGGGAAGATCACTTGAGACCAGGAGTTTAAGACTAGCCTGGGTAATATGGCGAGACCCTGTCTGTAGTAAAAAATTTAAAAATTAGCCAGGCTTAGTGGCACAGGCCTGTGGTCCCAGCTACTTGGGAGGCTGAGGTGGCAGGATTGTTTGAGCCCAGGAGGTCAAGACTGCACTGACCTGTGATTGCACCACTGCACTCTAGCCTGAGTAACAGAGCAAGACCCTGCCTCAACAAAACAAACAAGTGAAAAAGATACTTTGGTTATATTTATTTTATAAGCACTGTACACATTCCAATATTGATCAGCTGGCTCATTAATGATCCCCCAGCTTGTTAATGATGAATTGAACATGTGTAGGCCCCATGGATGACAGGGACCTGTTCCATTCATCTTTTTCCTTCCTTTTGGAACTGGTACATGTTGAGTGTCTGATATGAATTGAACAAAACTTGAATTGTTTAATTTTATGCTTGTATCAAGCAAGCTTCCAGAAGGCTGGCTAAAGAGTAGTTTGTTCATTAAAAAAATCTAGCCTTGAGAATCTTTGTACTGTGAATATTTTTCTCTCAGCCCCAGAGCCAGTCCCACCCCTTTCAGTCTAACCTTTGGCAGCCCAACACGGTATGCTGCAAGTAGCATGAAAATTCTTAACTTATTCCTTTCAAAAAAGAAGCTAACCGTATTTAATGCTTTGTGTAGGCGTTCTTTTCATCCTTAACACAAATGGAAGGGAGGCATTATTATAGTAAATTTGCAGATGGGGAAACTGAGGTTAAATAACTTGCTGAATTCCTACCACCAGTGGATCACAAAGCTGTGTGACACTGGGCATGACTTCTGAAAAGAATCCCTTCTTGCCTTCCTGCAATTTGTAGGTGAAAGTAGGGTTTGCTCAGGAGGGGGTATAGCTCAGGGGTAGAACATTTGACTGCAGATCAAGAAAGTAGGGTTTGCTGATGGCCCTGAGAAAATCTTAACAAACTGGATGAGCCTCAAAGAATTTTCCAGGGATATGGCTCCAGAACTTCCCTTGTGGGTGCTGCATGACCTTGTCCTGCTGCTCAATACGAATTTGATATAAGTATGGACATGGCCTTGCTCTGAAGAAAAGTGAAAAGGCTTCATTTCTTTAGCAGAAAATGCATGTGTAGCATTTTGAGAATGAATGTTGGATCCAAGTTGTCTGACAATAGAGAGGCTTCAGAGAATGGAGTTTTAGATCACACAGATTGGACAGGATCCATGTATGCCTCTGAATCCTTCCTTGTTTCTAGGGGGCTGTTCCAACACAAAATTGAGGTCAACCTCATTCAGTTTTACCAGAGATTTAATTGGACACACTTTGGCTAATCAAGTAGTAATAACCATGTTTCGCATTTCTTCCTTTCCCTACTACTTTCTCCTTGAGAGCAAATAATTTAAAACCAGAAATTTCTGTCTTGGCCATTATGGGATGTGTGTGGCTATAAGTGAAGAAATTGCAGAACCTACACGGAAGATACCAGAAACAATACCCAGCCGTTTTGTTGTGATTCTTTTTTTCTTTTTTTTTTTTTTTTGTTTGTGACGGAATCTCGCTCTATAGCCCAGACTGGAGTGCAGTGGTCCAGTCTCAGCTCACTGCAACCTCTGCCTCCCAGGTTCAAGCAATTCCCCTGCCTCAGCCTCCAGAGTAGCTGGGATTACAGGCATGCACCACCATGCCCAGCTAACTTTTGTATTTTTAGTAGAGATGGGGTTTCACCATATTGGCCATGCTGGTCTTAAACTCCTGACCTCATGATCTGCCCGCCTGAGCCTCCCAAAGTGCTGGGACTACAGCTGTGAGCCACCACACCCAGCCACTCTTTATTTTTTATTTTCTTCTGCTCAAGACAGCTTAGAAGAGAGATCCATTTTGCATTTGAAATTCTTGCAGTTAGTTTTGAAGTCTAATCAGCAAGATTGGGGCGAATTTTGTGTTAATGAAGTATGTTCCTAGTTCTTAGAAACATATGAATGAGGCCAGGCGCCTGGCTCACACCTGTAATCCCAGCACTTTGAGAGGCCAAGGTGGGCCGATCACTTGAGGTCAGGAGTTCGAGACCAGAGTGGCCACATGGTGAAACCCCCTCTCTACTAAAAATATAAAAATTAGCCAGGAGTGGTGGTGGGTGCCTGTAATCCCAGCTACCAGGGAGCCTGAGGCAGGAGAACCCGAGAGACAGAGATTACAGTGAGCTGATATCGCACCACTGTACTCAGCCTGGCAGCCTAGGTGACAAGAGCGAGAGTCTGTCTTGGGCTGGGGGTGTTGGCTCATGCCTGTAATCCCAGCACTTTGGGAGGCTGAGGCGGGTGGATCACGAAGTCAGGTGTTCAAGAGTGGCCTGGCCAATACGGTGAAACCCCTTCTCTACTAAAAATACAAAAATTAGCCAGGCATGGTGGCAGGCATCTGTAATCCCAGCTACTCAGGAAGCTGAGACGGAATTGCTTATACCCAGGAAGTGGAAGTTACAATGAGCCAAGATTGCACCACTGCACTGTAGCCTGGGCAACAAAGCCAGACTTCATCTCAAAAAAAAAGAAAGAAATATATGAATGATCAGGAGAAAAAGAACTGTGATACTGAAGGGATTGGCCTCTCCTGCTGTTCTCCACTCTTCTCAATGGAACATGTGCTTTGACTCCGGGGTTTCTGCAGCCTCCATAATACATATATGACTGTATTTTGTATTGACCCACATGTGTTTTCCCTCACATCATTTCTTTCCCTAAATCTGTGAGGAAAATAACTGTTTGAAAGTTCATTTATTTTCACCACTTGGTTGTCAGCAGCAGGAAAGGCTGCAGAAGGATCCGAGCCAGCGTGGAAATGGGAAAGGCCTGTGAGCTCAGAGGGAAGGAGGAAGTCTCTATGTCCTGGCTGCCAGCATGACCCCAGGCTGAATGACTCCCCTACCCTCTCCTCCTGCCAAGGTTGGTTAGGGTTCAAATGTGTTCCTACCCAGAATCACACAATGTCACTGTCTGGGGATGCAGAATATTCTATTGCTTTGCTCTGTTAAAAAAGACAGTTTAAGAAGTATTTGTTGCAATTTTTTAAAACGTGGTTTTTAAATCTATCTTTATTATTTTTAATCCTAAAAAGCATTTTATTTACTGAAGATTCTTGGTTTTGGATAGGTTTTATTTTTTCTTTTGGCGTTAGTATTCTGTTTCTGAGTAAGCTCTTCATTATGCATTATTTGTGAAATCTCCAATAACCTGATGATGTTTCTATCACGTTGTTTTAAAAGAAATAGTTTAAAGATTCAAAGTGATTTTTTGTTGTTTTTGTTGTTGTGTGGTATTATTCTTTCTTTCTTTCTTTCTTTCCTTCTTTCTTTTTTTTTGTGAGTCAGGGTCTCACCCTGTCTCCCAGGCTGGAGTACAGCAGCACAATCTCTGCTCACTGCAGCCTCGACCTTCCAGACTCAGGCTATCCTCCCACCTGTCACCATGCCTGGCTTTTCTTTGTTAATGTAAGTTTTACTTTTGGAATTTGAACTTTAGTACTACTTTGATGTATTTTTACCTAAATTTTATTTTGTGAGCTGCTTAGTATTCAATTGAAAACCTATTTTGTTTTACTTGACCCTAACCAGATCAGCAAGATAAGGAATACTCCAAAGGTGGTTTCTAGTAGGATTGTGGCCACAAATGTCAAGTCTGTAGCCAAGTATAGACTAATGTGGACTGAGAACTTGGCTTGGAAGAAATATGCATTTCCACCTGTTCAAGGAGGTTTGAAGATTGTGCATGTTTTAAGGGAAAAGGCCAGCTGAATGTGGAAAGTGCAAAGGTGAAACTGTCACTTGAGCTTTTTAGAAGTCCTTCAATGTAGCTGCCAACTTAAATAAACCACCTCAAGTCCAGCCAGTACAGCAGCTGTGCTTTATCTTCAGTGTGAGTCTGTTTCCCTGCTGGCTGGTGACGGGGGGTGGTTAGGCCGGATCACGGATGTGACTACCCTGCACCCAGGTCTGCCCTCTCTTCTCTGTTACATAGTACTAGGAAGCCTCTGAGGGCATCACAGATTTTTTTTTCAGTGGTGATAACAGCATGATCAGGCCACATCCTTCTCAATAAGAAGTGCTAACTTCCTCAGGAAAACAGAAGTGTGGTATGCACCATTACATACCCAATTTCTCTGGTGATATAATTTTAGTTTTTGAGAGCTTTTTGAAGTCTTCCCACAGAAATGCAGGCTCCTCTGTTTTCCTGTATGAGGTGAGGAGGTGGCAGTTTTGTCCACACACCCCACGAAAAAAGCACAATGATGGATTAAGTGTCCTGAAGTGTTGGAAGGATATGTGGTATGGTAGCATCTCAAATACCACTGAAAGTTATTTTAGAGATGAATTAATTAGAATTGACACCTGAGTTGGGTTACCAAATCAAATAAAGGGTGCTAGGTAAATGTGAATTTTAGATAAACCACCAGGTACATGTATACTAAAACAAAATTATTCCTTGTTTATCTGAAATTTACATTTACGTGGGCATCCTGTATTTTATTAGGTAAATCAGGCAACTCTCCACCTGAAACTAGATTATGCAAAATAAGAATTTACATAGAAAGCACTGTTCTTGTATGGATGAGAAATCTCCTCCTCCTCCTCTTGTCCTGAACCAGTTTAGGAAGCCTGTGCTTCATCATTTCTTGTATAATCTCCTCCCATGTACATCCAGATTAAAGTGTGTGTATCTGGCATGTGGCTCACTGTTTCACATGCCTAACCACAGCCCCTCGGGATCCTATAGTTGCAGCACCATTTTGGTAGGTCAACCATGGGCAGCAGGTCCTGACCTCTCCTGACCACCCTGAGGAACCACTGGCTCTCAGCATTTGTATGTGTTTCTCCTCAGAGCCCTGGGACAACCCTGGCCAGCAGGAGGCAGAGACACAGGCACGTAAACCTCCTGGCACCTCTTGGGGGTGTGTGGGCCAAAGTATGTGACTGTCCTAATTCTCTGAAGGTCTCAAAGCATTTTCATATTAAGTTATTCAGGTGACCCAGAGAACAAGAAAGAAGTTGGTGCTACATGATGTCAGAGAGCACTCAGAAGTTAGAAGAGAATTGGGAGAATTAAGTAATTAATAAATTCTAAGACTTTAATAATCAATATCCAAAGAAGAAAGAGAGGGGCTAGCTAACACTTTATACCAAGGGCGCTGGTTGTGGGAATTCGGACATCTCCTGCAAAATATTTCTGATATAATTTAGTAAAATGTAGTTTTTTAGGGAGAACTTTTATAGAAGGAAACTTTTATTTCCAAAGGACTTCATGAAAGGTGTAAGGGCCACACTGTGAATTCGGGATGACACACCCTGTTTTGAATTGGATTTCCTGCTAGTTCTGTTCCGAGGCATTCTTCCCGGACTAGGGTGAATTCAGTTCCAGTGTTTGCTTGTAAAACTGAATCTGGTCATTGTATTTGCAGTTTGGCGTCCTGCCTGCTATTAAAGTACAGAGCAAACTTTAGCTAGTTACTCCCTATGATTCTGTGTCCTCCTAAAGAGCAGGGAAAGAAGAGGGGAAAACCCAGGGGGTGACTGAGTTCATTTACATGCCGTGCCAAAGGGCAGCTGCTTGCTGCCTTGTCGTCACAGGATTCTGTGGAGAATCCTGATATTCCATTTACCAGAATAGGAGACAGCCTGGAAAAATAAAAGTCTCTCTTTTTATGGTTCTAGCTTTGGCATTACTAACTGAATAACCTACTTACTTTTTCTTTAAGAAACATAGGTGAAAATTTAGAAGATTTTATGTTCTCCCTCTTTCCTAAGTTTTCCGTATGAAGAAAGAACTTATAAAAAGAGGTCATGGCCAGGCACAGTGGCTCATACCTGTAAACCCAGCACTTTGGGAGCCCAGGGTGGGTGGAATCACTTGAAGTCAGGAGTTTGAGACCAGCCTGGCCAACATGTGAAACGCTGTCTCTACTGAAGCTACAAAAGTTAGCTGGTTGTAGTGGAATACGCCTGTTTTCTCAGCTACTCATGTGGCTGAGGCAGGAGAATCTCTTGAGCCCAGGAGCCACTGCACTCCAGCCTGGGCGACAGAGTGAGACCCTGCCTCAAAAAAAAAAAAAAAAAAAAAGTCATAAGGCAGGGTGGTAGCACTGCTGGCTACTTGGGCCTGGCTATTCCTACTGAGTTGTCCTGGGAAAACACCAGGTGGTGTATATGCCGTCTGGATTTGTGGGAAGTGGGGGGGGGGGCTTACCCTTTTTCCTGCAGGTGTAGAAAATGTGAAGTAGTCTACTTAGTGTAGTTCTGGCCACGCTATTAAGATACCTGGCAAAACTTAGCAGAGTATGGATCAAAAGGAATCCAGAAAGATATAGTGACTCTAGCCTATGTGCCCTTAGGAATCTTGTATTCCCCTGAGTTAAAACTTAGAGCCTCTGAATTTGTGGAAAGGACAGAAAGGAAAGATGTTCTCTTGTGGGGCTGTTCTTAGGCTTGGCTTCTTCACACTGAGGCAGTGCTTCCAGTACTGAAATAAGGAACACTGCAATGATGCCTGGGGTCAGCACGTGGCCTTGGTGACATCACAACATGTGCATTTCCACTGTTCTTAGTTATTTAATTCTGGTGTGGTCTGTGGGATTAGAGCCAGATTAAACATCAATAAATTTTGAGTTTACTATTAAGAAAGAGCAGAGTGCTGCTACCTTACTGTTATTTTGCTAGGTGCCAAGAGAGAAATCAGAAAATTTTAAGGCATGGCTTTTGGTCACAGGGAACAAAATCTAGTCTTTATTGACCAAGAAGCCTTAAAAACCACGTAACTGTCACATAGTTGCAGACCTCAGGCGAAAAGAAAAAAAAATGATCCCTACTTCTTGGCTGTTTTTGGAGATGGTACATTCAGCTGCCTGGTGTTAAGAGGAACCAAATATACAGAAATGAAACCATTGAGGAGATTCCCAGAGCTAACTGCAGGGTGCTGCAGGGATGTGGTAACTGAACATCAAGGAACTCGAACAAGACAATGTTTAAACAGGTCAAAATGAAGCAGTCCAAAGCAGGAGTTCTGACTTCCGGTTTCTAGTCTGGCATGGAAGTGGGGTAGAAGTTGTCATTCCTGTCTTTACAAGAAGAACAAAGCTGCACAAACTAAAAATCAGTGCTTTTTAGCTTCATCAGAGAATTGTCACAGAACAAACAACTGCCCCCAAAACTGAAGCAAACAACAGTCAAGTAAACAAAGAATCACAGCTTCCCAGAGCAAAAGACCAGGAGCAGAAGTATCCAGCAGAGCCCAGAACCAGCCTAAGAAAGCTTCAATTAATTGACACATTGCCAGAGGCTCAGTGTGGAGAAACTTGCAAGGTACACTCCAGGGGTCCTGTCTTGGGGAGAAGGGGGACACACTTTTGTTTTGTTTTATTTTCTATGTCTAGGAACCCTGCCAGGTTCTAACCGTGAACAACCCATTGTGCTTGTAACAGGGGAAGGGAAAGGTAGCCATTTAACAGTATACGAGAGCATTCAGGCCTCAAGAGCAACTATTTTACCAGAGGCTACCCAATTGGGGATTTACCAGAGCCCAGTTAACTTGAGGGGAAGGAAAAACACCAACACCAACTCCAGATTTTCTGTTTCTCCTAAGGGGAGAAAAAAAGCTCAGAAGCACCTGTCAGGGTCACAGCCCAGAGGCACAGGCTTACCAAAGACCTAGACTTCATCATAGGACTATAGGACACTTCCCATGCCCTGACAACTTCCCAGCACAATAGCAAGGTTCCTGTGTAGTAACAAAGGAATAAAATGGAAAAAACTGAGCATCTCAGAAGGGTCTAAAGAAACTCAGAGACAACAGGGCAGACAAAAACATGGACACCAGAGAAAATTGTAGCTTTTGAAAACACTATGGCAAACAATAAAGACAACCCCATCATTAAAGTTGCCAGGTCAACCAGATGTCCTCTGCAGGTGTTAGCCTTGGCTCCCAGCTTGGGATTGGTATGGTTTGCCACATGGCCCCCACTGGTGCCAGACTTGGTTGGGTTCACCAGATATCACCTGTGGGCTACTGTTTTATCTTTCTATTTCCATCTTTGGGCAGAGAGCTATCATTCTTTGTTGGACATGAAATGGTGAAGGCACACAAGCATATTGCTGTCTTTTATTTATTTTTATTTTTATTTTTTTGCTTTCCTAAATTACTTTTACCAGTGGTATATCTTTTTTTTTTTTTTTAAACTATCTACTTGGAGATAACCAGTGGTGTATCTTGATTGACATCTCATGGAGAAGTGGATGGGGACTGGTTCTGTGGAAAGACTCCCTCCATTAGTGGCTTGCTCGCAGCTCTGATCTTTCTATTCCAACACTCTCCCTGTTTCAACAACAGCAACAACGTGATAATAACAGTCCTCACATATGTTGTTCCATTGGGTAATTGTAATTTTTTAAAAATAAATCATTGTTACACCAAGGGCAATTTCATCACTTTTTTCTGTATAACTTCACATGGGGTCAATCTGTCTTTACAAAAAAAGGGAGAAAAGGAATCCTTGATACTTTCCCCTTCAAGTTAAGCATCTGCTTGTTTAAATACATATCTCATGTAAAATGGAAAAGATTAAAAAAAAATTTTAAGTGAAATTTTAAAACCTTACACTAAAGATCTTTATACTGCAGTCCATCTCACCCAATATATTATGTCTGCCTTTCAGTAACAAAAAATTACTAGGTATTCTAAAAGACAAATAAATCACAGTTTGAAGAAACAAAGCAAGCGTTAGAACCAGACTCAGCTTTTGCTGAGGTGTTAGAATTAATCAGACTAGAAATTTTTTTAATTCCTAAGATTAATATGTAAGAAACTCTAAAGGAGAAAACTGGACAACAGCCAAGAACAGGTGTGTAAAGCAGAGACATGGAAACCCGAGGAAAAATCAAAAGGAAATGCTAGAAACCAAAGGCACCATAACAGAAGTGAAGAATGCCCTCAATGGGCTGGCTCATCAGTAGACTGGACATGGCCACTGAAAGAATTAGTGAGCTTGAAGAAATGTCAACCAAAACTTCCAAAACTAAAATACAAAAAGAAAAAAGAATGAAAAAAAAAACAAAACAGAATATAATACTCAAGAGCTGTGGGACATTTGCAAAAGGTAGAGCATACATATAATGGGAATACCAGAGGAGAGAAAAGACAGGAAATCACAAAAGAAATATTTGGAGCAATATTATGACTGAGAATTTTTCCAAATTAATGATAGGTTCCAAACCACAGATGCAGGAAGCTTAAACACCAACAGGATAAATAAAACAAAATCTACACTTAGGCATGCCATACTTAAACTGCAGAAAATTATAGGCAAAGAAAAAACATTTGAAGAAACGAGATGGGGAGCTGGCAGAAACATACCACTTATAGTGGAAGAAGAATAAGAATTACATCAGACTTCCCATAAGAAACCTTGCAAACGAAAAGATGTAGCACAATATTTAAAATATTGAAGGAAAAACTCACCAACTTAGAATCCCATATCTAGTAAAAATATCCTTCAGAGGTGACAGAAAAATAAAATACTAGCCCAAACAAAAACTCAGACAATTTGTCAATACTAAGCCTACCTTGCAAGAAATGTTAAAAGGAATTATTCACAAGGAAGGAAAATAATATAGGTCAGAAATTGAGATCTACATAAAGGAGGATTATAAGTGAAGGAATAACTGTAGGTAATATAAAATCTCAGTTGATCTAACAGGTAATATTTTGTTTAAAATAATAGCAAAAATGTATTCAGTGGTCATAGTTCCTGTATAAGTGAAATGAATGACAGCAATATTATGAGAGATGCAAGGAGGAATTAGGAATATTTTGTTATAAAGTGTTCGTGCTACCATGGAGTGGTGTAGTGTTATTTGAAAGTGGACTTGAATTACTTTTAAATGTATATCAAACTCAAGAGGAACCATGTAAAAAAGGAAGTACAATTATATCACTTAATGATGGGGATATGTTCTGAGAAATGCATTATTAGGTGATTTCATCATTATACAAACATCATGAGGGCACTTAAACCTAGGTGATATAGCTTACTACACACCTAGGCTGTATGGTATAGCCTGCTGCACCTAGGCTACACATCTGTATGACATGTAGCTATAATGAATACCATAGAACATTGTAACAAAATGATAAACACTTGTGTATCTAAACATATCTTTTTTTTTTTTTTTTTTTTTTTTTTAACAGAGTTTCTCTCTTGTTGCCCAGGCTGGAGTGCAATCTGATGGTGCAATCTCAGTTCACCGCAGCCAACCTCTGCCTCCCAGGTTCAAGCAATTCTCCTGCCTCAGCCTCCCAAGTAGCTGGGATTATAGGCATGCACCACCACGCCCAGCTAATTTTGTATTTTTTAGTAGAGATGGGATTTCTCTATGTTGGTCACGCTAGTTTCGAATCCCTGATCTAAGGTGATCCGCCCGCCTCAGCCTCCCAAAGTGCTGGGATTACAGGCATGAGCCACCTCACCGGGCCCTAAACATATCTTAAATGCAGTGGCTCATGTCTGTAATCCCAGCACTTTGGGAGGCAGAGCAGGCAGATCACTAGAGGCCAGAAGTTCGAAACCAGTGTGGCCAACATGGTGACACCCCAGCTGGGTGTAGTGACACTTGTCTGTAACCCCAGCTACTCAGGAGGCTGAGGCACAAGAATCACTTGAACCTGGGAGGTGGAGGTTGCGGTGAGCTGAGATTGGGCCTCTGCATTCCAGCTTAGGCAACAGAGCGAGACTGCCAAAAACAAAACAAAACACCTTTAGGACCATGTGTCAGAAAAAAAATAATAATAATAAACATATCTAAGCATAGAAGAAAGTATAGTAAAACTATGGTATAAAAGATTAAAAATGGTGCCCCTCTAGAGGACACTTACCTGGAATGGAGCTTGCAGGACTGGAAATTGTTCTGGGGTTGGGGGCCATCAGTGAGTAAGCAGTGAGCGAATGTGAAGGTGTAGAACATTCTTGTGTGCTACTGTAGACTTTGTACAAACACTGAACACCTAGGCTACATAATTTATAAAAAGGTATTTCTTTAATAATAAATTAACCTTAGCTTTCTGTAATTTTTTAAATTTATAAACTTATTTTTCTTAAACTTTTTTATTCTTTTGTAAACACTTAGCTTATAACATACATTGTACAGTTATACAAAATTATTTCAAAAATATTTTCTTTATATTTTTATTCCAAAAGTCTTTTTCTATTCAAACAAAAATTTTTATAACTTTTTTTTTTTAAAGCAAGGTCTTGCATCTCCCAGACTGGAATGCAATGGCGCAGTCGTGGCTTACTGCAGCTTCAGACTCCTGGGCACAAGTGATCCTCCCACATAAGCATTCCAGGTAGTTAGGACTCCAGGCATGTGCCACCATGCCTAGCTACTTTTAAAAAATGTCTTTGTAGAGATGGGATCTTGCTATGTTGCCCAGGTTGGTCCCAAACTCCTCACCACAAGTGTTCCTCCCACCTCGGCCTCCCAAAGGTATTACAGGCATGAGCTACTGTGCCCAACCTTTTTAAAAAACTCTTAAAGCTTTTTTGCTAAAAACCAAGATACACAAACATTAGCCTAGGCCTACACAGAGTCAGGATCATGCAATGTCACACTATCTTCCACCTCCACATCTTGTCCCACTGGGCGGCCTTCATGGGCAATAACGTGAATGGAGCTGTCATTTGCTATGGTAACAATGCCTTCTTCTGGAAGACTTCCCGAAGGACTTGCCTGAGGCTCTTATTGAGGAGATGTCATTCCTTTTAGAAATATATCCATGGTGGATCTCTTGGTTTGTTGCTTTATCATCATAGATTTGCTTATAAGCAGATAATACACCATGAATGTTCCTCAACATTAATGCAAACCTTTTGATATTGGGGTTTATGTTTTCAGAAGACTTTTTAAGGAGCCTGTTGAGGTCTGTAAAAGCATCTGCTAAACCCTTCACTGGGAATTTTCTTGGGGATTCTACTTCTGTTTCTTCTCCTGCAGTTTCCCTCTCTCGTACCTCTTCTTCAGGTATGCGTTTCAGTTCCAGTTCCAAGAAAGCCTTATTAGTTTCTCAGGACGTCACTAGGTGGTGAGAATCTTTCGGCTCCAGGATAATCTTATGGGAACACTGTCATATATGCAGTCTGCCATTGACTGAACCACCAGTATGTGGCATACAACTAAAATTATTACATTAAGAGAAGAGAAAAAAATGGTATCGTATAAAAAGGCCAATTAAAACTATAGGCAGAAAAAGTAGAATACAATAACAGAAAGAACAAGGGCAAATAATAGAAAACAGTAATAAATAGTAGATTATTAGTCCTGCTATATCAGTAATTGCTTTAAAGATCAGTGGTCTGAACTCTAATTAAAAGACAAAGATTGTCAGAGTGGGTTTAAACAAAAATAAAACTCAACTGCAAGATACCTGTAAGAGCCTCATTTTAAATATAAAGACATAGGTAGGGATGCTAACATTGATCAAAAGAAAGCTGGAGTACCTGTATTAATTTCAAACAAAGCCAACTTTAGAGCAAGGAAAATTATCAAAGATAAAGAGTATTACATAATGATAAAAAAAAAATAAAGGCCAATTTCCAAGATGGCATAATAGCCCTTAATGTGTATTTATGTAGCAACAAATTTAAAACACGTAAGGCAAAAATTGATAGAACTGCAACGAAAAATAGACAAAACCACTATTATACTTGGAGACTTCAACACTCTTTTAAAAAAGTAATTGACAGATCCAGCAAACAGAACTCAATAAAGGCATTGTTACAATGAACAACACAATCAACAGAATCTAATTTACATTTATAGAATATTTCATTCAATAGCAGCAGAATATACATTCTTCTCAAGCTCGTGCAAAACATTCACCAAGTACACCAAATTCTGGACCATGAAACACACCTTAGCAAATTTAAATGATAGGATCATCCAAAGTATGTTTCAGACCATATTGGAATTAAACTGGAACTCAGTAACAGAAAGATAGCTGGAAATCTCCAAAATACTTGAAGGTTAAACAGTACACTTCAAACACATATCAAAAAATCTCAAGAGAAATTTAAAATATTTTAACAAAGTGAAAATGAAAATGCAACATAACCAAATTTATAAGTTGCAGTGAAAGTAATGTAAAGAAAATTTATGTACATTAAATGTACACAATAAAGAAAGAAGGCTTAAATCAGTAAATTTAAGCTTTCACTTTAGGAAACCAGCAAAAGAAGAGTGAATTAAATCTAAAATAAATAGAAATAAAGTAACTTTTACAAATAATAAATAAAATAATAAAAGTTCTCAACTGAAAGTGGATTAAAGACTTAAATATAAAACCCTAAACTATAAAAACCCTGGAGGACAGCGTAGGCAGTACCATCCTCAACATAGGAATGGGCAAAGATTTCATCACAAAGACACCAAAAGCGGTCACAACAAAAGCAAAAATTGACAAATGGGATCTAATTAAACTAAGGAGCTTCTGCACAGCAAAAGAAACTGTCAAGAGAGTGAACAGTCTACAGAATGGGAGAAGATATTTGCAAATTATGCATCTAACAAAGGTCTAATATCCAGCATCTATAAGGAACTTAAACCATTTTACAAGAGAAAACACCAAAAAGTGGGCAAAGGACACAAACAGATACTTCTCAAAAGAAGACATACATGTGGCCAACAAGCATATGGGGGAAAAAAAAACTCAACATCACTGATTATTAGAGGAATGCAAATGAAAACCGTAATTATGTACCATTTCACACCAGTCAGAATAGATATTATTAAAAAGTCAAGCAATAACGGATGTTGGCAAGGTTTCAGAGAAAAGGAAACCCAATACACTGTTGGTGGTAGTGTAAATTAGGTCAACCATTATGGAAAGCAGTAGGGTGGTTCCTCAAAGAGCTAAAAGCAGAACTACCATTCGACCCAGTGATCCCATTACTGGGTGTTATGGTTTGGCTCTGTGTCCCTACCCAAATTTCACCTAGAATTGTAATAATCTCCACATGTCAATGGCAGGACCAGGTGGAGGTAACTGAATCATGGGGGCTGTTTTTCTGATGCTGTTCTTAAGATAGTGAGTTCTCATGAGACCTGATAGTTTTATAAGTGACTCACATTTCCCCTGCTGGCACTCATTCTGTATCCTGCTGCCCTTTGAAGAGGTGCTTTCCACCATAATTGTGAGTTTCCTGAGGCCTCCCAGCCATGCAGAATTGTGAGTCAACTAAACCTTTTTTCTTTATAAATTACCCAGTCTTGGGTGTTTGTTCATAGCAGCATGAGAATAAACTAATACACAAGGAATATAAATAGAGGAATATAAATCATGCTACCATAAAGACACATGCATGTTAATGTTTATTGCCAACACTGTTAACAATAGCAAAGACATGGAATCAACCTAAATGCCCGTCAACATTAGACTGGACAAATTAAATGTGGTATATATACACCATGGAATATTATGCAGCCCTAAAAATGAACAAGGTCATGTCTTTTGCAGGAAAATGGATGGCGCTGGAGGCTGTCATCCTTAGCAAAGTAAAACAGGAACAGAAAACTAAATACCATATGTTCTCACAAGTGGAAGCTAAATGATAAGAACTTAAGAACACAAAGAAGGAAACAACAGACACTGGGGTCTACTTGAAGGAGGAGGGTGGGAGGAGGGAGAAGAGCAGAAAAGATAACTGTTGGGTACTGGGCTTAATACTGAGGTGGTGAAATAATATGTACAATAAACCCCCATGACACATGTTTACCTATGTAAGAAAACCTCACATGTACTCCCAAACCTAAAATAAAAGTTAAAAGAAAAATTAGGCAGAAATCAACTAAATTGATAGAGGAAATCAGTAGAGAAAATCAACAGAAAAAAAAAAAAAAGCTGGTTCTTTCAAAGATTAATAAAATTGATAAATATGGAGCCAGATTAAGAAAATAGGAAAAAAGACAAATTGCTAATATCAGATATGAAAGAGTGACCATTACTACTGATCCCATAGATATGAAAAGGTTAATAATGTATTGGAAAACTCTCTGCCCACAAATTTATTAACCTATTGGTCTATTTATGAAATAGACCAATTCCATAAAAGATAGTCTACCAAAACTCACACAAGGAGAAACAGATCATCTGAATACACCTGCATTTATTAAAGAAAATCAGTAATAACCTTTCCAAGCAGAAAGCACCAGACCCCGATGGCTTCACTGGTAAATTCTACCATTTAGGGCAGAAGTTATACCTATTTTCTACCATCTCATCCAGAAAATAGAAACTTAGGGAAACAGAAGGAATACTAACTAATTCTAGGAAGCCAGTAATAAAAATCAGTTGAAGTCATTATTTTAAGGAAGGAAAACTAAGGACCAGTGTCTCTCATGAATGTAGATACATAAATCTTTAACAACATGTTGACAAATCAAATCTAACACATATAACAAGAATTATCCACCCTGACCAAGTTTACCTTTCGAAAAACAATTAATGTAATCCATCACACCAACAAGCTAAAGAAGAAAAATCATATAATCTTATGAATAGATGGAGGGAAAGGATTTGACAAAATCCAACACCCATTTTTGATGTTTTTAAAAAAAAAGTCAGCAAACTAACAATGGAAGACACATCCTCAACTTGTTAAAGAACCTCTGCAAGAAACCTCCATTTGACATCGTACTTAATGGTGAGAAACTAGATGCTTTCCCATTAAGATCCAGAGTAAGACAAGGAAGAATGCCTCTTTCACCACTCACAGATTGTGAGGGATGAAATAAAGCTGTCCTTATTTGTAGATAACATGATTATATATGTAGAAATCCCAGAGAATCACCAAAAACTTCCTGAACCTAAGAAGTGATTATATAGCAAGGTTGCAGAATATGTTAGTATGTAATAGTTACTTATATACTAGCAATGAACAGCTAGAGAATAAAAACACAGTGTCATTGACATTTGCATTAAAAAAATCAAACACTTAGGTATAAATCTAAAAATATATATAAAAGATCTACATGAAGAAATGTATAAAATTCTGATGAAGAAATCAAAGAAGAGCTAAACAGAGATATTCCATGTTCATAGATAAGAAGACTCAATACTAAGATGTCAATTCTTCCCAACTTGATCTCTACATTCAGTGTAATTCCAGTCAGACTGCCTATAAGTTATTTCATGGTTATCAACAAACTGATCCTAAAGTTTCTGTAGAAATGCAAAATATCTATAATAGCCAACTCAATATTGAAAGAGAACAAAGAGAGCTAACATTATCAAACTTCAAGAATTATTCTAAGTGATCAAGGCAGTGATAGAGGCAAAGGAATCGCCAAATAGGTAGTAGAACAGAATATAGAGCAAGAAGTCAACACACACAAATATAGTCAATTGATCTTTGACAAAGAAGCAAAGGAAACTTAATGGAAAAATAATCTTTTCAAGAAATTGTGCTGGAACACCTGGACATCTACATAAAAAACAATGAATCTAGACATAGATCTTATACCAAAAAGTAACTCAAATGGATCATAGACCTAAATGTAAAATGTGAAACTCTAAAACTAGAATATAGGACAGAAGAGAATCTAGGTGACTTTAGGTTTGGCAATGACCAAAGGCACTATCTATGAGAGAAAAGGTTTGTAAGTTGAACTTTGTTAAAATTTTTAAATTCTGGCTGGGTGTGGTGGCTCATGCCTATAATCCCAGCACTTTGGAAGGCCAAGGCGACAGATCACCTGAAGTCAGGAGTTTGAGACCAACCTGGCCAACATGGGAAAACCCCATCTCTACTAAAAAGTACAAAAATTAGCTGGACGTGGTGGCACCTTCCTGTAATCCCAGCTACTCAGGAGGCTGAGGCGAGAGAATCACTTGAACCTGGGAGATGGAGGTTGCAGTAAGCCAAGATCGCACTACTGCACTCCAGCCTGGGTGACAAGAGAGATACTCTGTGTCAAAAAAAAAAAAAAAAAAAAACTGCTCTGTGAAAGACACTGTTAAGACAATGAAAAGATAAGCCTTGGACTGGGAGAAAGTCTTTACAAAACACAGATCTTGTAAAGAATTTGTACTCAAAATATACTAACAACTTTTAAAACTCAGTAAGAAAACAGGCACCGCAATTAAAAAATTAATAAAAGATCTGAAGAGATAACTCATTAAGGAGATGTACAGATGACAGATAATCACATTAAAAGATGCTTGACATCATATGTCATCAGGAATTGCCAATTGAAACAGCAATGAGATACCACTGTATATCTATTAGAATGGCTGACAACCGAAACACACAACACCAAATGCAGGGGAGGATATGGAACAACAGAACTATCATTCATTGCAGGTGAGAATGCAAAATGGAACAGCTCCTTTGGAAGGCAGTTCAGCACTTTCTTAGAAAAATACCCATATTCTTACCATATGATCCAGCAATTGCACTTTTTCATATTTATCTAAATAATTGTTGAAAACTTATACAAACCTGCATATAAATGTTTATGGCAGCTTTATTCATAATTGTCAAAAACTTGGAAGTAACCGAGATGTCTCCAATAGGTGGATGGATAAACAATAATGCTGCATATTCATCCACACAATAGAATATTACTCAGTGACAAAAAGAAATGAGCTGTCAAGCCATGAAAAAACATAGAAGATTACCTTAAATGCATATTGCTAAGTGAAAGGAACCAATCTAAAAAGGCTGCATGCTGTATAATTCTAACTATTTGACATGCTGGATAAGACAAAACTGTGGAGATATTAAAAAGATTCGTGGGGTTTAGAGGGAGGGAGAGATGAATAGGTGCTATACAGGTTATGTTTAGAGCAGTGAAACTTTTGAATAATACTGTAATGATGGACAAATGTCATTATACATTTGCCAAAACCCATGGACCTGTACAACACAGAGTGAACCCAATGTAAACCATGAACCTTACTTAATAATGTATCCATATTGGCTCACCAGCTGTAATAAATATATCACATTAATGCAAGATGCCATTAGGGAAACTGAGATAGGTGAAAGGGTGTATGGGAACTCTCATTACTTCTACTTAATTTCTTCAAAAACCTAAAGCTACTCTAAAAATTAGTATATTACTTTTTTAAAAAATGAAAAAACAGGGCCAGACACAGTGGCTCACACCTGTAATCCCAGCACTTTGGAAGGCAGAGGGTGGGCGGATCATTTGAGGTCAGGAGTTCGAGACCAGCCTGGCCAACATGGTGAAACCCCATCTCTACTAGAAATACAAAAATTAGCCAGGTGTGGTGCTAGGTGCCCGTAATCCCAGCTACTAGGGAGGCTGAGGAGGGAGAATTGCTTGAATCCTGGAGGCGGAGGTTGCAATAAGGCGAGATCATGCCATTGCACTCCAGCCTAGATGACAGAATGAGACTCCACCTCAAAAAAAAAAAAAAAAAAAAAAAAAATTAGAAAAAAACTAAGTAAATTAATGTTCATTGTCAAAGAGTGCTGTTTTTCTTTCTTAGTTTTGAGCTTCCTTATTCTGGTTCAAATAATTATATTTAATATTTGAGTTTTCCATTTTTGCCCCTGTAAATTTGATATAGTTCCCCATCTTGCTTTATAAAATAGACAGTAAACCAAAGCCTTCAAAAGGAAATTTATATAAATTGAATCATATTTTTCTCTTTATCACTAAATTTATTTTTTCTGATAATGGCAAGAAATGATTATTGTGGGATATTTGAGAAAACGCTCAGAGATTGTGATAGATAAGAGACTAGAAACCACCCCTTACTGTAATAGCAGAGATTAACCTTTTTAAAAATATATAAGATTTTATATTCTGGTAATTGTTTGCCTACCAGCACATCGTCATATGTAAGTACTTTTTTACATCATGAAAAGGCACAGAAGAGAGGCTGGGTATTCCATGCCCGGAGCAAGGCCATCTCCCTTAGCCAGACGAAGACCACATAGGGCCCATCCTACCTGGTACTTGGGGCAGTGCTAGACTTTTCAATGTTTTTAATTGTTATTTTATTTCACTTTAAAAGATAAATGACATCTCATTTTAATTTGCATTTTTTGCATTAAAGAAATTGAACACTTTTTCAAGCATTTCATATGTCCTTTTTTGTGTTTTTTCTGGCCATGTCCTTTGCCCACTTGACTGTTATTCTGGTGTTTTTCTAATTCATTCATGTAAATGCTTTATAAATCAAGACTCCTGTCCAAGAGGG
Organism: Sapajus apella; assembly: GCF_009761245.1. Lineage (NCBI taxonomy): Eukaryota > Metazoa > Chordata > Mammalia > Primates > Cebidae > Sapajus > Sapajus apella. The sequence continues at coordinate 393,472 of NW_022436975.1, forward strand.
CACTGTATTCAGTCCTGGGAAGTGGGGTTTGGTGCATACCTAACAATCTTAAGGCCCTTCACTTTTCTCCTAAAGAATCCCGTTTTCCCAAGGGACACTATCAGCTGGTGGTTTGAGTGCTTGTTGTGGGACCTGCAGACTTGTTAGGACTGTCTGCTAGCAGCTGGGTTCCTCTCTCTCCACAGTGGGAACCTGGCCTGGCCTTTCTAGTGAATGGATTATGGATTGGACCAGCTTCCTTCTTACCCTAACACAACTTTTAAAAAAAGAAGTAAAAATATTCTATAGCCCCAAGAGAGAACAAATAAGAGGAAAAGGGAAGCACAGTTTTGCTGAATTTATTGCTCCAAGTTGACTGCTTTATTCCCCCACATTATGCTTGATAGGAGGTAAATAAACTCTTAGAACTTGTGTAGATCACAGTTTAAAAGACTGTGCTGAGACAAGGTCTGAATCCTAAATAATTTCTTGACTAATATCATGAGAAGGTTATAAGGCTGATTTAGGACCAAAACTTCTAATGAAACAGAAGCAATAAAATTGTTCTCTCAAGTTCTCCTTTGGTGGAGAGTGAGTAGAGGCCAGCCTGAAGCACAGGGGAAAATAAATTTTGATGTCATCCAAAAAGAATTTGCTGACTTTTTATATTCAAATAATTGAAAAGGAAAATACAATCGGTTATTTTACTTTTGAATTTTATTTAAAAAGTGTCCCTGTTACCACAGGATGATATTTTTTGAAAACTCATTTTCCAAGAAAGGTATTCAAAAAAAATATAATTGCAAAACTACAGTAAAATATTTTGACCCTCTTTTAGACAGTCCCTAGCCCTCTTCTGCCCCTGTGACCTGCCTACCAAGGCTGGGCATTGCCTCCTCTTAGGAACTTTCTCTAACTCCACCTTTAGTTCAGAGGACTATCTTCCAAGGCATGCCTCTAATCTACATGATTTACAATATTATCAGTACTACTTACCACGGTCTATTGTCGTTTTCTTCTTGTCTTTCCCCCATTGCCCCTAGATAGGTAGTCAGCTTTAGGTCAGGGACTATTTTATGAAACTTTGTGACTGGGACATAGTAGGTATTCATGAAATAGCTATTAATTAATGAATAATGGAATTTTTCTGATTTTACTTTTTTAAAAATGGTTTTAATTAACACTTTTTTTTTGTTTGTTTGTTTGTTTTTTTTTTTTTTTTTTTTTTGAGAGTCTCACTCTGTTGTCCAGGCTGGAGTGCAGTGGCACGGTTTCACGTGAGCTTCACCATGTTGGCCAGGTTGGTCTTGAACTCCTGACCTCATGATACACCCACCTCGGCCTCCCAAAGTGCTGGGATTACAGGTGCGAGCCACTGCACCCAGCCAATTAACACTCTTAAAAGAATATACTTCCAACTTGTTTTTATACTGAATTCTTTAAATTTTTTTTTTTTTTTTTTTGAGATGGAGTCTCACTCTGTTGACCAGGCTGGAGTGCCCTGGTGCGATCTCGGCTCACAGCAACCTCTGCCTCCTGGGTTCAAGAGATTCCCCACCATGCCTGGCTAATTTTTGTATTTTTAGTAGAGACAGGGCTTTGCCATGTTGGCCAGGTTGGTCTCAAACTCCTGACTGCAGTTGATCCACTCACCTTGGCCTCCCAAGTGCTGGGATTACAGGCGTGACCCACCACGCCTGGCCAGTTTTCTTAATTAAGGGAGAAAATTTCTGTCAGGAGTGTTGTCTTAACTGTCATTTTCTTTTCTTTTTCTTTTTCTTTTTTTTTAATCTTTATCTCACATCCCCATGGACACCAGGGATTAACTTTCATTTTCTAATGACTAATATTGTGAAAGAGAAAATCCTGGGCCAGGTGGTGGTTCCCAACCATTTGTTATTTTATGGGTACCTGGATGAGGGCTGTAGTGAATGTAACCAGAGGCAAATCCAAAGAGACCCTGTGAATGCCCAGAGTTGCTGTGAGTGACTGGAGAGTGATAAGTGATCAGAGGAGAGGTTTCTGAAAGGGAAAGCTGACATTGGAGAAGACTTACTACTCCATTGGAATACCTGTCCCAGTGGTTTCTAATTCAGATTCCACAGAACAGCTAAGCATTTTTTTCTCTTTTTTTTGAGATGGAGTCTTGCTCTGCAGCCCAGGCTGGAGTTCACTGAGGCAATCTCGGCTCACTGCAACCTCTGCCTCCCGGGTCCCAGTTCAAGCAATTCTCCTACCTCAGCTCCTAAGTAGCGGAAATTATAGGCACAAGCCACCATGCGCAACTAATTTTTGTATTTTTTAGCAGAGACAGGGTTTCACCATGTTGGCCAGTCTGGTCTTGAACTCCTGACCTCGTGATCTGCCCGCCTCAGCCTCCCAAAGTCCTGGGATTATAGGTGTGCGTGAGCCACCACGCCAGGCCTGGATTTTTTTCTTTTTAATGTAAATCAAAGTATGTCTGTCCCTGGCTTAAAAATCTTTCAATTAATGTATACCTTGAGCCAATGAGAGAACTCCAAATGCAGATATTTTTAATTGAACTTTTTATTTTGAGATAATTGTAGATTCACATGCAATTGTGAGAAGTAATACAGAAAGATCCTATGTACCCTTTATTCCGTTTCTACTAAGGGTAACATCTTGCAGAACTGTAATGCAATGTAAGAACCAGGATCTTGTTATGAATGTAGTCAGAATACTTCCAACGCCAAGGGATGCTTCCTGCCACTCTTTATAGGCATACTATTTTCTTCCACCCTGTTCCCCTCCAGAAACCCTAGCAATTGTTAGTCTGTTTTATATTCTTCTTATTTTGCATTTCAGTAATCCTATGGAAATGGAATCATGGTTTGTAACCTTTTGAAATTGGCTTTTTTCACTTGGGATAATTTTCTGGAGATTCATCCCAATTGTTGCATATATAAGTAGTTGCTTTTTACTGCAGAGTAGACGTCTGTGGGATGGGGTATCAGTTTGTTTAACCATTCACCCATGGAAGGACACCTGACTCTTTATGAATAGCACTGGTATGAACATTTGTCTACAAGTTTTTGTGTGAAGATAAATTTTAACTTTTCTGGAATAAATATCCAAGAGTGCAGTTGCTGAGTCCTATAGTTTTAGCATGTTTAGTTCTTTTAGAAACTGCCAAACTGGTTCCCAGAGTGGCTATTTCATTTTACATTGCCATCAGCAATGTGTGAGTGACCCAGTTTCTCCATACCAGCATTTGATGTTGTCACTATTTTTTTATTTTTATTCTGATAGATATGTAGTGATATCTCATTGTGGTTTTGATGTGCATTCCCCTAACACTTGTCAACTGAAAAATCATGAGGTTCAAAAATTTGGAAAGGAGAGCATTATTTCTCATAGACTGTGGCACATTGGAGGCTGGGAAATGTAGCCGTTGGCAAAAGCTGAGAACAAGCAATTTAAGGAAGGAAAGCCTAAGGCAGGTGAAGTACAAATGAGCTTCATGCCTTTTCATAGGTCACATGTTCAAAAAATGATGGCAGTAGCATGATCCAAGGGTGGAGTTTTTGGCCTTCCAGCACCAAAATGTGAAGCAGAGGACCTGAAAACCCTCATAGCATAACCTTTGCTAGTCACTCAGACCTGGTCCAGAGATATGGTGGTCAGTTTTTAGGAAGGGATGCATTGTGAGCCTGGTGGGCCGTCGCATCAGAACTTCAAAGAGGGAGACGGAGCCTGGTTTTGACCTCAGATGATTGGCTAAAGGCGATAAAGGAATGCGTTGTCTGTTTCTTATTTTCCAGAGTTGGTTTCTGCTTACTCCTTAGGAAAGAATTCTGGTTAAATGTTAATAAGGAAGGAGCATACTGAGGCGTAACCAACCTCTTGTCCTATCATCACCAAGGAGTTCATTTTTTAGGGTTTCTCTGGGGTCTCTTTGGCCAAGAGGGTTCTGTTCAGTTGGTTGGGAGGCTTTGGATTTTATTTTTGTGTTTCATGCTAATGGCATCAAGTATCTTTTCATGTGCTCATTTGCCATTTATTTATCTTCTTCAGTGAAATATGTTTTCATATTTTTTGCCCACTTTCTAATTGGATTGTTTGCTATTTTACTATGAAATTTTGAGGGTTCTTAATATATTCTAGATACTAGTCCTTAATTGCAATTTCTAGCTTATACTTTTCATATCCTCTCAATGAGGCCTTTCCCAGAATAAAAGTTTTAATTTTAATGAAGTTCAAATTAACAATTTTTCCTTTTAGGAATTTTGCTTTTAATGTCAAGTCTAAGAACACTTTACCTAGCAGTAAATCCAAAAGATTTTCTCCTATGTCATTTTGTATTTAATGCTATGATCTATTTTGTGTTATTTTCATATAAGGTGTGAGACTTAGGTGGAAGGTTTTGGTTTTTCTGTTTTTTGCCTGTGGATGTCTAATTTCTCCACCATTTGTTGAAAAGGATATCTTTGCTTCAATGAATTGCTTTTGCACCTTTGTCAAAAATCACAGACAGGACTTCTGCCAAGATGGCCGAAAGGGAGCTTGTCTGGAGTGCAGCTCCCAGTGAGTGAGACACATAACGAGAGTGATCTCCACATCTCCAAATGAGGTGTACCAGGTTCATTTTAAAGGGACTAGCTGAACAACGGGATTAACCCAAAAAAGGCAGCAGGAATAGCCCAAAGATGGCAAGGCAAGACGGCACTCTGCGCCACTCGGGAAGTGCATCTGGCACAGAGGATCGGGAAGCTTCACCCCCTCGGTACTCTGATTCAGATACTGTGCTTCACTCCATGATTTCAGCAGCCCACAGACCAGGAAAACGCAGCCTGGCTGAGAACGACCTTGAGTTGCAGACCCTGGCAACAGCCCTGGCTGGCCTGGTGCCGCAAATTGTCCATGCAGACCAGGGCGGAGACTTTGACTAACACCAAGAAGGCTTGTGGGACAAACTGCCCATCCCACAGGAGGGAGAGTTGAAAGCTGGGAGTCTGGTGTTAGAGCCATATAGGTCCCACCTCCACAAGATCCAGCAAGTGGAAGCCCTCTTGTGGGAGAGTTTCCCAGTTAACACATCAGACTGAGCTCCATCCAAGATGAGCGAGCTCAGCAGAGAGAAAGACACACGCCACTGGGAAGGCAGGACTAATTTCACCTGTGTAAGCAGAAACCAGGAGAAAAATAAACAGCAGCCTGGCTGAGACTGAGGCAGCCCAGTAGCACCTGGGGACAGACTGACTTAAGCAGCACACTGACCCCTGTATAAAAAAATAGCCTCATACAGGTGAAATAACCCCAACTTTAACAGAAAGGACATCCACTCAGAGATCCCACCTGAAATCTCCAACTTCAAAGGTCAAAGATAGGTAAACCCACGAAGATGGGAAGAAACCAGCACAAATAGGATGAAATCATCAAAGTCCAGAAAGCCTCTCCTCCCCCGAGAGATCAAAACAGGACAGAGAATGAATTTGATGAACTGACAGAAGCGGGCTTCAGAAGATGGGTACTAACAAACTTCTCTGAGCTAAAAGATCATTTTCAAACCCAATGCAAAGAAACTAAGAACCTTGAAAAAAAGGTTAGATGAAATGCTAACTAGAATAACCAGCCTAGAGAAGAACGTAAACTTGATGGAGCTGAAAAACACAGCAGGAGAGCTTCACAAATCATACACGTAGCCAAATCGATCGAGCATAAGAGAGGATATCAGAGATTGAAGATCAACTCAATGAAATAAAAAGAGAAGGCAAGAAAAGAGAAAAAAGAGTGAAAAGAAATGAAAAAAGCCTCCAAGAAATATGGAATTATGTGAAAAGACCTAATCTACGCTTGATCAGTGAACCTGAAGAGGACAGGAGAATGGATCCAAGCTGGAAAACACTCTTCAGGATATCATTCAGGAGAATTTCCCAACCTAGCAAAGCAGGCCAACATTCAAATACAGGAAATACAAAGAGCACCACAAAGATATTCCTCAAGAAGGGCAACCCTAAGGCACATAATCGTCAGATTCTCCAAGGTTAAAATGAAGGAAAAAATCATGCTAAGGGCAGCCAGAGAGAAAGGTCAGGTCACTCACAGAGGGAAGGCCATCAGACTCACAGCAGATCTCTCGGCAGAAGCCCTAACAAGCCAGAAGAGAGTGGGGGCCAATATTCAACGTCCTTAAAGAAGAACTTTTAACCCAGAATTTCATATCCAGCCAAACTAAGCTTCATAAGGGAAGGAGAAATAAAATCCTTTACAGACAAGCAATCACTGAGAGATTTCATTGCCACCAGACCTGCCTTACAAGAGCTCCTGAAGGAAGCACTAAACATGGAAAGGAAAAACCAGTACCTGTACCAGCCACTGCAAAAATGAACTAAATAGGGGTAAAGACCAACGACACAATAAAGAAACTGTGTCGACCAACGGGCAAAACAACCAGTAATAAAATGGCAGGATCAAATTCACACATAATATTAACATTAACTGTAAATTTCCTAAATGCTCCAATCAAAAGGTACAGACTGTCAAACTGGATAAGAAGTCAAGACCCATCAGTGTGCTGTATTCAGGAGACCCATCTCACATGCCGAGACACATATAAACTGAAAATAAAGGGGTAGAAGAAGATCTACCAAGCAAATGGAGAGCAAAAAAAAGCAAGGGTTGTATTCCTAGTCTCTGATGAAATAGACTTTAAACCAACAAAGATCAAAAGAGACAAAAAAGTCACAGATATTTTATTAGATTTACACCAAAGTCTTTCTTTTTAATCTGTTTTTTTTTTTTTTTTAGTTGGAGTCTCACTCTGTCACCCAGGCTGGAGTGCAGTGGCACGATCTTAGCTCACTGCACCTTCTGCCTCCCAGGTTCAAGTGATTTTAAGCTAATTTTTGTATTTTTCGTAGAGACAGGGCTTCACCATGTTGGCTAGGCTGGTTTCAAACTCCTGACCTAAGTGATTGGCCTGCCTCAGCCTCCCAAAGTGCTAAGATTGCCAGTGTGAGCCACTGTGCCCAGCCTTTTTTTCTTTTTCTGAAATTATCAAAAGTGTTGTTTTTTAAAATTTTGGTGTCCATGTGTTCATAGAAATATAATTAATTTTTGTGTGTTGATTTTTGTCCCCTGCAGCCTTGCCAAACTCGTTTATTAGTTTTAGAAGTTTTGTCGATTCTTTCATAACTTCTACATAGTCAATCATGTCATCTGTAAATAGGGATAATTTAATTCTTGTTCTTTGATCTGTTTGCCTTTTCTTGCCTTGTCACACAGTACTGCATCAAATAACAGAAGTGAGAATAGACAATATGGCTTGTTCCTAATCTTAGGGGAAAGTCTTCAGTCTTTCCCCAGTAAGTATAATGTTAACTGTAGGTTTTTTGTAGATGTTCTGTACCACATTGAGGAAGTTTCCCTCAATTTCTAGTTTTCTAAGAAGTTTTAACATGAGAGGGTGTTGGTTTTTGTCAAGTGGTTTTTCTGTATTGATTTATGTGATCATATGATTTTTTTCTTTATAATTTAATGTGATGAATTACATAGATTGATTTTCAAATATTGAACTAGCATTACATCCCTCCAATAAACTCATCTTGCTTACGGTGTGTGTGTGTATACATATATGTATTACATACTACTGAATTTTATTTACCAATATTTTGTTAAGGATTTTTTACATCTATATTCATAAAGCGTATTGGCCTATAGTTTTCTTTTTATACTCTATTTTGTTTTGATACCAAGGTAATTCTAGATTCATAAAATGGATTGGGAAGTATTCCCTCCTCTTCTATTTCGTGAAAAAGATTATGGAGAATTGATACTAATTGTTTCTTAAGGGTTTGGTAGAATTCAATATTGAAACTATCTGAACCTGGAGATATGTGTATAGGAAATTTTAAAATTACAAAATCAATTTACTTAGTAGTCATAGGGTTATTCAAATAAACAGTTTTATATTGACTGACTTATGGTAGTTTATATTTTTTCAAGGAATTGGTTTATTTTACCTAATATATCAAATTTTGTGTGTAGACTTGTACATAGTATTCCCTTGTTATCCTATTGATGTCTACATGGTCTATAGTGATATTTTCTTTTTCACTCCAGGTATTGGTAATTCACATCTTCGCTGTTTCTTTGTCAGTCTTTCTATACGTTTGTTAATTTTGTTGATCTTATCCATGAACCAGCTTTGTTTCATTAATTTTCTTAGTTTTTAATTTTTAGCTTCATTGATTTCTGCTCTTATCTATTATTTCCTTTTCTCAGTTTGTTGTGGGTTTATTTTGCTCTTGTTTTCTTAAGTTCCTGGAGAGGGAACCTAGATTGTTGATTTGAACCTTTTCTCATGTACATATTTTTTTATTATTTATTTATATTAATCATGACACATTATTTTTAATTATGTACAAAGATCTAACTTGTCACTCAGAGACTATTTCACCTACTGTTCTGTTTAGCCACCAGTCTCTTGTCTCTTGAGCAATGATGAGGTGGATACCTTTCCTCCGGGAAGAGAAAGTCATGATTTGTTGCCCTTGCCAATAACAACAACAACAAAAAGGCTGAGTGGCAAACCTGTTGCCATTGGCATCTTTCACGTGAACCACATCAAAAGATCTAGGGTGCCCCTCTTTGTGGGTGATGACACCAATTCTTCCCAGGTTAGCACCGCCAGTCACCAGCCACAGGTTACCAGCGTCAAACTTGATGAAATCAGTGATCTTCCAAGTCTCCAAATCAATCTGAATGGGATCATTCACCTTGATGAGGGGATCAGGTTAGCAGATGATGCAAGCATCATGAGTCGCCAGATGAGGGATTCCTTTTGTGCCCACAAAGATTTTTCTCACATTGCACAGCTTGTACTTAGGCTGCTCCTCAGGTGTAATATGATGTACAGCAAAGCAACCTTTGGTGTCTTAGGTGAGATGAAAATTCTCTCCCATCTTGTCAATGTTGATGACATCTATGAATCCAGTAGGGTGGGTTATATCATTTCGGACGTTGCCATAGATCTTAATGAACTCCTGCATGCAAATCTTCTTTACTTCATCTCCTGTCAGGGCATACTTAAGTCTGTTCCTTAGGAAAATATGATGGGGAGACACTCCATCAACTTGTGGGGACCAGTGGATGGATGAGGAACAAACACACCAGGCAATTTATCCAGCCTCCAGTGCTTTGGAACTGCTACCCACTTCAGATGCTTCTTGAGACCATGAGCCATGGCTGCATTAGGCATGGAAACAGGCTGTATATGCGTTTAGCCCTATTAAATGCCCTCTCAGCACTGCTTCCGCTTCATCCCACCAATGTTGATATGTAATCTTTTTCATTCAGTCTAATGTATTTTTTTAAAATTTCCTGAGGCTTCTTCTTTGATCCATAGGCATTTTGGATTGTGTTGTTTAGTTTCCGAGTGTTTGGAAATGTTTTTGTTATTTTTCTATTATTAGAAGATAAGAAAAAGTAGTTTTTGCCTTAAACTAAAACTCAATAATTAATATAATAAAGTATGGACTCATGGTACATGAAATATACAGATGAAGTGAATTGATAATTACATATACAGTGATGAAGTCTGCTATGCACATTAACACAAAGAAGGGAAGAAAATAGAATAAAGTAAATAGATGATATTTTAAGCTTTTTTAAGTAAAAATGGGCTGGGGGCAGTGGCTCAGGCCTGTAATCCTAGCACTTCAGGAGGCAGAGGCGGGTGGATCACCTGAGGTCATGAGTTCAAGACCAGCCTGGCCAATATGGTGAAACCTTGTCTCTACTAAAAATACAAAATTAGCTGGGCGTGGTGGCTGGCACCTGCAATCCCAGCTACTAAGGAGGCTGAGGTAAAAGAATAGCTTGAACCTGGGAGGCGGAGGTTGCAGTAAGCTGAGATTGGGCCACTTGCACTTCAGCCTGGGCAACAGAGCAAAACTCCATCTCAAAAAATAAAACAAAAAGTAAAAATGATGAAAAGACTAAATAAAAATCATTTTAGGGGAAAACTGGAAATATTCTTTCTTGTGTGTTTAAATATTTTCATTCCTCTTTGTCTTCAAATACATATTGCCTGATTAAATTTTCAAAAGCAAGCGACCTGTAATTTTTCATTTGGAAATACCAGGCTTTTGTGCTTCCAGTTCTTGGTTTAGAAAATAATGGCAAAATGTTTTTCCTAAATCTTAGTCTTGATCTAACCAAGAATGCTTATGAGTAAACAAGTGGTATGATCTGTTCCTTTTTATTCTGTCTCCTATCTCTGTTTTGCTAGGCTTTCTCCCACTCTGTACTTATGATTATTATTTAACTGTCCTAAAGGGTAGATTTTAGAAGCTGTATATGGACGCTTAGAAGTAAAACCGTTAGAATATGTTAGAAACGCATCTAGCCATGGCACTTTGTTGAATAAAATAACAATTCTAAGATAAGAATGATTTTCTGAAGAACTGACAGATATTCATTCCAGTATATATCTCTTGGTGCCTACGATGTGCCTGGCACTTATTGCAAACTGTAGAGATGAAATAAATAGAAGATGCAACTCCAGTCCCTTGCATCACTAAAATCTCATCAGGAAAATAGACACAGTCTACAGAAGGAAGTGGGAGATAGATACTTGTGTATAATTGTATAATCTAGTAATTTTTAATCTGGTCCATCAAAAATTCAGCAACAGGATAAGTCATTTTTTCAAAATCTGTACTATTAACAACTAAAGTGTAGTGGAACTCTTGTTCCTTCCTGTGAATATTGCATTTTAATGGAGGTGCTAATAGTTGGGGCTGGGGGTGGGGCATGTTTATTCTTTGCACTATATGATGTGGCTTCCCTGTGAAGTGAAACCTGTGGTTTTCTGTATATCATGGCTTGTATCCTCTCAGTGGCAAGTGAGACATTCTGTGAATGTGAGTTCTTACTCCATCTGGTAGGAAACACAGTAGCATGGAAAGAGTACCACACTGTCACTTCCAGCAAAGCAATTTTGAGCAGTTCTTGGAGCCTTACTTTTTCATTCATCAAGTCAGAATATTGACAGTACTCTGTCTATCTGCCAGGGTTGTTATGGGAACTAAATAAAATAATAGAAGCAAAAACTCTTAGTTGTCTGCAATTTTAAAGATGTTATAGGCATATTAATGAGTTGTTATATGACCTACAAAGGTGGCCAATTTCTAATGCTCCTTGAAGACCATACCAACTCCGGTTACATTATCTATTGTCAGCGAGGGATGATTTTCCATCTCTGCTAGGCCAAAGAGAAGCCAGCCAATGAGAATTAGTCTGTAGGCCTAGCAACCTCAAGTATAGAACCACAGCTAAGATATGAAGGTAGCTAGCTGACCTCAGATGGCTTCAGTGGGGGCTGGCTGGCTAGATGTGCAATTTTTGCACCGGCTTAGCTTCCCTAATGATTGTCCCATACCGAATCTCAGCCTGCCTCTACCTCTTCCTTCCATTCATTGGTTTCATTCTATTGGAGAGACACTGGGTTTAATCTGGCGCTTTGCCTGCAAAGTAAGCATTACCTTCCAAGTCAGAACTGTTGTGGGAGACCTAGGTACTTTGGCTAAAAAAAACTCCTGCTTTTTGTTTTCTGGAGTCTGTGTATTATAGTAACATCTCTGACCTTCACATTACTTAAGGAATGAAATCCTGTGGTTAACCAGCAACCTATAATGCCTAAACTACATGTTGTATTTTAAACCTATAGGTGGATATTACGAAGTAGAAGTTGTTACAGGTCATGCATGAGATGAGGAGTAAAGCTTAGTAAGTTTATATTCTTATTTCATTTTTGTTTTTTATAGAGATTGGGTCTTGCTTTGTTGTGCCCAGACTGGAGTGTAGCGGCACAGTCAAGCTTAATGCAGCTGCAAACTCCTGGGCTGATGTGATCCTCCCACCTCAGCCTCCTGAGTAGCTGGGACTACAGGTACATGGCACCATGCCCGGCTAAATTTTTATTTTTTTATTTTTTATAGAATGGGTCTTACTATGTTGCCCAGGCTGGTCTTGAACTCCGGGCCTCAAGCAGACCTTCCACTTTGGCCTCCCATAATGCTGAGATTCCAGGCATGAACCACTGCGCTCAGCCAGCATAGTAAATTTAAATTAAGGTGTTTGTATGTCCCCACTTTGCTACTTTTTGCTTTCCGATTCCAAAGTGTAAACCTTAAGTATAAACAGGTTCTTTCCCAAAAGTTCTTTGCTTAGAACTTAGACTGCATTTTTCCAGAGAACAGCAGTGGAAATCATAGCTACATTCCCAGGCCAGCCCCTAAAAGTCTGTTTTATACTAATGCATTATAACATTTTACTGATAATGAGACTTCAGCTCCTCATAGTCACATTTATAGTTTATTTCTCTGAGAAAAAGAATTTTGAATCAAGTTTAGATGCTGTGGAAGCATGTACCCATAAAGTGGAGAGAGAGAAGATGGAAAAAAGGGGCAAACTCTGGGTAGTCGTGGGGCAGGTGTATCTGAATAAATTAGAAAAACATTCCTGAACCCTAGGAACCTAAGTCTTGATACCGTCTTTAAGAAGGCGCCTGTCCAAGCCAGCTGCTGCTCCTCTGTTCTGAACTGATAACAAAAAGGGCACTTGTGGAGAGATTATGAGCGTCATATGGCAGTCTTTCATGCTAATCTGTGTACCTTTTTGGTCATTTCCTCAATTGGATATAAGTCAGAAACTGATTATATAATATTTGGTGCATATATTTCTAAAAAACATGCTAAGCTATGTCATTGTTACTATATTAAAGTGTGAATAACCTGGAGAGCAAAAATAAGTGTTGGCTTAACTCTTCTTACAGAGCCTGAAGACCACACTACGCTTGGCTATCTCTTAAATACTTAAATTATGTTGTTGGCCAACATTGTGTCTAAGTAGACTCGCCTCATTTCTAAGTTCATGAACCGTTGGTGTATTACTAAAGACAACTCAGATCTTTTGAGTTATGCGTAAGACTTTTGTGTTCTTTAATTTATAGGAAGCCAGTTTTGTACTTTAATGCTTCTGTGTAGATATGAGCTATACTGCTATTCACTATAGCAGAGACCTGCAATCAGCGTGGGTGCCCTGCAGCAGTGGACTGGATAAAGAAAATGTGGTACATACACACCATGGAATACTGTGCACCCATAAAAAAGAATGAAATCAATGGCCTTTGCAGGAACATGGGTGCAGCTGGAGGCCATTTTTTATTCTAAGTGAATTAACCCAGAAACACAACGAAATACCACATGTAATCACTTATTAGTGGAAGCTAAATATTGGGTACACACATACATAAGGACAGGAACAACGGACACTGGAAACTCCAGAAGAGGAGAGGAAGGGGGGAGGGCGAGGTTGAAAAACTACCCATTGGATACTGTGTTCACTGTTGCGGTGATGGCATCGGTAGAAGCCCAAACGTCAGCGTCATTCAGTGTGCTCGTTTAACAAACCTGCACTGTATCCCCTAAATTTAAAATAAAATAAAGAATTAAAATAAAATTTGTTTAAAAAAAGAAAAGAGCCATGCTGGGTGCGCTGTTATATAGTAGTTCTGATTCTTTTTAAAAACAGAGCTCTTTTCTTGCACTTTGATAGGAATATTTATATCACATAAATATAAATCATATGTCTTGAGTCTTTTTGTAGCTCCAATTTAACACAAATTATTTCCCCTCAAAGAAGACAGGTCTGCAGTGATCCAGCAAGATATGAGTAGATAATGGGTAAGTAAAGGTTACGCTCAGCATTTGTGAATGATGACTGTCTTCACAAACCCAATTCTGGATAAGTAACTAGCTTCACTGTTTTTTAAACATAAGGGAGAGTTTGAATTCCAAATTAACCTTGTAACAAACCAGTGAAATGGGCAGTGATGCATCTTGTGCAGTATCTGGCCCATATCTGTAGATTTTAACATCCTTTGTGGTTGCTCGTGACGTGGTTTTAGTCTTCAAAGAATGTTTGCTCTTGTTCATGTCTGTAGTTTGTCAATAGTTCATTTTAGAGTGTTCCTTTAAACGATCACTGTGTAATATAAAAGAAAAATAAAAACAGTTTAGTCATACAGAGGTTAAAAATCTCACTTGCATGAATAGTGGACATTTTAAAGTAACATAATAACAACTGGAATAATAATTCAGTACTGAATAAATGTGTTGCATTTAACCATCTGTAAGTATATTCCAGTATGCCCTCTGACTAAAGCTGCTGTGCCCTGCCTGGCTGTTACTGTCTTCCTTACATATATGTATTCCATTGGAAACAGAAGGTTTGCACAGTCCCGTTGGCCACATTGGAACACACAAATGTCCTCCTTCCTCAGCTCCTGACCACCCGCCCCCCTGCCCCACCCCCAGTGAGCTGGTCATCTGGTTACCCAGGCCTTTGCTTGCCTGTCTGTAAATGTTCATCACACCATAAAGAAACGATTGTACATTATTCTTAGGAGGGGTGATCCTGATAATTCGTGGGGCCTTTTTTAAATACAGGTGGTGTTAAGAAGACAGGAGTCTCGGGTATAGCTTGATCCAGAAGTGTCCCCTATGCCTATTGGAGTCGGTTTAAAGATGAGAACAAGAGGCAGCAGCATGTGGCATCATATTCCTTGCTTCCTTTTTGAAGAACGTGAAGTGAAATAAATTATTTCCTAATTTGTAGGAAAGACTATATGGTTACATCTTGTATCTTCCATGACCCAAATCCAAGTTTTCTCTTTCTGAGCAAGTTGACTTTAGAGAGCACAAACAGAAACTAATTGTTGTTTCACTTTTAAGTAATGTGTGAAAGATGACCTGCTGATAAGAATAATCATTACCTGCCCAGCAGCTCAGAATGAACAACAACAGAGCTCGTAGCTCACCATTTGAGCTCCTATAAAGAAGAGACCGTCTCCTCAAGCAGCTCCCTGACCCCTATATATCCAAAAAGACACCTCATAAAAGAGAGATCAGATTGACACTAGGCGGGTATCCTTCTGGGACAAAGATAGCAGAAGAAGAAAACTGGTAACAACCCTTGCTGTTCAACAGCTGCTGCAGGTGAACCCCAGGCAAGCAGGGCCTGGAGTGAACCTCAGCAGACCTACAGCAGGGGGGCCAGACTGCCAGAAGGAAAACCAAGAAACAGAAATAACCTCATCATCAACAAACAGAACGTCAATCTGAAAGATTTGAGACCCAATCTGAAAGCCAGCAACTACAAAGTCGACAGGTGGATAAATCCTTAAAGATGGGAAGAAACCAGCACAAAAAGGATGAAAACACCCGAAACCAGAACACCTCTCCTCCTAAAAGGGATCACAACTCCTCACCAGCAAGGGAACAAGGTTGGATGGAGAACGAGTGTGATGAAATGACAGAATCAGACTTCAGAAGGTGGGTAGTAAGAAACTTCTGTGAACTTAAAGAACATGTTCTAACCAAATGCAAAGAAACTGAGAACCTTGAAAAAAGATTTGACGAAATGCTAACGAGAATGGACAAAATAGAAAGGAATATAAGTGAATTGATGGAGCTGAAAAACGCAACACGAGAACTTCGTGAAGCATGCACAAGTATCAACAGCCGAATGGACCAAGCAGAAGAAAGGATATCAGAGGTCGAAGATCAACTCAATGAAATACAACGGGAAGGCAAGACTGGAGAAAAAAGGGTAAAAAGGAATGAACAAAGTCTCCAAGAAATGTGGGACTATGTGAAAAGACCTAATCTACGTTTGATAGGCGTACCCGAATGCAACGAAGAGAATGAATCCAAGCTGGAAAATACTCTTCGGGATATCATCCAGGAAAACTTCCCCAACCTAGCAAGGCAGGCAAACATTCAAGTCCAGGAAATACAGAGAACACCACAAATATATTCGTCAAGAAGAACAACCCCAAGGCACATAATCGTCAGATTCACCAGGGTCGAAATGAAGGAGAAAATACTAAGGGCAGCCAGAGAGAACGGTCGGGTTACCCATAAAGGGAAGCCCATCAGACTCACAGCAGATCTCTCAGCAGAAACCCTACAAGCCAGAAGAGAATGGGGGCCAATATTCAACATCCTTAAAGAAAAGAACTTTCAACCCAGAATCTCCTATCCAGCCAAACTAAGCTTCATAAGTGAAGGAAAAATAAAATCCTTTGGGAACATGCAAGTACTCAGAGATTTCGTCACCACCAGGCCAGCTCTACAAGAGCTCCTGAAAGAGGCTCTACACATATAAAGGAACAACAAGTACCAGCTCAACTAAAGGGCAAAACAGCCAGCTAGCACCAAAATGGCCGTATCAAATTCACATATAACAATATTAACCCTAAATGTAAATGGACTAAATGCCCCAATCAAAAGACACAGACTGGCAAATTGGATAAAAAGACAAAACCCATCGGTGTGCTGTATCCAGGAAACCCATCTCACATGCAAGGATACACAAAGGCTCAAAATAAAGGGATGGAGGAAGATTTACCAAGCAAATGGAGAGAAAAAAAAAGCAGGAGTTGCAATTCTCATCTCCGATAAATTAGACTTTAAAGCAACAAAGATCATAAGAGACAAAGAGGGACATTACATAATGGTAAAAGGATCAATGCAACAAGAAGAGCTAACGATCCTAAATATATATGCACCCAATACAGGAGCACCCAGATACATAAGGGAAGTTCTTAATGACTTACAAAGAGACATAGACTCCCACACAATAATAGTGGGAGACTTTAACACCCCATTGTCAACATTAGACAGATCAACCAGACAGAAAATTAACAAGGATATCCAGAACTTGAACTCAGACCTGGACCAAGCAAACCTAATAGACATTTACAGAACTCTCCACCCCAAATCCACAGAATATACATTCTTCTCAGCACCACATCACACCTACTCTAAAATTGACCACATAATTGGGAGTAAATCACTGCTCAGCAAATGCAAAAGAACGGAAATCGTAACAAACAGTCTCTCAGACCACAGTGCAAATCAAGTTAGAACTCAGAATTCAAAAACTAACTCAGAACCGCACAGCTTCATGGAAACTGAACAACTTGCTCTTGAATGTTGACTGGATAAACAATGAAATGAAGGCAGAAATAAAGATGTTCTTCGAAACCAACCAGAATGAAGACACAACATACCAGAATCTCTGGGACACATTTAAAGCAGTCTCTAGAGGAAAATATATAGCAATAAGTGCCCACATGAGAAGCAAGGAGAGATCAAAAATTGACACCCTATCGTCAAAACTGAAAGAGCTAGAGGAGCAAGATCAAAAAAGCTCAAAGTCTAGCAGAAGACAAGAAATAGCTAAGATCAGAGCAGAGCTGAAGGAGATAGAGACACAAAAAACCCTTCAAAAAATCAATAAATCCAGGAGCTGCTTTTTTGAAAAGATCAACAAAATAGCCAGACCACTAGCCAGATTAATAAAAAAGAAAAGAGAGAATAACCAAATTGATGCAATAAAAAACGGTAAAGGGGATATCACCACAGATTCCACAGAAATTCAAACCATCATCAGAGATTATTACAAACAACTCTATGCACACAAACTAATAAACCTGGAAGAAATGGATATATTCCTGGACACTTGCCTCCTGCCAAGCCTAAACCAGGAAGAAGCCGAAACCCTGAACAGACCCATAACAAGGTCTGAAGTTGAGGCAGCAATTAAGAGCTTACCACCCAAAAAAAGCCCAGGTCCAGATGGGTTCACAGCTGAATTCTACCAGACATACAAAGAGGAGCTGGTACCATTTCTTCTGAAACTATTCCAAACAATACAAAAAGAGGGAATTCTTCCCAAATCATTTTATGACACCAACATCATCCTGATTCCAAAACCCGGCAGAGACTCAACAAGAAAAAAAAAACTACAGGCCAATATCCATGATGAACATAGATGCAAAAATCTTCAATAAAATACTGACAAGCCGATTGCAACAGCACATCAAAAAGCTTATCCACCATGATCAAGTAGGCTTCATCCCGGGGATGCAAGGCTGGTTCAACATACGCAAGTCTATAAACGTAATTCACCACATAAACAGAACCAAAGACAAAAACCACATGATTATCTCAATTGATGCAGAGAAGGCCTTTGACAAAATTCAACAGCCCTTTATGCTAAAAACACTCAATAAGCTAGGTATCAATGGAACATATCTCAAAATAATAAAAGCTATTTATGACAAACCAACAGCCAATATCATACTGAATGGGCAAAAACTGGAAGCATTCCCCTTGAAATGTGGCACCAGACAAGGATGCCCGCTCTCACCACTGTTATTCAATATAGTATTAGAAGTTCTAGCCAGAGCAATCAGGCAAGAAAAAGAAATAAAGGGCATTCAAATAGAAAAGGAGGAAGTCAAATTGTCTCTATTTGCAGACGACATGATTGTATATCTAGAAGACCCCATCGTCTCAGCCCCAAACCTCCTGAAACTGATCAGCAAGTTCAGCAAAGTCTCAGGATACAAAATCAATGTGCAAAAATCACACGCATTCCTATACACCAATAACAGACTTAAAGAGAGCCAAATCAAGAACAAACTTCCATTCACAATTGCCACAAAGAGAATCAAATACCTAGGAATACAACTAACAAGGAATGTAAAGGACCTCTTTAAGGAGAACTACAAGCCACTGCTAAACGAAATAAGAGAGGACACAAACAGATGGAGAAACATTCCATGTTCATGGTTAGGAAGAATCAATATCGTGACAATGGCCATACTGCCCAAAGTAATTTACAGATTCAATGCTATCCCCATCAAGCTACCAATGACCTTCTTCGCAGAACTGGAAAAAACCACCTTAAACTTCATATGGAACCAAAAGAGAGCCCGCATAGCCAAGTCAATTCTAAGCAAAAAGAACAAAGCGGGGGGCATCACACTGCCAGACTTCAAACTATACTACAAGGCTACAGTAATCAAAACAGCATGGTACTGGTACCAAAACAGAGATATAGACCAATGGAACAGAACAGAGGTCTCGGAGGCAACACAACATATCTACAACCATGTGATCTTTGACAAACTAAACAAAAACAAGCAATGGGGAAAGGATTCCCTGTTCAATAAATGGTGTTGGGAAAGCTGGCTAGCCACGTGCAGAAAGCAGAAACTGGACCCCTTCCTGACACCTTACACTAAAATTAACTCCAGATGGATTAAAGACTTAAACATAAGACCTAACACCATAAAAACCCTAGAAGAAAATCTAGGCAAAACCATTCAGGATGTAGGCGTAGGCAAGGACTTCATGACCAAAACACCAAAAGCATTGGCAACAAAAGCCAAAATAGACAAATGGGACCTAATCAAACTCCACAGCTTCTGCACAGCAAAAGAAACAATCATTAGAGTGAATCGGCAACCAACAGATTGGGAAAAAATTTTTGCAGTTTACCCATCTGACAAAGGGCTGATATCCAAAATTTACAAAGAACTAAAGCAGATTTACAAGAAAAAAACTAACAAGTCCATTCAAAAGTGGGCAAAGGATATGAACAGACACTTTACAAAAGAAGACATACATGAGGCCAACAACATATGAAAAAATGCTCATCATCACTGGTCATCAGAGAAATGCAAATCAAAACTACATTGAGATACCATCTCACACCGGTTAGAATGGCGATCATTAAAAAATCTGGAGACAACAGATGCTGGAGAGGATGTGGAGAAATAGGAACACTTTTGCACTGTTGGTGGGAGGGTAAATTAGTTCAACCATTGTGGAAGACAGTGTGGCGACTCCTCAAGGACATAGAAATAGAAATTCCATTTGACCCAGCAATCCCATTACTGGGTATATATCCAAAGGATTACAAATCGTTCTACTATAAGGACACGTGCACACGAATGTTCATTGCAGCACTGTTTACAATAGCAAAGACCTGGAACCAACCCAGATGCCCATCGACGATAGACTGGATAGGGAAAATGTGGCACATATACACCATGGAATATTATGCAGCCATCAAAAACGATGAGTTTAGGTCCTTTGTAGGGACATGGATGAACCTGGAAACCATCATTCTCAGCAAACTGACAGAAGAGCAGAAGATCAAACACCGCATGTTCTCACTCATAGGCGGGTGTTGAACAATGAGAACACATGGACACAGGGAGGGGAGCACTACACACTGGGGTCAGTTGGGGGGAAATAGGGGAGGGAGGGTGGGGGGTGGGAAGCTGGGGAGAGATAGCAAGGGGAGAAATGCCAGATGTAGGTGATGGGGAGGAAGGCAGCAAATCACACTGCCACGTGTGTTCCTATGCAACAATTTTGCATGTTCTTCACATGTACCCCAAAACCTAAAATGCAATAAAATAAATAAATGGGAAAAAAAAAAAAGAATAATCATTAACAGGCTGGGCACAGTGTCTCACGCCTGTAATCCCAGCACTTTGGGAAGCTGAGGCAGGCAGATCCCAAGGTCAGGAGATCGACACCATCTTGGCCAACATGGTGAAACCCCATCTCTACTAAAAATTCAAAAATTAGCTGGTATCGCACACCTGTAGTCCTCACTACTCAGGAGGCTGAGGCAGGAGAATCACTTGAACCTGGGAGACGGAGGTTGCAGTGAGCCGAGATCGCGCCACTGCACTCCAGCCTGGGCACCAGAGGGAGACTCCATCTCAAAAAAAAAAAAAAGAACCATTAACATAATGTTACCTGTTTAAAGTTAAATGCTTATTCCCTTTGGGAAGCAGATACAGATACCCTAAAATGGTAACATTTCCTTGCTTATGTTGATAGGCCACACCTGACAGGCATGTTTATACTGACAAGCCATACATCTTACCAAAAGTGGTCATTTTGTTGGCTGAACTAAAGGGCATTTCATCACTTTCCCTGATAGTAACTCTCTTTCTTAGACTATGAGATGCAACTGTCAGTGTGAAACTTGGCATTTGCCCAGCTCTTTTGACAGGAATGGCTGTTCTTTTACCTTGTGGGATATTTTTAGTCTTGACTCTCCTTTCCGCTGTTACTTTCACATATAGTGCTGGCAGGCCAAGGGAAGACTCCTCCTCTCCACTATCTGTACAAATTCTTAGGCCCAGCATCTTTTCTGGAAGCCCCAAATTAGTCCCTCACTAGCTCCATCCTTGTGTCTTTGGGCACTGGGTAGCCTGGTGTGCCATTTTCTTCTTGTCCCGCCTGCAGCTGTCCTTTTGCAACTGGCTATTGCTTCAAGTCCTCAGTTCCCTGAAAAGCTTTCCAGTTTCTGCTCATAAGTTCAGACTTTAGAAGGAGTCCACCAGAATCTCCTGGGTTTGCTCAGGTACAGAAGGCCCAGAAACCCAGTGTACCTGCTTTTACATGTTCCCACAGAATTACGTGTTCATTGTGCCTGTCTGTCTGATGATGATTTTTTCTTCTTCTTTTACTTTTTTATTTTTCCAAGTTATCTATAATGGTCATTTATGATTTTCATAATCAGAAAATACTCCTTTTGCCTTGCTGTTCTCCTATCCTTTTTTTTTTTTTTTTTTTTTTGAGACAGAGTCTTGCTCTGTTGCCAGGCGCCAGGCTGGAGTGCAGTGGCGCAATCTCGACTCACTGCAACCTCCGCCTCCCAGGTTCAAGCAATTCTCCTGCCTCAGCCTCCTGAGTAGCTTGGACTACAGGTGCACGCCACCATGCCCAGCTAATTTTTGTATTTTTAGTAGAGACGGGGTTTCACCATGTTGGCCAGGATGGTGTTGATCTCTTGACCTCATGATCCACCCGCCTCGGCCTCCCAAAGTGCTGGGATTACAGGCGTGAGCCACCGTGCCCGGCCTCTCCTATCCTTTTTTTATGTGGATAATAGGGTGATCAAACCATTCTTAAGTCCATAGAGACTCCTACATTTTGCCACTTTAAGAGTTAGTATCTACTTATATTTTTCTCCAAAGACATGCACATTTCACTTCAAATGATCCCTTCTCTGCTGTGCTGCACAATGAAACTGTGTCATTCTTTGGTGACCCCCGGGCTGCCTTTCTGGGTGTAGTGTTAGAGTACCTAAGGCAGAGGTAGTTCACACCTAGCTTCTCCATTCCGGTTTGCCAGGTTGTCAGCTTCCTCAACTTTAAACTTGTGATAATAATAGCATCTCCTTCATAGAGCATCCAGGATGCTCCACTGGGCAAAGCAGCAGAGTGCCTGGCACAATACCTGCCATGGAACATGAATGGCACACAATTTCTGCTGTTGTTTTAACCACTGCTCCCATGGCATGTATGTTTAAATGAGACCCAGGTTACACTGCCAGAGTCTATGAAGTGTCATGTCTATGTGGCAGCGTTGATACCTGATGGTAGGAGTATTTCTCAATTAGAGTATTATATTTCTTTTGGAGTTAACACCCAGAGCCTCCAAGCAGAACTGCTTTAACATTTAATCCCAAACCTGTTCAGTACCTTGCTCTATCATTTGCTTCTCCCTCTGAGCTGTGTCCCCTTAAGCCAGGCCTCAGGACGCCTCCCTCAACCACTTGAAGAAGCTGCCAGCAGCCTCTCTCCACTTTGCAGATTTCACATTCTGTTCTTAGCCCACTGCAGTTGCTCTTTAGCTCTCATTTCACTGTCAAGATTGGCTGCTCAGTAGTCAGTCTCTGACCAACTAATTTTTAAATCCATTGGCATTTTCTAACTTGCATCCTTTTTGCCTGCTCTGTACCTTTGCCATTTCTGACTTGCTAGTCTAGCTGCAGTGCACACCCCTGCCCCTCCTGGAATCTTGCCCCACCTCCCTCTGGCAGGTTCCTTACCCTCTTCCCTGGGTCCCTTCCACCATCTCTCCCAGTAGCTGCCCTTCTTCTGACTATCCCATACATAAGGGTTACTGTGGGTCGGCATATAGCCTTGTATAACATGTACAATAACTGACACATTTTATCTTGTACACTGATATAAAGAAGTGGTTTTGAAATAATATTAAGAAGTGGAATACTGAATTTCGTTGTACAGCATGACTACAAACCACAAAATATGTCCAAGAAAGAGGTGAAGGAATTACACAAGTGTTTGGCTATCTGCCTTTTTTCCTCCTTTTTTTCTGATTTTTCCAAGTTTTACATAATGTTCATTTATTACTTTTATAACCAAAAAAAGATTTGTTTCTTTCATCTCTTTTATGCTTCCTGTATAAGTATCTTAGAGTGATCACATCCGTGTATAATAAGTATGATTTCACCTAGCTAACAGCTGTAGCCCTAGGCGTAATTTTCTTCTCCTCTTGCCATTTGGCATTATGTAATGTAGACATCGCCATTCCTCTGATGGTATTTGTGACCATCTTACTGATGTCATAACATTTCATTCGTTTAAAAATACATCTAATTTTAAATTGATTTTGTTGATTTTAATATTACCTATGTAACAGTTGGTCAGTGATGGAGGTTGTGAATTCTCGGTTTTGAGACTGAGGACATCAAAGTCCGTTTCCGTCTAGGGTAAAATGAGAACAATGGACATGCCCTGGGGCACCAGATGGGGCATTGCCTGAAGGGCTTGCCTGGTCTTTGAGAAAGGATTTCTCTCTCCTTTGCACCCTCAGCCCCCCCATGGAAGCAAGATTCAATGGTAGGACCAAACACACAGGATGCTTCATCTCAAAGTCAGCAGAGAAAAACTGACAAATGTTATTGTCACCTAAGGTGACTGCCTTTGCTGACACTGTTGCTGCTGGGTTTCAGAAAGCTGAAGACTGCATGCAGTCCAGAATCAACTGCCCTTGTGGTTGCCACTGTTTTATTTTGACAGGAAAGGACCTAGCTTTCCCCATTTGTGAATATGTATAGATTTGTTTAAAGTTATAGAGCATGGGGGGAAGGGAAGAGAACGGGGGAGAGAGGTATTCTTACTCCTGTGTCGCTGTCCCACCCTTCATCCCCGCCATTCCTCACCCCTCCAGCTTACTCTTACCCATCCAGCCTGAATGCACTTCCGGTCTAACCTTTTTCTCTCTCTTGAGAAAGTTTGTGAATAAAGTCTGGAAAGAATTTCTTAACCGTGTTTTGATTTATGGCAGTTTTTTTCAGCAAATGTGCTTCCCGGTATTTAGAATCACTGGGCTAATTAGAAACAGTGTTCACTATTTTTTTTCTCTCTCTTTTTTTGTCAGTGAAGTAAAAAAATAAGCTAATCATCATCAAGGACTACTACATACATGTTTCATTCATTAAATTCTTACTAAAGCCCACTGATGGAGGCAGGTCAGGTCACACAGGCCCTCTTTTTTTTTTTTTTTGAAACATGGTCACACTCTGTCATCCAGGCTGAAGTGCAGTGGCCCCGTCACAGCTCACTGTAGCCTTGAACTCCTGGGCTCAATTGATCTTCCCGCCTCAGAAGTAGCTAAGATTATGTGTGCGCCACCACACCTGTCTTTCTTTCCTTTCTTTCTTTTTTAGAAAATGGAGTCTCCCTATGTTGCCCAGGCTGGTCTCAAATGCCAGGATTCAAGCTATCCTTCCGCCTCAGCCACTCAAAACGTTGGGATTACAGAGGTGTGAGCCATCACACTTGGCCCCACACAGGCCCTCTCAAAACCCAAGTCTGTGTGAGTCCAAATCCCATGTTCTCCGCTTGGCCACATCACTTGTCACTGTCCCTCAGGTTGTCATTCATCATTGTGCCCCTGTTGACTGTCACATGGGAAAATAATAATGGCTGAGAAAATAAGATTTAGAATCTGTGAGGGTCCAGATCGTTGGCATGCTATCAGCTTGGTAATACCCCTAAAGACAGAACTGCTCATTGTCTCTAAGGTAATCTAACTTTTATTCTAATTCTGTGAGAAAATGGGCAGATTTTCAAAAGCTTTTAAGTCAGTTATTTGAGTAAGAGGATATCTGTGTGGGATTAATACCTATGAATAATTTTTTAGTTGCTCTTGTTGGAAATAAGAGAGAGGAAATGCCTGTTTAAGATAATATCTGACCATTCTTTCAGCTACTTGATTACTTTCCTTCTCAGTCTGAGGTTAAATACCTTTTGATGTAGTAAAACTTACAAAGTGTGAAGAAGAACTTAAATCCGATTCCCTATACTTAACCATTATTTAGTCCCCTTGGGAAATCATATTTAAATATTTGCTTTTTACAGAATTTAGTAGTTAGACTGGGTGCCGTGGCTTATGCCTGTAATCCTAACACTGGGAGCCCAAGACAGGTGGATCACTTGAGGTCGGGAGTTCGAGACCAGCCTGGCTAACATGGTGAAACCCTGTCTGTACTACAAATAAAAAAATTAGCTGGGCGTGGTGGCACACACCTGTAGTCCCATCTATTCAGGAGGCTGAGGCAAGAGAATATCTTGAACCCCGGAGGTGGAAGTTGCAGTGAGCCAAGATCACACCATTGCACTCCAGTCTGGGCAACAGAGCAAGATTCTATCACCAAAAAAAAAAAATTTTTTTTAGTAGTTAAGGATATTTTTATCATTCATTGTTACATTGTGCTTTTCTTTAAAAGTAGACTAGTTTTAAAAATAAAATAGTTTGGGCCAGGCACAGTGGCTCACACCTGTAATCCCAGCACTTTGGGAGGCCAAGGCGGGCAGATCACGAGGTCAGGAGTTTGAGACCAGCTTGGCCAACATAGTGAAACCCCGTCTCTACTAAAAATGCAAAAATTAGCTGGGCATAGTGGCGTGTGCCTGTAGTCCCAGCTACTAGGGAGGCTGAGGGAGGAGAATCACTTGAACCGGGGAGGCTGAGGTCGTGGTGAGCCAATATTGTGCCACTGCACTCCAGCTTGGGCAACAAAGCGAGACTCCATCTCAAAAAAGATAAAATAAATAGTTTGAGATATATATATATATATATATTGCATCATTTCATCATTTTTCAGGTAAACCTAAAAATATTTCCTTTTTCAACTTGAGTTTATTATTTTGCAATTTTTTATTGCTAGAAATATTATGGGCACAGATTTAGTTTAGGTTTATTGCCTTTGTGTAAAAGAAATTTGTTGACGAAGGCTGATTTGCTGTTTGGGGGACGTGTGTGCATTGGGCAGTAAAGAAAAGCAACATTGAGTTAAAGCACAGAGTGATATTTACACTGAGTTCTAAAGTGTATCTAAGGAAATTCTTTTTATTTTAACATTTTAAAAGTGAAAATAAAGAACCATGTATCTTTTAGAAACTTTTTAAATAAATTTAAGTATTACCATTAAGATTTTATTTCTGTGGAATTCTTGTATCATAGATATGATACAGAAAAAAATAGTTTATACCTTTTGAAAATGTAAAATATCCCTAATTATCCCACCATTATAATATTTAATACAACTATAGATATTTTAAAATATTTTAGGCCGGGCGCGGTGGCTCAAGCCTGTAATCCCAGCACTTTGAGAGGCCGAGGGGGGTGGATCACGAGGTCAAGAGATCGAGACCATCCTGGTCAACATGGTGAAACCCTGTCTCTACTAAAAAAAAAATACAAAATATCAGCTGGGCATGGTGGCACGTGCCTGTAATCCCAGCTACTCAGGAGGCTGAGGCAGGAGAATTGCCTGAACGCAGAAGGCGGAGGTTGCGGTGAGCCGAGATCGTGCCATTGCACTCTAGCCTGGGTAACAAGAGCAAAACTCCGTCTCAAAAAAAAAATAAATAAAATAAATAAATAAATAAATAAATAAAATAAAGTAAAATATTTTCTAGTCCTTACTCATTTGTATTCTTATTTTTTATTGTTGTAGTTAAATTAGCCATGCCATTACACATTATGCTTCTTGACTTGATATTTTATTAAACATTTATGCATGATTATATAATCCTTATATACTATTTGAATATTTACATAATATTTCTTCATTTGCTGTCTTATAAATTATTTAAACAATCCCATATTGTTTAACCTGTGTGAACAAGATTTTGGTATTAAAGGTTTAAAAACAGAAAAAATGAGACAGCAAATGGGAAATTCTGTTTTCTATGTGGCTGACAACTATATAACCTCAGTATACCAGATATATTAATAATTATGGATAAGAATGTGATATTTATACCTAGATATATATTTTTTTCTTTCTTAAACTTGAAAGTTTTTCCTCCTTATCTTAAATAATTTCTTTAAATTTCTGTATCTAGTCACAGGTACAGATCTACTTCCCTTTTCTTCCAGTTGGCTAATAATGCAGTTTTAAGTGAGTGGTCATAGAATTGTAGGACCAGAAAGGACCTGTAAAGTCCAGCTTCTCACCTCCAGACGGGAGGGATACTCAGTCATTGAGGCACATCTTTTTTTATTTTTGAAGTTCTGCTGGGAAAGAGATTTCATAAGTATCTGGAAGCACTGTTACGTGTGTGTGTGTGTGTGTGTGTGTGTGTGTGTGTGTGTGGTTGTTGTTTTGTTTTTTGAAATGGAGTCTAACTTTGTCACCCAGGCTGGAGTGCAGTAGTGTGCTTTTGGCTCACTGCAATCTCCACCTCCCAGGTTCAAGTGATTCTTCTACCTCTGGGAGGCTGACGTGGGTGGATCGTCTAAGAACACAGTTACATATTTTAATTGTTCTGCTTTTTAGATCACCTTTTTTGTTTTGTTTTGTTTTGTTTTGAGATAGAGTCTTGCTCTGTCGCCCAGGCTGGAGTGCAGTGACACATAGATCAATCTTAGCTCCTTTCACTCAGACAGTTGTTACTGATCACCCTCTACGTTCAGGACACAACATTAGGCACCAAAAAGTACACAAATCCAGGTTTCAGCCCAAAGACCAGGTGAGCCTCCTGTGGGGTTTGGATGGCCTTGAATATCACATTAAAGACTTTGGACTTTATTCTTAGCCGTCAAGGATATCTTAGTGTAGATGTGACTGTGTGGAAGTGGTATTTTAAGTAGAATTAATGTGTCGTTCTGGGAAGCAAGGTTTTATTTATCATTCATTCAGCAAGTATTTGGTCAAACTCTAATATATATAAGTCATCAGGTTAGGGAATATGGAACAGATAAAAAACTAGAAAACACAGTTTGTTCTCTGGTTAGATTTTAAATATACAAGTGCAGAAGTAATTGCAGTATAAGGTAGGGAGTGCTGTGCAGATAATAGAGATGGGTTGGGGGGGTCTGTATTTTTTTCTGGTTGCATTTAACTCATGAGGGTCAGAAAATGGGGATTACACTGGCTTTGGAGGATAAACAGTATCTCTAAAGAATGTGAATTCTGGACTCTGCCATTGCATTCAAAGATCCCGCTACTAGAAAAATATTTTCATTCAGACTCCAAAAGTTCAGTTACTCAGAGAAGTGAGGTTAGTATGGTAGGACGGGGCTGGCAATTAGGAGACAAACTTATCATCAGTGCTTTGCCATTAACAGACTCTATGTATGACAGTGCACTAACTTGAACTTTTCTTTTCTTTTTTTTCTTTTCTTTTCTTTTCTTTGTTTTCTTTTCCCTCCCTCCCTTCCTTCCTTTCTTTTTTGTTTTTGTTTTGTTTTGTTTTGTTTTGAGACAGAGTCTTGCTTTGTCACCCAGGCTGGAGTGCAGAGGCATAATCATAGCTCACTGCAACCTTGACTTCTGAGCTCAAGCATCCTCCTGCCTCAGCCTCCCTAGTAGCTGGGACCACAGGCATATGCCAGCACACCTAGAATTTATTTTTATTTTTATTTTTATGTAGAGATGAGGTCTCAGACTGGTTTTGAGTGCCCAGATTGGTTTCGATCACCTGGGCTCAATCAGTCCTCCACCCCAGCCTCCCAAAGTGTTGAGATTACAGGCATGAAACATCATGCCTGGCCTATTTTCTTATTTTCAAAATGTGTAACATGCCTTGATGATTTATAAGGCATTTTCTCCCTTTATTGAAATATATATTGATATGTGGAGAGTTTTGTAGTTACAAGCATGAATCACCTTGTTTATGTCCTAGATCAACCATTCCTCATCTCTAGATTAGGGTTATTAATCTGCCTCCCTTTATCTGTAAACTGGAGGTCTTCATAATACTCTTCCTCATAGTGCCAATATAAAGATGAAAAGTGCTTAGAACAGTACTTAGCACAGACTGAGTACTCAGTAAATATTAGTTATTATTGGAATGGCCCTTCACCAAAGCAGTTGAATTGACAGGAACTGTGAAAGACAACTATTTTGGAACACTGGGTGATGTAAGACATAACATTCAGGGGCAAAGCTTCTGGTAAATTTCAGAAAATCATGGTCAAGTTCAGCTTTCATTGTAGCAGCTACCATCTTCCACACCCAGCCTCATGGCAGGCAGCTGTCAGGCCACAAACCTTCCTAGTACATCATGCTGGAGCCAGGGTGAGCAAAGAGGATTTTCACATATCAGAAGAAGAGAAAGAGAAAGGGACCAAAAAAATATTTGAAGAAATAATGGACAAAAACATCTCCCCCAAAAAGAAAGACCTGAATATATGCCACCATGAGCTCAATGTACTCTCAACATACTGTGAGATTCATGCCAAGATATATTAGAGTCAAACTGTTAAAGCCCTAACATGGAGAGCAGGCATAAATCCTTCTTTGTCAGTAATCACATTGCATGTAAATGGATAACAAAAATGGAAAAAAAATGTAAATGGCTGAAACTCAACTATGAAAAGGTAGAGATTAGAAGATAGCACATAGATAATCCTGTTTTTTAATGCAATCTGCAAGAGACACAATTTATATATGAGGACAGAAGGGGTTGAAAGTTAAAGGATGGAAAAAGATATTTTATGCAAGTATTAACTAAGAGAGAACCAAGATACGTATGCTATTGTCAGATAAAATAAACTTTAAATCAAAAACAGTTACAAGAGATAAAGAAGGACATTATATATTAAAAGGTTCAACACAGCAAGAAGAGATAACAGTTACAAACATATATACACCAAACAAAGGTGCCTCAAAATATAAGAAGTTAAATTTGGTGGAATCAAAAGGAGAAATTGACAGTTCTAAAATAATAATTGAAGACTTAATTACTCCCACTTTCAATAGGGATTAGAACAACTGGACAGAAGATCAGAAAGGAAATATTGGACTTTAACAACAATGTAAAGCAATTAGACCTAACAGACATGTACAGAATCTTCACCTAACAACAGCATTAACCCCCATTCTTGTCAAGTGCACATTGAACATTTTCCAGGATAGATTACATACTAAACCATGAACCAAGCCTTAATAAGTTAAAATATTCAGATCTTACAGAGTATATTTTCTATTTACAATAGAATGAGAAAAAGTTATCTGTTTTTACCACTTCTGTTGAATATTGTTCTGCAGTTTCTACCCAGGACAATTAGGCAAGAAAAGCAATTAAAATGGCTTCTATATTGGAAAGGAAGAAGTGAAATTATCTCCATTCACAGATGGCATGATTTCAAATGTAGAAAATCCTGAGGAATTCACTAAAAAAACTGTTAGAAGTAATAAGTGAGTTTAGCAAGGTTGCAAGATACCAGGTGTGTGTAGAAAAATTAGCTGTATTTCTGTACAATGCAATGAACAATCTGAAAATGAAATTAATTTTATTTACAATTGCATCAAAAGGAATAAAATACTTGGGAATAAATTTAATAAATCAAGTGTAATACACTCTGAAAACTACAAAACAATGTTGAAATAGATTAATAGGGTTAACAATGCAATACTCACCAAATTGATCTGTAGATTCAACATGATTTGTTAGAATCCCAGCTGGCTTCTTTGTATAATTGACAAGCTGATCATGGAAATTCATTTGTAAACCCAAGAGACCCAGAATAGCCAAAACAATCTTGAAAAAGAACAAAGTTGTAGGACTCACCTTTCCCAATTTAAAAAAGTACTGCAAAGCTACAATCTTCAAGACAGTGTTGCCATAAATAAAAACATGTTACCAATGAAACATATTAGAAAACCCCCTAAACCCCTCTGTCTATGGTCAGTTGATTTTCAACAAGGGTACCAAGATCTTTCGAGGGGGAAAGAATAATGATCTTTTCCACAGATGGTGGGACTACCAGGTATCCACATGCAAAATAATAAAGATCCTTACCTTAAACATATATGAAAATTAACTCAAAATGAATCAAAGACCTAAATGTAAGAGCCAAAAATATAGAACTCTAGAATAAAACACAAGAATAAATCTTCCTGACCTTGAATTTGGTGATGGATTCTTAGATATGACACTAAAAGCATAAGCAACAAAAGGAAAAAGAAAAATTGCACATCATCAAGATTAAGAATTTGTGTGCTTCACAAGACACTATCAAGAAAGTAAATTGTTAACCCACAAAATGGGGGAAATACATGCAAATCATATATTTGATAAGGGACTTGTATAGAGAATGTATAAAAATTTCTTACAACTCAGTAATAAAAAGACAACCTAAATTTTAAAATGGGCAAAGAATCTGAATAGATGTTTCTACAAAGAAGACACACAAGTGGCCAATAAGAGTATGGTTAAAATTAAAGGTTTTGGCCAGTCATGGTGGCTGACGCCTGTAACTTGGGAGGCCGAGGCAGGTGGATCAAAAAGTCGGGTGTTCGAGACCAGCCTGGACAATATGGTGAAACCCCATCTCTACTAAAAACATAAAAATTAGCCGGGTTAATTTTAGAGGCAGAGGTTGCAGTGAGCTGAGACTATGCCACTGCATTCCAGCCTGGGTGACATAGCAAGATTCCGTCTCAAAAAACAACAACAACAAAAAAAAAAAAAACAGTTGACCTCATAGAAACAGAGTAGGAGAGTGGTACCAGGGCTTGGGGGTGGGAGAAATGGAGAGATGTTGGTCAAGGAGTCTAAACTTTGATTTATAAGATGAGTAAGTTCTGGAGACCTGTTGGACAGCCTGGTGTCTACAGTTAATAATAAGGTATACTTGACATTTGCTGATAGAGTGGATCTAAAGTGTTCTAAGCACACACATAGAAGGAACATGTGAGGAGATGGACATGTTAATGTCGTGGCAATCATTTCACACTCTATACGTGCTTCAAACATCACATTGTGACCTCTTATATATATTCAATTTTTATTTACCAATTTTATTTCAATAAAGCTAGGGAGGAGGACGAAGTAAAATAATAACGAAATAAAATGAAAAATAGAATCTGTATATTCTACTTCCTTCCCATAATTGTTACAAGAATCAAATGAGGTAACTTAAGGAAAGTAATTTATAAAATGCAAATTTAATTAATATATAAAATACAGGGCCGGGCGCGGTGGCTCAAGCCTGTAATCCCAGCACTTTGGGAGGCCAAGGCGGGTGGATCACGAGGTCAAGACATCAAGACCGTCCTGGTCAACACGGTGAAACCCCGTCTCTACTAAAAATACAAAAAATTAGCTGGGCATGGTGACACGTGCCTGTAATCCCAGCTACTCAGGAGGCTGAGGCAGGAGAATTGCCTGAACCCAGGAGGCGGAGGTTGCGGTGAGCTGAGATCGCACCATTGCACTCCAGCCTGGGTAACAGAGCAAAACTCCATCCCAAAAAAAAAAAATACAAACATTGTAGCAATAAGCATATTTGTCATTATTAAACATTATACTAGTGCCCCCTTATCCAAGGGGGATACATTCCAAGACCTCCAGTGGATACCTGAAAACCTCACATAGTACCCAAACTTATATAAACTATTTTTCCCTGTACCTACATACCTGTGATAAATGTTAATTTACAAGTTAGGCAGAGTAAAGATTAACAATAATAATATAACAGTTATAATAACATACTGTGATAAAAGTTATGTGAATGTGGTCTCTCTCCTAAAAAATCTTATTGTACTGTACTCACCTATTTTCAGACGTTGGTGTTCCAAGGGTACTGAAACCACAAAAAGCAAAACTGTGGATGAGGGAACTACTATATTAAATAAATATAATAACATTATTATTATGCTTTCCCTCTTCTAATAGATTAAACTTTCTATTAAGTTGATTCCATTGTCATTTCTATTCACTGGTGTACCAAGTAATCTCTTGTATGTAGTGAATGCTCAGTAAACATACTAGAGAAAAATTTAACCGAAATAGTATATTTGAAATAATATAAAATATTTAGATAGTATTTTGTTTTCCTGAGAGGGTACCACATACTGTTTTGAATGTAATGTGAATAACTTGTTTATTTTGATAAAGGTAATTTGGATAATTCTTACTACCATTATATTTACAGCCCACCAGAGTGGTAGTTTACAATCTTAACATACATCTGTCTTTAACTATAAATTTTAGGAGGCCAAGAATTCAGTTGATAGATATTATCAGTAGTAAACTGGTCAAAGAAGGCATTAAAAAGTTGTACGATTCCTGTATTGTTTCCTTTTAAGATGTGCTTTGCAAATGAGAAACATTTTTGAGACAGAAATGAAAGCTGAAAAAGGCTTCCATTGGATGAGTCTGTTTCCCTCTTCAGGTCTCCCACACACTGACACAGCATCTCTGATGGAGCAGGGATGGTGCTACTGCCTGTCCCCATGGAAGTCCCCTAAGCCCAGTGCAGGAAGAGAAGAGTACTAAATAACGTACTCTACAGACAAGGGAATGACCTCGTTGATAAAAACAAATCTTTTTGTTTTTGTCTTTATTTTAACAAACAGCATTTTGGGTTTGTTAAGTGTAAACCCATTTACATTAATTTTTCAGGTAATTAGTCTAAGACAAATACACCTAAAGTATAAAATGGCTTGAAGTTCTATTTAAAATAAGTTGTGTAAATTATAAATCAGAAAGTCTACGCAGTGAAGTTTCAAGTGCAAAGTCCATTTGGTGTTTGTCCTGATTGTTTCCCAGCAGGCTTAGGACAGCAGCCCCCTGAGGAAACTTGGAAGTGTTGGCACAGTATATGACTAATTAAAAGTTTATGTTTCAAGTTAGTGTTACTAAACTTGGAGGATGAAGAGTTGAAAGTATAATTACTTAGTACTGACTTCTCTGTAGCCACACACTTCACCTTCAGGCAGGGCACACTCAGGGGTCCTCTGTGATAAGGCAGGAGGGTCAGAGTGTATTGAGGGGTCTGTCGTGAGTGCAGTAGCTGCCCAGCAGCCCTCAGACTCTGCCAGACACCTCCCTGCTGAGCCACTGCATTTGTGGGGGGCAACATGATATCTGAGACCAGGGCCAGGTCTGTATTCCATCTTCACCAGCTTGGAGGAAGTGACAGGACAAAATTGGAGGAGAAGTAGTCTGGGAGGCTTCATTCCCTCCCCTGGTGGGTTACTCTCTTCGGACTTCAGCCTCTGGTAGCTTTAGAGTCACAGTTTTCCTTCTCAAGGCACAGTCTCACTTTTGGAAGGCCAAAAATTGTACATGGTTTCTGACTCTGCTTATTGTAGTATTTCTCATAGGCAAGTAGTTGAATCTCACCTTAGGGTATTATTTTGATGTTAGCATATGATACACACCCTGCTATAGTTCTGCTGTGCTTTGGTTACTATGTGACATTCTGAGGTTTTTGCTGTCCTTGTTGCCCTAATTTCTTTGTGAAAATAAGCAGTGCCATTCAAGAGAAATTGTGCTTCCTCTGTAAAACACAATTTTAATCCAAGAATGTTCTTACTGCTTTAAGAGTTCAAAGCATTGTCTATTAACCAGTCTTGCACATTTATCTAGTTTAACTGAGGTTTGTTCTGTTTGAAGCTAGACTAAGCTTAGTACTTGTCTCTATGTGGTAATAATTAAAGTTGGGCTTTGTGATTTCTGAGGACAACATTTCTTGGTCTTATTTTACTGATTCTTTTATGTTTGTAGTGTCAGTTTCATCTCCCTTGTGGTCATTGTCTTCCAAAACTCCTTTTATTGCCAGTCAGTGTAAATCCTTTTGTTCTGAATTTCTACATAAATTGTTGACTGGAAGTTCAATTTAGGATATTTTCTGGATTTTAGAAAAACATTTTCAGTGCATTTGATTTGGTTTTTTCCCTTTTTATTCTCAGTTGCACTATTCAAATACCATAATCTGTTCTTATCTTGTGCCATCTCCAGTTTTACTTCTGCTTCTACAGCCTTGTGACAGCAAAACATCCAATCACTAAAACATGTTTTACAGGCTGGGTGTGGTGGCTCACACCTATAATCCTAGCACTTTTGGAGGCTGAGGCAGATAGATCACTTGAGGTCAGGAGTTCAAGACCAGCCAGGCCAACATGGTGAAAACTCATCTCTACTATATAAACACAAAAAAAATTTTTAGCCAGGCATAGTGGCAGTCACCTGTAATCCCAGCTACTCAGGAGGCTGAGGCAGGAGAATTGCTTGAACCTGGGAGGCGGACGTTGCAGTGAGCCAGACATTGGAGTGAGCCGAGATCGCATCACTGCACTCCAGCCAGGGCAAAAGAGCAAGACTCTGTCTCAAAAAAAGAAAAAGAAAAAGAAAGAAAAGAAAATGTGTTTTACATATGAACAGTGTCAGCTTTTATCAAGGCAATCTGTATTATGATGACCATTACTAGAATTCCTTTTTATACCTTTTAAAGTACGCTATTGCCTTTCTGCCCTTGTTGATTTTTAATGATCTGAATCTGTTTGCAGATTATTTATATGAATAGTTACTATGATGTTTCTTGACTGATTTTTTTTATGTCAGCATTTTCATTTCAACTAGAATTTTAAAACCAGAAAATAAAACAAACAGAACCCCTGAGCTGTTATTGCTGAAGTGATTGATTCTTCATCCTGCCCTGAGCCCTTCCCAGAACTCTAATAAAACTTAGCCTAAATAGAAATTGAGCCACTTATTCTGACCCCTGCTTGTCTTGGGAATTGCCACTTCATCTTTTTGTGTCTAAGTTTCTATTTTCTTTGAAGGCGGTCCTCACAGTTGAGGTTTGTGGTTACTGACATCCTAGAATTGAAGTTGGCTTTGTTACCTGTGTGTTTGGAAATTTATGTAAGGATACAATAAATATTTTATAACTTCTGTAGTTAAGAAAAAAAAAAAAAAAGTTGGCCAGGCTCAATGGCTCACACCTGTAAGCCCAGCACATTGGGAGGCCAAGGTGGGCGCATTACCTGAGGTCAGGAGTTCGAGACCAGCCTGACACGATAAAACCCCATCACTACTGAAAATACAAAAATTAGCTGGGTGTTGTGGCAGGCACTTGTAATCCCCCTTTCTCAGGAGGCGGAGGCAGGAGAATCACTTGAACCTCGAAGGCAGAGGTACAGTGAGCTGAGATCATACCACTGCATTCCAGCCTGGGCCACAGAGTGAGACTTTGTCTTAAAAAAAGAAAAGCTTTGGCCCAACACAGTGGCTCACACTTGTAATACCAGCACTTTGGGAGGCCTAGGCAGGCGGATCACAAGGTCACGAGACCAGCCTGACCAACATGGTGAAACCCTGTTTCTACTAAAAATAAAATAATTAGCCATCCATGGTGGCACACACCTGTAATCCCAGCTATAAAAATGTGTAACGGTGAGTTGGATGTTTATTAATCCCAGCTACTAGGCTGGGATTACAGGTGTGTGCCACCATGGATGGCTAATTTTTGAGAGTGAGACGGGAGAATCCCTTGAACCAGGAGGTGGAGGTTGTGGTGAGCCACGCTCGCACCACTACACTACAGCCTGGGAGACAGAGCGAGACTCTGTCTAAAAAAAAAAAAAAAAGCTTCTTTTTTTTCTTTAAATAACTTTAATTTGTAGTTAAATGATAGCTTTAAATGATTTGTTGTAGGAGAAGTACTATTTTGAAAATTTTCCACAGTAGACATATTTTGATAAATCCAAGATCTTTGAAGAATAATAAACATTTTTTTTTTAACAGGGTCTTTTTTTTTTTTTTTTTTTTTTTTTTTTTTTTTTTTTTTTTTTTTGAGACAGTCTTACTCTGTTGCCCAGGCTGGAGTACAGTGGCACAATTTCAGCTCACTCCAGCCTCCATCTCCCAGGTTGAAGCAATTCTCCTGCCTCAGCCTCCGTAACAGCTAGGATTGCAGGCGCACACCACCACACCCAGCTAATTTTTGTATTTTTAGTAGAGATGGGGTTTCAACATGTTGGCCAGGCTGATCTCGATCTCCTGACCTTGGGTGATCTGCCTGCTTCTGCCTCCCAAAGTGCTGGTATTAGAGGCATGAGCCATTGCGCCTGGCCTGAGACAGGGTCTTACTGTATTGCCAAGGCTGGAGTGCAGTGGCATGATCTTGACTCATTACAACCTCTGCCTCCCAGGTTCAAACTGTTCTCGTGCCCCAACCTCCCAAGTAGCTGAGATTACAGGTGTGGGCCAGCATACCTGGCTAATTTTTATATTTTTAGTCAAGACAGGATTTCACCATATTGACCAGGCTGGTCTTGAACTCCTGACCTCAGGTGATCTGCCCACCTTGTCCTCCCAAAGTGCTGGGATTACAGGTGTGAGCCACTGCACCTGGCCATAAGCATCATTTTTATAAAGCAATCTAAGGGTTCAAATATCTTCATATTTATTGTTGCCTTAAAATGCTCTAATATAAATGTTGTTATACCTGTATACAAGATAAAATGGATTCTGTTAGTTTAGGTAATATTATGGCTTGTATGTGACAACACTGGGACTTGAATTCGTGTCTTTAGAATTCATGTTTTTTCGATGAGAATACATGGACACAGGGAGGGGAGCATCACACACTAGGGTCTGTTGAGGGGGGTGAGGGAGGGACAGTGTAGGGTGGGGAGGTTAAGGAGGGATAACATGGGGAGAAATGCCACATATAGGAGACTGGGGTATGGAGGCAGCAAACCACCTTGCCATGTGTTTACCTATGTGACAGTCCTGCATGTTCTGCACATGTACCCCAGAACATAAAGTACAATTTAAAAAAAAAGAATTCATGTTCTTTATTTTAACCTGGCATACTACACTACTGCTCCAAATAGTTTGCACCTGGAGAAAAATGTGTAATGATGAGTTGGATGTTTATTAAAAAGTGTGTATTATTGGCATGACTTGTTGATGCCACAGATGAGATCCTTAGGAGCCTTTATCAAGAAAGTCATGTGAAGAAAGGTGTTCTTCAAATTGTAATTTTCTCTGCAGCAATTGAGCTGTGGACCTAGAGACTTAAGTTATGATTTTAACATTTTCTTCTATTGCATGGAGATCTTTATTGTTAGCTAGAAAGCTAGAAACTGTTCATGTCAACAAGTTAATGTATTAAAATCCTAGGCCAGGCACGGTGGCTCATGCCTGTAATCCCAGAACTTTGGGAGGCCGAGGCCTGCGGATCATGAGGTCAAGAGATCAAGACCATTCTGGCCAACTTGGCGAAATCCCGTCTCTACTAAAAATACAAAAATTAGCTGGGCATGGTAGCAAATGCCTGTAGTCCCAGCAGCTCAGGAGGCTGAGGCAGGAGAATGACTTGAACCCAGGAGGCAGAGGTTGCAGTGAGCTGAGATCACGCCATTGCACTCCAGCCTGGCAACAGAGTGGAACTCCATCTCAAAAAGAAAACCCTATAGCTGTCCTGAGTACAGAAATCGACCTGATGTCATAGAACGTCAAGCAGTTCCCACCAGGACTGGCAAAGTGGACAGGCTCCATAGAAAGGTTTCTTTTCATTTACCCTACATCCTGAAAGTTGAGGGGCTACATCCTGAGAGTTCAGCTAAAAAGGGTAAGCTCGAGATGTGTGCTAGGTACAGTTGCATCTTGAACACATGGGTTTGAACTGTGTAGGTCCACTTGTACACAGATTTTTT
This sequence comes from Sapajus apella, assembly GCF_009761245.1. Lineage (NCBI taxonomy): Eukaryota > Metazoa > Chordata > Mammalia > Primates > Cebidae > Sapajus > Sapajus apella. The sequence goes on from NW_022436975.1 coordinate 432,079, forward strand.
TCAATAAAGGTGACCCACCATATTGGTGCATTCTGCATCCGCAACCAAATGCAGATCAAAATACAGTATTCACAGGCATCCTGTGTGTATGGAGGACCAACTCAAGTATGTGTAGATTTTTATATCCTCAGGGGTCCTGGAAGCAATCCCCTTTAGATACCTAGGAACAACTCAAGTAAAATTAGGTAGAGGTAAATGGTCTTGTGTGGGTTTTTTTTTTTTTAAGTAGTAATACACAAAATGTGGTTGTGGGACCAAAAGTATCAGCATAACCTTGGAACTTGTCAAAAATGCACATTAGGGGGCCCCACCTTAGACCTACTGAATCAGAAACTCTGGAGGTGGAGTACAGCAACCTGTTTCAACAAGGCTGTGATTCTGATTCATGCGAACATTTGACAATATCTGCTGTAGAGTCACTCTGGGAGATATAAGGCTGTAAGATAAAGATTTACGGTTGACCTGGGAAGAGTAGTGCTGGCAAGAGTGGGAATGTGTTTAGATTTGTATTCAGGAGCTGCTTTACAACTCAGGGTTGAAATGATAACTTAAAGACTAATCATAACTGATACTAAGGTATTCAGTTTTCTCTCAAGACTACACTATGCACTTCACCTGTTAATATATATATTTGAATCTCATTGTAAAGGTTGCTGCTTGTGATTTTCAAAAAACATAATCAAATAGAACAAGTATAATTCTCTACCCAGAAATCATATATATGGAAAACCTAGCCATAACATTGTGCTACTACTGACCTAGTAACAAGTTGCTTCAATGAAGCTGAGTGTCTGAAACATGTTACTTTTAAGTGCTAGACTCATAAACCAAACCCTGTAGACAGATCCTACTGCCATAGTATGAATCTAAATTAAAAAAAAAATGTACATTTATTAATTATACTCTTCACTTTCATACAGGAATAAATCATATTAAATGTGGTCTGTTCCTCAATGCTGTGTTTATTCAAATAAAAAGGGAATTAGACAAGTACACTATGGGAATTTTAAAGTAGCACACACAATCATAAATGCCAGGCTTTTTTAGTCAATATTTTTATCAGTTTCTTAGTTATATGTAACTGTCTGACTTGGGTAGGAAGGCAGAGAAACACATTTGAATAAAATCTTGTCAAATAAAAACCTGAAAATAAAAGGAATACGAGCCTTAAACTTATTTCTGAAATTATCTTTATACTTCAGTTTAGAGTCATTGCCTAAGACTTATAAAGAGTAAATCTGATTTTTGGTGAGGAGGAGTAGTGCCTGGTCACTAACTGGCTGGGAAGGTATGCAGGATATTTTGCTATTTTAAGAAATGCATTAGCATCAAGCACTGTTGACATTGCCTCATCACGAGTCATTTTTCATGCTGGCGCACTGATTTAGGTGTCCAAAGTCAGGAACAGAGGTGATGTCAAAGCCTGTGCAGGTAGCTCTGAAACCCACTGAGAAGTGGTAACCCTTTTCAAATCCAGTCAATCAAAAGGAATTTACTGAGTAACTAGAATGTGATTTATTGTCTGTCTTGAGAACCAGAATTCTTATAGCTTCACAGAATTTTCTGCATTGCTGGAAATGTTCTATTTTTGTGCTGTCCACTATGGTAGTCACTAGCCACACTGAATGCTAGAAATATGGGTCATGCAACCCAGGATATACATTTTAAAAATATCTTATTTCATTTCACTTTATTTCATTTAAATTTGATTAGCTACGTGGGCCAGTGGCTACCTTACTGGGCAACACAGTGTAGAAGGTGGCTTTCAAGGGTCTGTCACCACAGAGACCCTTATACAGTAAATACAAGTCTTTCCACCACAGCTTGCCAGACTGCCTAACACTTGATAACTGCGACGAGATAGAGAAGCATAGTTTCCTCTACTTCACCATCCCCACCCCACCAAATTTCATGCCTTCTTGTGAGCCCCATCTAATCCCATGTACCTGGCTAGCCAACTGCCCCCATCAGTTTGCATTCCTTCCCTTTTGTATACATTGGTTCCTCCAGGGTTGATGGTGGCAGGATCTTCCTTATCCGTATCCAAGTAGGGAGACCTGTCATCCCTCCTGGGAGATGGCCTGTTATCTTGGAAAGAGAACCGACTGGCTTTGAAGCCAGTTGGTTTGTATTATCGCCCTGTCATGGTCTAGCGGTGTGCAATTAATTGGTTGTTATTTAACCTCCTTTGAAGATTGGAATAGTCATATTTACCCTGTGGGGTTGTTGTGAAGAGGGCTAAGTAAGAGTATAGCAAGTGCAGTAAAGCCATCAGAATCTAACCAGCTAGGATGCGTAGCAAAGAAGGCTCAGTGCAAATGTGTGTGTGAGCAGGTGATGGAAAAGTGATGTTCACTGCTAATGATTGTGATGCTTTTTAATATTTAGGAGGATAAACATAATAGGTTTTGAGTAACACCCCAGTTTTTGCTGAACAACAGGCAACAACTAATTTGAAATTGCTGAAGGTATAATTCATACTAATGACAGCAGTAATGCCGACATCCTTCCCACTGAGCCCTTGCATGGTGGGAAGCTCTTCTAGAAACTCTGCATCGATTCACTCATTTCATTTTCACAAGAAATCTGTGTAGTGCTTAATCTACTCTAAATACTCCCAATTTATAAAAATCAAGTAACAAAGACTTTAAATTTGTGCACAGTCACATAGCTTTTAAGTGACAAAGCCAGGATTTAATTCCAGACTTTTTAGATCTAAAACCTATATTCTCTCCTTCCTCCCATGTCATCATGTGCTGTGCATTAGATACTCATGTGCTTAGACACTTGCCACCCAGTGTTTTTATTCTTAGCCTTTATTTTAAGTTTATGCCATGCTAAGATGCCTACATTAACGCACACAGGACTCTGTTGTTACAAGGTCTGGTTTATTTGTTTAAAATGTACTCTCATGCCTTTATTTTCTGTAAATAGGAATATATATATATATATATATATATATATATATATATATATTAGCAAACATCTGTTGAGTCCCTGGCACATGTCAGATATTGTTAAGCACCTAATAAAAAAGAAAGGTTAAAAAAAAAGAAACAGCTGTTGTATTCTAGAAGTTCAGTTTCTAGTTGTAGAGGCAGACCCTTGAACATAACAGTGTGAAAAGCACTATCAGAGCACAGAGAAAAGAGCAACTTGTTCCAGGAAACTGGAAGAAGGCATGACATTCATTCCAAAAAGCATTGATTTTCCAGGCATTGGTGAACCAGCAAGCCAAAGCCCCTTCTCTCACAGAGGCAACATTCTAGAAGGGACACTTAATGTGAAGAAGTCCATCTTCTGTCTCCCATGTAGAAGCCCATATTCTTCCTATTGCAGCACCAGTGATACTTTACTGCATTTTGTTGTTTCTTGGTATATGTCTCTCTATGAACTTGAAGCCCTCTCAGCTAGTCCCCACCCAGAGATTCTGGCTTTATTCTCAGTAAATCTAGTGAGAAACCAGTCACTTTCATTTTCAAAGTGATTTTATCTCATAGCCTAAATTGAAAAATAATGTTTTCCTAAGTAAATATTAGTAAGTTTGCAAATCCAGAATTAAACCTAAGGGCTTTCTTTGATTCCACTGTTGTAAGTGGGGTCATGTTTTTGAGTAAAAGACTGAGTTTTCTCCCCTAAATTAATGAGTCAGTTAAAAAATATATGCCTATATATAGTATGATCGCCACAGTGTCTCTCCCTGTATAAGGTGCTCCAGCATAGTAGCCCCGCTGGACAGGCAGAAGATGCATACACCATCCAGCTACAACCCTCGGCCAGTGGGTCCCAGAGTTGAAACTGAATTGTAAACAACATTGAACAAATTATCCCAAAGCATGCCTTCCATGAAAAGAAAAATGTAGATTATATTTTCTGACAACTCATTTCTCAACCTATCCTCCTTTAGATAGCTAGCCATTAAAAGAGGGAAGGAAAAAAGAGAGGGGAAGGAACGAGGAAAAAATTTCTATTTGCCTTTGTTTTCTGTCACTGCATTAATCCCTATTAATCCGCGAATCCTCTTTGCCACTCTCCGCAGACGAACACACGTTATTCCTCAACAGTAAACAAGCAAATCAATCCTAATTTATGATTTGGAATGAATGCTGCAACTAGGTATGGTGGCTCGGCCTATAATCCCAGCACTTTGGGAGGCCAAGGTAGGGAGATCACCTGAGGTCAGAAGTTCGAGACCAGCCTGGCCAACATGATAAAACCTATCTCTATTAAAACTACAAAAATTAGTCAGGCGTGGTGGCAGGTGCCTGTAATCCCGGCTACTCAGGAGACTGAGGCAGGAGAATTGCTTAAACCAGGGAGCGGAGGTTGTAGTGAGCCACCAAGATTGCACCATTGTGCTCCAGCCTGGGTGACAAGAGTGAGACTTCATCTCAAAAAAAACAAATAATAAAAATACTGCTTGTTTTTTAAGGTAGTTACAGTAATCTACGTTTTAGTTACATTGTTCCTATCTACATATTCGCTGTAAAATGTCTTCTTAATTTGTTGCTAAACACAGAAAAAAATCAAGAAAACCTAACTAGTTGGAAAATAAAAGCAAACCTCTCTCATGAGACTGGGACTTCCTGAACCAGTTGCCAGGAGGGTATTTCACATGTGGACAGTGCTGATAGTGACTGAAAATGAAAAGCTATTTCACATGGTTTTCCTTCTCTGACCTCAATTACGTTTTCTTAAGTCTATTAAATTGTTCTCTGTTTATTTGAGATCTATGTATACAACATTCTCGGGTAAGAAGTAGAAATAGTTCTTAATGCAAAGCATGTGTTTGGGCAGCCATTTCTGAGAAATAATTAGAAAAGATTTTGACAAATTGTAATTTTGATTGATCACACAGTATTTTCAATTTCTTTTTTAAAAAAAGCAGCTAGTTGTGGTGACATATTCCTGTAATCCTAACACTTTCGGAGGCAGAGGCTGAAGGGTCACTCGTTGCTTGAGCAGCATAGCAAGACACCATCTCTAGGAAACAATAACAACAGCAGCAAATTTTATATACATATATATATGTGTGTGTATAAATATATATATTAAAAAGATTTCCACCAGAAACTCTAGCACTTAGACTTCACTGAAGACTTTATCTCTAGTTTTGTGTAGCTTATTTGTGTGTGTAACTCTTCCAATTTTAGCCTGTCTTACTACCATAGCCACCAACTTCTCAAGTATGCTCTGAGAATTTACTGGAAAGTAAATGCATATCCTTAAAAGTTCCTTGTAAGAAAGAATCAACATCATCCAACATCATGATAATGTTCATTGGTAGTGTTGTGTATACGTGTGACTTACCAAGTAAGGTTTAGCACTTTAGATTTGTTTTTAGTTCAGTCTTCACAAAAGCTAAACATGCTAAATATTCAGTCTCAATCCATACATGCAATATCAATGTGCTTCTGATTGTCACATAACATTTATAACAATGAGATATAGAGAGATTGTAAAGGCCACACCACTTAGTGTTGGATTGATTGCAGCATAAAAAGAAATGGAAAGGTCATGTTATCTAGAAAGATAACATGGGTACTATAGATATGAATGTTTAAAAGATGTAATTCCGCTGCCTGCTAATAAAGGAAACAGAACGTGAAATTTTTTTCTGCAGAAACTTGATGATGTGCTGGTATGGCATTTGACTCCAAAGTGCAGTCCTTGTTCCCAGGCAGTGCCCATGTGCTCCCTTCCTCTTCCTTCACACACCCATAGCACCCATTGTCCTGCCTCTCCTGGGAGGCCTCCTAGCAGCTCCCAGTGTGGCAGCCCTTGGAGCATCATGTCCGAGTCACAACCTTTTCCTTTGCAAGGAAACTACCCTGTCAACAACTTTGTTCTCCTGGACTGGATTCTCAGTCCCCTGTCCCTGTGTCCGCCATGTCACAAGTGGTCATTCAAAGGAGAGTAGAACGAAAGAAATGGACCTAGATGTGGATTTTAAGATCTTTCCTGTATCCATTTGCCTCATAAATCTGTTCGATGTGTGCTATTATGTGACTTAATTTCCCAGATCATATGAGTGTAAAACATTATATTTGCGACTAAAATTTCAGGCTTCTCACATTATGCTGAATCATACTTTAGACCTCATTCAGATTCCCTAATTCAGAAACCGATCCTTTGGACCTAGTTAGACTAATGCTTACCTATGTAGTTATCTTTATGGATAAAGAGGACTTGTGAGTATATGAGAAGGATGGACAAGATTTCAAAGGTATATTTACCTTAAACTAGAGAATTAAGGGGTTTTTTGGTTTTTTTTTTTTCTTTTTTTTTTTTTTTTTGAGACAAGAGTTTTGCTGTTGTCACCCAGGCTGGAGTACAATGGCGCTATCTTGGTGACTACAACCTCCACCTCCCAGGTTCAAGCAATTCTTCTGCCTCAGCCTCTCTAGTAGCTGGGATTACTACATGTGCCACTATGCCCGGCTAATCTTTGTATTTTTAGTAGAGAGGGGTTTCACCACGTTTGCCAGGCTGGTCTCAAACTCCTGACCAGGTGATCTGCCCATCTTGGCCTCCCAAAGTGCTGTAATGGATTACAGGCATGAACCACCACACCCAGCTGGAAATTAAGTATTTCCAATAACATTTGTGCCGAAACAGGTAATATGCTAATCAGAAATCATTTGTATCTGTTTAAGAAGGCTTACCATATTTTTTGTATCCTAGGGACCATCATTTTGTTACTTAATATGCTTTAAAACAACAAACTAAATTTCCTTATAAATCATTTCTGTTCTAAACTAATTCAATTTGAGTAACTTGTGTTGGGAAGAATGGCCTTAACACCTTGGATTGGGCAGAACATACATAGTTCTAATGTTGGTATGTTTATTTGTAAACTGGCAGGTTCTATATACACACATATATTTTACCTAGCGCTTTTTTCTTCTTAGCTGTTAAAATAGTATTTCTTATTCATATCTTCAAAAATTAACTTGAAAGAATTAAAAAGCGGGAAGTTTATAACACCTTTCATCCATCTGACGGTGTGCAGATCTGCATTCAGCCCCAGACAGTGCCAGACACTGCACCCGCCGTACCCTTTTATTTTCCTGTGGCCACCTCTGCCTTTCCTCCTCCCCTTCCCTCTGCCCCTGCCCCTCCTTTCTCTATTTCTCACAACTTTTTCCCTTATTTCTGGGTTACATGCCTATAGGCTATTGACTTAAAATATTACTATGGCAAGTTTATATTGAAAACATATGGAAATTTATTAGATACTAAGAAACATGTATCTAGATTAGGATAAATAACAATCTATTTGAAAAGAAATCGTGGGAGTATAAGCTTTATGTATAATTAATCACAGGCACTCTGTGTTAGACAGGCAAGTTGAGCCCAGAACATGGTACATGAAGTTAAAAATAAGCATTTTTATCTTTGATCAGGGAAATTTGAGTACTAGAAATTTTATATAAAGCCCAAACTTATATTTGTGTAACTAGTACTGCTAATTGGACAGAAATTAGATACTGACCATTGTTAATTGGTGTTTTTCCTTAATATAAGAAGTCTTAGAGCCTGGAAACCTCATGAACATAAAATGACCAGTGGGATGATTGAGAGGAATGTTGTCTTAGGTCTATTACTATTACACAATTTCCATTTTTTATTAAACTTTTTATTTTTAGATAATTGTAGATTTACATTTAGTTATATAAAATAATACAGACAGATCAGCTTCCTTCTTTCTCCTCTCCCCCCCCCCCCCCCCCCCCCCAAACCCCCCCCCCCCTCTATCTTATTTTCGGTTGCTTATAACAGAATGCCTGAAACTGGGTAACTTATACATAAGAGGAATTTTTTTCTTAACACTTATGGAGCCTGAGTTTTTTTCTTACACTTATGGAGTTCAAGGGTTTGTATCTGGTGAGGGCCTTCTTGATGGTGGAGACTGCAGAGTCTTGAGATGGCACCAGCATTAAAAAGAGCTGAGCATGCTAGCTCAGGTCTCTCTGCGTCTTCTTACAAAACCACCAATCCCACTCCCATGATAACCCATTAGTCCATTAATTCATGAGCGGTTTAATCTGTTCATGAGAGTGGAGCCCTCATGATCCAGTCATCTCTTTAAAGCTTCAACATGAGTTTTAGAGGGGGCGCATATTCAAACCATAGCAACCAGAGTAAATGCTCTCCACTTTTTTAGGTATTGGCTTTTCTCACTCAGCATAATTCTCTGGAGATTCATCCAAGTCATTGTCTATATCAATAGTTTGTTTATTTTTATTGCTGAATAGTATTCCATGATACAAATTTAACAGTTTGTTTTAACCATTCACCCACTGATAGACATTTAGGTTATTTCCAGTTTGAGACTGTTATTAATGAAGCTGCTAACATTCCTGTGTAGGTCTTCACATGCACATAAGTTTTCCTTTCTCTGAGACAAATGCCCAGGAGTACAAATGCTAGGTTGCGTGGTGTTGCATGCTTAGAGTAGTTATACATCTAAGTTGCATCCTTCTCTAGAGCAGTTATACAAGTTTACATTTCCACCAGCAGTATATGAGCAATGTACTTTCTCCACATCCTTGCCAGCATTCAGTGTTGATACCATGTTTTGTTTTAGCCATTTTGCCTCATTGTGGTTTTAATGTGCATTTTCTTAGTGGCTAATGGTGTAGAACATCTTTCCTTGTGCTAATGTGCCATTTATATAGCTTTTCAATGAAATGTCTGTTTATGCCTGTTGCTTGTTTCTTATTGGATTGTTCATTTCTTATACTGTGTTTTTAGGAATTCTTTATATGTTGTAAATACTAGCCCTTTCTTGGGTATGTAGTTTGAAATTGAAATTCTTTTTCCTGTGTCGCTAGCTTGTCTTTTCATCTTCCTAACAGGGCCTTTCTCAGAGTAAAAGTTTTCAGTTTTGATAAGTTCTAGTTTATCAAGTTTTTTGTTTGTTTTTGAGATGGAGTTTCACTCTGTCAATCAGGCTGGATATGGAGTGCAGTGGCAAGATTACAGCCCACTGCAACCTCCACCTCCCAGGGTCAAACGATTCTCCTGCCTCAGCCTTCTGAGTAGCTGGAATTACAGGCACGTGCCACCACACCTGGATAATTTTTGTATTTTTAGTAGAGACAAGGTTTCACCGTGTTGGCCAGGCTAGTCTCGAACTCCTGACCACAGATGATCTGCCAGCCTTGGCCTCCCAGAGTGCTGGGATTACAGGCATCAGCCACTGCACCTGGCCTCAAGTTCTTTTTAAACATATCAAGTTTTTTTTGTTTTTGTTTTTGTTTTTATCTTAAGTCTAAGTACTCTTTCCCTAGTCCTAGAGTCTAAAGATTTTCTCTTAATTTTTTCCCTAGCATTTTTCAAGTTTTATAGTTTACATTTATATTCATTATCAATTTTGAGTTAAATGGTACATAAGTTGTGAGAACTAAGTTAAAGGTAATTCTGCCTATGATTATCCAAAGCTTATTCTTCCTTAATTGAACTACTTTGACACTTTTGTCAAAAATCAGTTGGTAGGCTGGGAGCAGTGGCCTATTTTTCCAGCAAAGTGCTTTGGGAGGCTGGGACGCACAGATTATGCAGTCAGGAGTTCAAGACCAGTCTGGCCAACATGGTGAAACCCCATCTCTACCAAAAAAAAAAAAAAATTAGTGGGACATGATGGCGTACCTATAGTCCCAGCTACCTGGGAAGCTGAGATGGGGCAATCTCTTGAACCCAGAAGGCAGACGAAGGTTGCAGTAAGCTGCGATTTTGCCATTGCACTTCAGCCTGGGCGACAGAGCAAGACCCTGTCTCAAAAAATAAAAAAAGAAAAGAAAAGGCCAAGTGCTGTGTAATCCCAGCACTTTGGGAGGCTGAGGCGGGCAGATCAAAAGGTCAAGAGATCAAGATCATCTTGGCCAACATGGTGAAACCCCATCTGTACTAAAAGTACAAAAAAAATTAGCCGGGTGTCGTAGCACGCACCTGTGGTACCAGCTACTCAGGAGGCTGAGGCAGGAGAATCATTTGAACCTGGGAGGCAGAGGTTGCAGTGAGCTGTGATCTCGCCGCTGCACTCCAGCCTGGCAACAGAGCTAGACTCCATCTCAAAACAAAAAATCAGCTTGTGCTGAGCATGGTGGTCCACATACCTATGGTCCCAGCTACTCAAGATTAACTAAAACAGGAAGATCACCTGATCCCAGGAGTTTGAAGCTAACCTGGGCAATATAGTGAGGCCCTATCTCTAAAACAAAAACAAACAAAAAAATTACACTGTGGAGATAGATCAATTTTTTAAAAAAATATCAGTTGAGCATATTTGTGTGGTATATTTCTGGGGTCTTTATTCTGTTTCATTGATCTGTGTGTCTATCCCTTCAACAACACCATATAATATTGATTACTGTAGTTTTATAATAATTCTTTAAATTGGGGAAAGTGATTCCCTCTATTATTTTTCAAAATTGTTTCAGCTCTTTTAGTTCCTTTGCCTTTCCATATAACTTTTAAAATCAGGTGTATATATATATGTATATATATATATATGTATATATATATATATATGTCTGCAAACAAACTCTTGCTGGAATTGATGGGAATTGATTTAAGCCTATAAATCCATTTGGAGAGCTCCCTGTGATTTTGGCATCTTTATGACATCTTTATGATTTTGAGTTTTTCAATCCATAAATATATGTCTCCCATTTGTTAAGATATTCTTTGATTTATTTTATCCGTATTTTGTAGCTTCAGCATATATGTCATTAATGTGTTTTTTGAGTTTTACGCTGACATGGGTTATTTTGGTCTTTTTTTTTTTTTTTTTTAGTTTTACAATTTTAGATGGTATGTTTTTCATTTTGGTGTCCATGAATTCATTGATAATATGTAGAAATACACCTAATTTTTGTATTTATTGGTTCCTGCAACCTTGCTTATTAGTTTTAGGAGTTATTTTGTAGATTCTTTGCCATTTCCTGTATAAGCAATTATGTCACCTGCAAATAAGGACATTTTATTTCTTCTTCTTAATCAGTATGCCTTTTCCTCCTTTCTTGTCCTATTTATTGCACTAGCTGGAACTTCTGGTACTATGTTGAATCAAAGTTGTGAGAGAGGAAAATTTTGCTTCGTTTTCCATCTTAGATGGCAAACATCTACTCCTTCATCATTAATTGTTATGCTAGCTGTGGAATATCTGTTGATGTTCTTTATTAAGCTGAGGAAGTTCTCTTTCTAATTTTCGGAGGTTTTTAAAAATTATTATTTTGAGATGGAGTCTCACTCTGTTGCCTGGCTGGAGTGCAGTGGCACGATCTCGGGTCACTGCAACCTCCACCTTTCAGGTTCAAGCATTTCTCCTGTCTCAGCCTCCCAAGCAGCTGGGACTACAGGTGCATGCCACCACACCCAGCTAATTTTTTGTATTTTTAATAGAAATGGGGTTCACTCTGTTGGCCAGATGGCCTCAGTCTCTTGACCTTGTGATCCACCTGCCTTGGCCTCCCAAAATGCTGGAATTACAGGCGTGAGCCACTACACCAAGCCTTAAAATTATTATTAAGGATGGGCATTGAATTATGTCAAGTTGTTTTTCCGAGTTGATTATTATAATCACATGATTTTTCTCTCTCAGCCTTCAACCTGGTGAAGGTGATTTTCAAATACCAAACAAGGCCATCTTGCCTGGAATTAGCACCACTTGGTCGTATTCCATAACTTTTTGATATATTGCTGAATTCTGTTTGCTAACATATTGTTAAAGAATTTGTATCTATGTTATTGAGGTATATTGGTTTATAGATTGCTTTTTTATTTTTTGTACTATCTTTGGTTTTAGTGTCAGAATAATACTTGTTTTATAAAAGGGATTGGAAGTATTTCCTCCTCTTCTATTTTCTAGAAAGCAGTGCGTAGAATTGGTGCTAGTTCTTCTTTTCTCATTTGTTAGAATTCTCCAGTGAAAGTATCTGGACCTGGAGATACCACTTTTGGGAGTTTTAAAATTACAAATTTACTTTCCTTAATAGTTATAGGGCTATTCAGATAATCTGTTTCATATTGCATGAGATGTGGTAGTTATTTTTGTTTCTTTTTGACAAATTTGGCCATCTCATCTAAGTTGTTAGAATGTATGTATGTAGACTTGCCCATAGTTGTTAGAATGTATGTATGTAGACTTGCTACTACTACACCTAGCCTTGTGATGTGTACAGAGCCCATAGTGACAGTTTCTATCTTATGCTTGATATCAGCAGTTTATATTTTCTTTTTCATTTTTTAGTCAATTCATTGATCTTTTCAAAATAACTCTATTGCATTGCTTTTTCCTCTTTGTTTTTCTGTTCAATTTTATTTATTTCTACTCTTTAATAAGATTTATTTCTGGCTGGGTATGGTGACTCATGCCTATCCCAGCACTTTGAGAGGCTGAGGTGGGTGGATCACCTAAGATCAGGAGTTTGAGACGGTCCTGGCCAACATGGTGAATGAAACCTGGTCTCTACTTAAAAAATATAAAAATTAGCAGAGCATGGTGGTAGGCACCTGTAATCCCAGCTACTCAAGAGGCTGAGGCAGGAGAATTGCTTGAACACTGGCAGCAGAGGTTGCAGTGAGCCAAGATCATGCCACTGCACTCCAGCCTGGGCGACAGAGCAAGATTCTGTCTTAAAAAAAAAAAAAAAAAAATTATTTCCTTTTACTTGCTCTGAGTTTATTTTGCTCTGCTTTTTTCTAGGTTTTTTGAGGTAAGAACTTAGAATATTGATTTGAGACATTTTCTTTGTTTTGTTTTGTTTTTCCTTTTGATAACAGAGCTCTGTTACCCAGGCTGGAGTGCAGTGGCATGATCTCCGGTCACTGCAATCTCTGCCTCCTGGGTTCAAGCGATTCTTGTGCCTCAGCCTCCCAAGTAGCTCAGATTACAGGCATGCACCACCACACCCTGCTAATTTTTGCATTTTTAGTAGACATGGGGTTTCACCATGTTGGCCAGATGGTCTTGATCTCCTGACCTCGTGATCCACCCATCTCAGCCTCCCAAAGTGAGATTATAGGCGTTAGCCACTGCTTCCCACCAACTTTTTTCTTTTTTGATGTAAGCTTTCAGTTCCATAAAATTTCCTCTCAGTATTACTTTAGCTGTTTCTCACAAGTTTTAATAGGTTAAATTTTTATTTTCATTTAGTTCAATGTTTGTTTTTAAACTTTCATTGAGACTTCCTCTTTGACTCTTGGATTACTTAGAAATATGTTGTTTAATTTCCAAGTGTTTGGAGAATTTCATGCTATCTTTCAGTTATTGATTTTTATTTTGATTCCACTGTGATCAGAGAATATACTCTATATGATTTCAATTCTTTTAAATTTGTTTAGATATGTCTTATGGCCCATAATATGGTCTCTCCTAGCATGCATTTTGTGGGCACCTGAAAAGTTGTTTGGTGGAGTGTTCTGTAATGTCAGCCAGAACCTGTTTATTGATGGTGGTTTTGTGCCCTTCTGTATTCTTTCTGATATTCTCTCTAGTTCTATCTGCCCTCTATAGCTGGAGTTTTCTGTACTCCAAAATCTGCTTCATGTAATATTAATATAGCACCCCCACTATATTTTAATCAATGTTTACATGATGTATCTTTACCCATTTTTTATTTTTATCCTACCCATATTTCTATATTTGAAGTTAGTTTCTTGTAGACAGCATATTGATGGTTCATAAATTTACTCTGCCAATCTCTGTCTTCCGATTGGTTGATTTAGACCATTTATATTCAATGTAATTATTGATACATTAGGACTTAAGTGTACCTTTTTACTTTTTGTTTTCTTTGTTCTCTGGTTTTATTTGTTTTCTTTTTCCTGTTTCATATGGGTTACTTGTACATTAAATTTTTTAGAATTTTATTTATAATGTTTTGGTGTATATCTCTTTTTATAGATATTTTAATGCATGCTCTGGATATTACATATATGTAACTTAGCACAGTCTACTGGATCAACATTTTACCGGTTTCTGTGAATTATAGAAACCTTATCCCTTTATATTCCCTTTCCCTCCTCATTTATGATTATCTTTAATATTTTCTCTGCATACATTTAGAACCACCTCAGACAGTGTTTTATTTTTTATTATAATAAAAATTTGGAAAATCAGGAGGAATAGGAAAGTGTATTGTATTTACCTGTGTTATTTTATCTATAGCCTTCTATTTTTTTCTTCTCGCAGGTCCTTGGTTCCATTTGGGTGTTTTTCCCTAAGTCTATTTTCCCTTTATTATTTATATTGGGTAATTTTTTGCTATTTTTGTCTTGGAGTTTATTGATTCTGTTATCTTTCTCTTTCCTTCTGCTGTTGAAACTATTCACTGAGTTTTTTATTTTCACTATTTTTCAGTTCTGAAACTTCCATTTTTAAGAAATATTTATTGTTATTTTTTGCTGAGACCTGTGTTTTTCATTTGTCTCAAGTGCATTGAGATTGCTTATTAAAGCATTTTAAAATGGCTGCTTTAGAATCTTTGCCAGATGATTCTAACATTTATGTTTTCTCAGTATTTATTGTCTTTATTCATTCAAGTTGAGATTTTTCATGGTTCTCGGTATATATAACAAGTGATTTTGATAGAAACATGGACATTTGGAGTATTGTATTTTAAAACTCTGGATCTTATTTAAACCTCTTTTAGGTAGCTTCATCTGACACTGCTCTAGTAGGAAAAAGTGAGGAGTGGAGTGGGGTTGTTACTGCCAGGTGGAGAGGGAAGTCCAGGTTCCTCAGTTGACACTTCAGAGAGAGAGAGTTTCCTTGCTCCTGAAGCTCCCTGCTAAGCCTCTGCTGGCAGACATCACAGCCATTCCTCACATGTCTTCTGCTGACAACACTGGAAGGGTAGGAGGGTAGAGGGTAGAAATCCTGATTCTCTGCCACACTTCCTCTGGCAACACCCTAGAGGGGCATGGAAGGGTGCTTGGTTACTACTGTCAAGTGAAGGTGAAGCCTAGGCCCCCAGGTAGTCTCTCCACTGTCACAACAAGGGGGATACTCATTGCAGGCCTGTGGGGGATGAAAGTCTCAGCTCTGCCAGGCGTGGTGGCTCACGCCTATAATCCCAGCATTTTGGGAGGCCAAGGCAGCAGATCACCTGAGGTAGGGAGTTCGAGACCAGCCTGGCCAACATGGTGAAACCTCATCTACAAAAATACAAAAATTAGCTGGGCATGATGGTGGGTGCCTGTAGTCCCACCTACCCAGGAGGCTGAGGTGGGAGAATCGCTTGAACCCTGGAGGCAGAGGTTGCAGTGAGCTGAGATCATGCCGTTGCATTCACTCCAGCCTGAGTGACAGAGCGAGATTCCATGTCAAAAAAAAAAAAAAAGAAAGAAAGAAAAGAAAAGGATGTCAGCTCCTTGGCCCACCTTCTCTCATACGCCAGCTGGAATACTGGGAGCTCTCATTACAGCCCAGTGAGGGGGGAGTCCAGGTCCTCACTTGGCCTATGCTAGCATGCATGGGGACAAGTCATAGGTTTTCCATGATATTTACCTAGAGTAGAGCAGTTACCATCTAAGAGTTTTCTGCCTTGCTAAGCTGCCTCTTCCTTGGTCCTTGGTTAAAGAGAATAGGCTTTGGTAGGGCTTTTTTGTCAGCACCTGTTGCTGTTTCCGGGTTGCTGGCTCCTTCAACTCAAAACCTGAGATATAAGAGGCAAAAAGAAAACTCAGGGCCGACACAGTGGCTCACACCTGTAATCCTAGCACTTTGGGAGGCTGAGGTGGGTGGATCACTTGAGGTCTGGAGTTTGAGACCAACCTGACCAACATGGCAAAACCCTGTCTCTACTAAAAAAATATGAAAATTAACCAGGCGTGGTGGTGCATGCCTGTTATTCCAGCTACTCAGGAGGCTGAGGCATGAGAGTCGTTTGAACCAGGGAGGCAAAAGTTTCAGTGAGCTGAGACCATGCCACTTCACTCCAGCCCGGGCAACAGAGAGAGACCCTGTCTCAAAAAAAGAAAAAACCCAGGAATTTGCCACTGTGTCATTCCTAAGGTCCTGAGGTCTCTGGGTTTTAGCCTGCCTGGCTCCTCTCCACTTCTCAGTGTCTTCTTAGGTTTACTTTACATATATTGTCAAGCATTTTAGTTGTACTTAATGAGAGGAATGGGGAAAAGTGTGGTACACCATTCTCCTAGAATCAGAAGTCACAAATTTTTCTTTTTCTTTTTCTTTTTCTTTTTTGAGACAGAGCCTCACTCTGTCAAACAGGCTGAAGTGCAGTGGCGTGATTTCGGCTCACTGCAACCTCCGCCTCCCAGGTTCAAGCAATTCTGCCTCCCGAGTAGCTGGGACTACAGGCACACACCACCGTGCCCAGCTAATTTTTGTATTTTTAGTAGAGACAGGGTTTCACCATGTTAGCCAGAGTGGTCTCCATCTCTTGACCTCGTGATCCACCCACCTCGGCCTCCTAAAGTGCTGGGATTGCAAGTGTGAACCACCACTCCCGGCTCCCAAATTTTTCTTAATGTTAAGCAGTACCCTATTATAAGGAATAGGCATTAAAGTGTTTTCTCCTGTCCAGGGACTGAGAAGAACCAGGAGAATTTTGTCTGCTCTGTTTCCTGACTCCTTTTCTGTTAATACTCAAATGCGAGGCACTGAGCAACTATAGTCAGTTTGATAGCAAAGGTAGATGCTTCTTTGGCATTTAATGGTATGTTCTTTGAAAGATTAGAGCTGTCGAAATGTCTGAAGTTTTTATTTGTACATTTTATTTCATTGTTTGGGCACTTTTTTGAGGCTGTTGACAGTTTTTATTCATCCTCTGTATTTCCCCCTGAGGAGTCTTGAAGCCATACTGGGAGGGCACAAGGGAGCGCAAGTCCAAGGACTTAGGCTTCTTCCATCCCTTCCTGACACAGGGCTCTCACTAGAACAATGAGGTCAGACTCACTGGCGGTCATGCTGGAGCGTGAAGGACAGCTGTCCTTCTGTGGGTGGGCTTGGCTCTTGCTGTCCATAGCAGGCGAGTCATTGCTCTTTGCGTTCCTGATTTAGCAACAATATGAGGGGACTCCAGTATTGTAAAGAAACTGTTGCATGTCTTTCTCTTTTCCAGGCAAAAACTAATTATTCCAAATGGAAGTTGCCCTGTTATTCTGAATACTTACTTTTGTGAGAAAGTTGTTGCCAAAGAAGATTCAGAAAAAACTTGTGAAGTGTACTGTCCGGACATACCCCTTCCAAGAAGAAGCATCTCTTTGGCCCAGATGTTTGTAGTTGAGGGTCTAACAAATAATTCACCCGAAATTCAGGTAAACTCTCATGGGCTTAAAGGTTTTATGCTTGTAATAATATTAGCGACTGGATTTGGAAGAGCTTTAGTATAAGTAAAGATGTTCACTTTTTGTCTCCCTCCAAAAAACCCGCCACAAGCACATATGCTGGAGAAACTTACTGTTATGCCTGAATATATTATGGTTCAGTTTAGCACTTAGTGGTGCTCTTTTTATAGTATTTCATGTTTCTAATTGTATATCTTTAATCTTTATTGTAATTTATTAAAATAGAGTCATGCATCACTTAACAACAGGAATATGTTCTGAGAAAGTTGTCATTAGGTGATTTCGTCATTTTGTGACCATCATGGATTGCACTTACACAAACCTAGATGGTCCAGCCCACTACACACCTAAGCTATATGGTATGGCTGATTGTTCCTAGGCTACAAACCTGCACAGCATGTTACTATGCTGAATACTGTAGGTAATTGTAACACAATAGTAAGTACTTGTGTATGTAAACATACCTAAACATAGAAAAAGGAGAGTAAAAATACAGTCTAAAAGATAAAAAATGGTACACCAGTATAGGGCATTTACCATAAATAGAGCCCGTGGGACTGGCAGTTGCTCTGAGTGAGTCGGTGAGTGAGTGGGAGTGAGTGTGAAGGCCTCAGACAATACTGTACACTACTGTAGACTTTGTAAACACTGAGCATTTACACTACACTAAATTTAAAAATTTTTCTCTTTCTTCAGTAGTAAGTTAACCTTGACTTACTGTAACTTTCTAACTTTATAAACTTTATATTTTGTATTAACTTTTTTATTCTTTTATAGCAACGCTTGGCTTACAACACAGATATATTGTACAGCTGTACAAAACTATTTTTTCTATTTTTAATTTTTTTAATATACTTTTACAGCTTTTTTGTTGTAAACTAAGACACACACACACATTAGCCTAGGCCTTCACAGGGTCAGGACCATCAGTATCACCATCTTCCACCTCCATATCTTGTCCCACTGGAATGTGTTGAGGGATAATAACATGCATGAAGCTGTCATCTCCTTGGATAACTATGCCTTCTTCTGAATACCTCCTGAAGGACCTGCCTGAGGATGTTTTACAGATAACTGGATTTTTAACAAGTAGAATACTCTAAAATAACAATAAAAAGTATAGTACAGTAAACACATAAACCAGTAATGTTGTTTATTATTATCAAATATTAGGTACTATACATAACAGGATGCGCTTAACTTTTATGCAACTGGCAGCACACTACTTCTGTTTATACCAGCATCACCAGAAATGCGAATACATCACTAGGAAACAGGAATTTTTCAGCTTATACATGCTGTCCATTGTTGACAGAAGCATCATTATACAGTGCATGCTGGTATTTGACAACGTTCATTTTCTCTATTCTTGTAATTGTCTAAGAATTTTTTTAAGCCCTCTTTTGTTTATTTAAAAACTCACATTTTTCTTTTCCACAATATCTATTATCACTTGGAATAAAAAGAACTGTGTAAGCTTGAGATTATATGCTGGAGTTGTTTTTTAGAATTTTATTGGTCCTAAGCCATGGTCATGTACCAACATGAATTTAGGGAACCACTAAAATACACTCACTGTGGGCATGAATGGCCCCTGGGACCACCCTAAGCTCTGAATGTTCGTGTGGCTCCCAGTGCACTGGCCTCAAGGTCTCTGGGTTATATAAATTGTCACTGAACAGAATGCTTTCTGAGACTGACAGAACAAGGGAGGAGGAACATGAAAGAAAAGTAGACAATCTTTCAGGCTGTTTTGTACGAGCCAGTCAAGCAGAATCTCTTTTGATTATCAAAAGAAGTATCTGGAGAGGATTATGTGAAAAGGAGGACTCTCGAATCAATTTAATTGTAACAGATTAAAAATATGGCTCAAAGCACATTGCTGTTTTAACATATAGTTTTTAAACAGCAATGTAATATTAATCCCGTGAAAAACATTTTTGTATCTTGACAGTGATAATGAAACTACATGTAGCATAATGATTAAACGTGTGGACTTTGGAACCAGATGACCTGGTTCAAATCTTGCCTCAGCCACTTCCTGCACCTTGGGCAAGATGCGTGGTCTCTGTGTCTCAGTTTTCTTATCTGTAAAATGGAGGTAGTGATATTATCTATATTCTTGGGTGGTTGTGTGAGGATAAGCATGTTTAATATGCAAATTTAAAAGCCTGGAATATAGAAAGCACTCTAGAAGTGTTGTTTTTTTATGACAGCTGATATTACATAAGGGGTTGTTGAGACAATATGTAAGCATGTAAAATGCTTAGCCTAGGAGATTGCACATACAAGCATTTAATAAAATAAAGCATTTGTATTCATTCCTAGTCACTGTTTTATCTTCATTTTTTGTTTGTTCTGTTGTAATTTCTTGAATTATCATGAATTGTTTTATTAGCAGAACTTTCTGTGTGTTTTCAAAGACCTGCCTGGTGTAGCAAACATCCTACTGTGGTCCTTGTTCTTTCACTCACCTTCAGCTTGCAGTCCTAGCCACCTGGCAGGCCTAGAGACCCACGCTAGAAGTCCCTTTATTTTCATCTTCATCATCACTTGAGTGTAGTGCAGATACATTGTGGGGGCTGCTTAAGAATGTCATTATTTGATGTGCAGCATGCTACTTCTTGTTAGCCACACTGAAACTTTGTGAGCCTTGAAACTGTTCCCTTTGTGTGTCTTGGCCAGGTCGTGTGTAGTGGTATAGCCACCACGGGGACAGCCTGGACCCACGGGCATAAAGAAGCAAAACAACATATCCCAATTGGTGCTCCCCTGAGGGATTCTCTCTTGGACGTGGTGGAAAGCCAGGGAGCTGCCTTGTGGTCGGGAGCTGGGGTCCGAGTGGTGGTGCAAAGAGTGTACTCTCTTCCCAGCAGAGACAGCACCAGGGGTCAGCAGGGGGCCAGCTCAGGACACACAGAGTCAACTGGAACTCGGTGAGTGCCAAGATGCTGGTGTGGGGTGGAGAGGAACAATCACTTAGAGTGCCCAGGAAGTGGAGACTCTTCCCAGAGCACCTTCTTAGCTGCATTCACCATATACATGAGCTGTTTTTGTTTTTCCTTGCATCAAAATTTGGGATACATAGTATGACAAACGATTTTATCTATCTACTTAATTTTAAAGTTCTATTAAAAATTAAACTTGCCACATTTTCTTTTACCTTTAATGCTCCATATTCTTGAATGTAATAACATACAAGAAATATTGATATTGTTCTGGAAAAGCCAAGACATGTGGTTGTCACACCTCAAAAGACCCAGTTTTATATGTCTTGAAAATCAGAGTAAATAACAGCAATTGCTAAACCTGTGGCTTTCAGAGAGTACTGTATCAACCATCTGCACTGCCTACTAGAGCTTTCTGCAGTGATGTAAATGTTGTCTATCTGCACCATCCAATGCAGGAAGTGCAGACAGTTGTAGTAGAAGTGATATCTCTGCTCAGATTTCGCCCCTTCTTGGTGTTGGTTTTTACAGATAGCTGTAGATGCCTGATTGACAGAGAGGTTTGTTTGTTTACATTCAGAGCCTTGGCATAGCCTTTTTTGTTTTTTGCAACCTCCACCTCTGGGGTTCAAGACATTCTTGTGCCTCACCCTCCCAAATAGTTGGGATTACTGGCATGCGCCATGCCTGGCTGATTTTGTATTTTTAGTAGAGACGAGGTTTTGCTATGTTGGCCAGGCTGGTCTCTAACTCCTGGCCTCAAGTGATCGACCTGCCTTGGCCTCCCAAAATGCTGGGATTACAGGTGTGAGCCACCACACCCACTCTGGCATAGCATTTGGAAGTTATCTCTAGCAATGTTAATTGTCTTCAAAGAAGTAAGGTAGATTTGCAACAGAATAGAAACTAAAAGTATAGATGCCACTTTATCATTTTTTTTAACTATTAATAAGAAAACACATAGTGAAGAAATGGTAATTAACAGTCATCCTGGCCCGGCATGGTTGTTCACACCTGTAATCCCAGCACTGTGGGAGGAGTTCTAGGCAAGCAGGGTCACTTGAGCCCAGGAATATTAGACAAACCTAGGCAAGATGGCAAGACCTCTTCTCTAATATAAAGATAAAAGCAATCATCCTAACATTACACTGCCTTCTGATGCCAGAGAGAGAAACAGGATACACTCCTGTGTAAATTATGAATCATCTTCAAGTAAAGGCACTTTATTTGAAAATGCTGTGAATTTCAGAAAGTCCCCTTGAGGTCTAGAGTTGGAGAATGTTTCTTTTGGAGTTACAGGAAAAAAAATGATTCTTTTTTGGACTTTGTATGTTTATGAAATCCATTAAGTCAGTTTTAAGGTCTTTACCATGACTTGTAGATGTAGACCAGTCTTGTACCCTTTGCCCTAAATCTGTGGTAAATTTATATAGACTTTTTCAAGACAGCTATACATCAAACATAGGTTTTTGTTTTGTGATTTTGTTTTGCTTGGCTTTTTTAATGACACATGTTCAGTGTTAGGTTTTGAAGAAGGGAATACTAGTTACCTTGGCAATGAGGAACGTGGTAGAGCTTCTTCATCTCAGGACACAGAACACACACTCAATGGGGGACTGAGTCACCCTGATGAGAAGGAACAATGAAACTGACAGTGCAGTTGTTTCCTATGACTAATCACAACCAATGCACGTTGTGAAGGCTGTCTCTCTAGGTCCTTCAGCGGCACTTATTTTACTTGTTGAGAAAAGAGAAAAATTAGAAGCCAAAATATGGTGAATTGCTATCAGCGTGAATGGCATTGTGAATGCTTTGGAGTTGTACTTTGGAATACATGTGGTGACATACCCAATGAGAATATGCTTGTAGTAGGGTGAAAGAAGGCCAGGCATGAACTTCAAAAACAAGAAAACAACATCCAGTTATTCAGAGAATATGAATGTGCATTCTGTGTGATACGTTTTCTGTAGCACATCTGAGATTGCACAACACCGAGGCTAGATGATATTATTCCCATTTTGCAGATGAAACTGAGCCTCAAGGAGAATCTCACTGCTAACGGTTATACAGGTAGATACAAAGAAAAATGTAATGGGATATAGAATCCCAGATGGCATGGTTGTAGAGTGTTAGAATTTAAAAGAAAAGGGATAAAATTGAGTTAGAACCAAGCCATGTTTAGTTTAAGGCTGACCTAGGATCAAGTTGTCCAGGGCAGAAGAAGTGCCAAGTGCCTTGCCCTGGGTATACTTGGTTGGACTGTGTACAAAAATGAACTTTTGAACTAAGGGCCATACTGTTGGCCTTGAGTTTGAGGACAGAGCTGCTGAGATGTCTTTTGGGTACAAGATCTGATCATTAATATTTTCTAGATTCTTTTGCTGTGATAATGATCAGGCTCTCTAGTTTAGGTATCAAATAAATATAGAAGTAAAACTGTACTTTATTCACCACTAATTCTTTGCTAATATATTTAGAAAGAAAAACTTAGAGAACATATCTGCCTTTGAGACACATTTAGTAGTATGCATTCTAAGGCAGTTTTTTATATATGTACATAAAGCACAAACATCACTAGAAGATGCGGATGTGTGACCTGGAAGATTTTCTACCTGTGATTTCTGCCTTCAGGTTCCTGATCATAGATGACATATGGAATGCTCTGTGGGTCCCACAGGATAGACAAATTTAGGCCCAGCTCGTACAGATTTACCAACACAGCACACACAGAAGAAG
This sequence comes from Sapajus apella, assembly GCF_009761245.1. Lineage (NCBI taxonomy): Eukaryota > Metazoa > Chordata > Mammalia > Primates > Cebidae > Sapajus > Sapajus apella. The sequence goes on from NW_022436975.1 coordinate 455,082, forward strand.
GAAAATTGCATAAGCAATGATCTGTTCCAACTAAAGGCAGCTCTAAGTCTGGTTTCCTTGTTTTTTGGAATGGCTTTTCTTAAGCTCTTGTCATTATCTGCTCTACCCCAGAGATCTATCATTGAACTTAAAAACAACCTTGATCACTGTGTGTTTTCTGTGAAGTCCAGAAATTACCATGTCAGAAGAAATTAAGCCTGGGTTAAAAGAAACCACAGTGTCTTATGGCAGATTTGTTTGCCTCAGTAGTTCCCCCTTCCCCACCCAGCCCAGGTCAGGTGGTTGCTGATGAAACCCTGCGGTAAATTTCTGTCTCAGTTGACTTCACACCTTGATCGTAGTTGTCAGCCTCAGTCTGTTCCCAGTGCTCGGGCAGTGTCATTTTTCTGTTATCGGTAACCGCTTATCTTCTGATGGCTGACAGCTCAATTAGTGCCCACTTTGAAATTAAAAGAAATTTTTTGAAGCAGCTAGTCCTGTTCAGGATCAGATAGAGTCTATCAAAAGGTTCCTGTCCTCTGCACTGTGAAACATTATCAGAAATATTCTTTACATTTCAGAAATATAATATGTAAGAGTACCCTGTCCATTGCTGTTCTGGATGACTTCCTTTAACTTGAGCTATTAATGAAAACATTCCTATGAGGTTTCTCAAGGTGTTCCAGGTTAGAGTAACCAACACAAACTTAAGTTTTATAAATCACTAAAATCAAAGGTAACAAAAAACTAATGCAAAAGGCACTCCCTAACCACAGGTAGGCAGTCTGTTCAGAGCCTGTAAACACAGCTTTTTTATAGATCCACTGCATGTTGAATGATCATTAGATAAATGCATGATAAATAAAACCGTAGGCCTTTTTTAAAAATATACTTTAAGTTCCGGGGTACATGTGCAGATCGTTCAGGATTGTTACATAGGTATACACATGCCATGGTGGTTTGCTGCCACCATCCCCCTGCCACCTGTATACATTAGGTATTTCTCCTAATGTTATTCCTTCCCAACCTCCCTACCCCCTACTATCCCTCCCCTAGCTCCACAACCCCCAACAGACCCCAGTGTGTGATATTCCCCTCCCTGTGTCCATGTGTTCTCATTGTTCAACACTCATTTATGAGTGAGAAGATGTAGAGATTGGTTTTCTGTTCTTGTGTCAGTTTCCTGAGAATGACGGTTTCCAAGTTCATTGATGTCCCTGCAAAGAACATGAACTCATCCTTTTTTATGGCTGCATAGTATTCCATGGTATATATGTGCTGCATTTTCTTTTTCCAATCTATCCTTGATGGGCATTTGGGTGGGTTCCAAGTCTTTGCTATTGTAAACAGTGCTGCAGTGAACATACATGTGCATGTGTCTTTATAACAGAATGATTTATAATCCTCCGGGTATATACCCACTACAGGTATTGATCGACTTACCACCTATGCAACTTACGACCATTCGACTTTACAACCACAATCGCTAGCCACGACTGCTCCATGTCTGGCAGCGCAAACGTTGCCCAGCTGGGCGTACGACAGTGCGGACCAGCTTCCGGCAGCACTACCATCTCCACGTGCACCATTTCAACTGTACATATAGCCTACTCAACTCACAACCAAATCGTGTTACGACCAGTCCGCGGTCCCAACTGTGGTCGTAAGTCGAGCACTAGCTGTAATGGGATTGCTGGGTCAAATGGTATTTCTATTTCTAGATCCTTGAGGAATCGCCACACTGTCTTCCACAATGGTTGCACTAATTTACACTCCCACCAACAGTGTAAAAGTGTTCCTATTTCTCCACATCCTCTCCAGCATCTGTTGTCTCCAGATTTTTTAATGATTGCCATTCTAACTGGCATGAGATGGTATCTCAATGTGGTTTTGATTTGCCTTTCTCTAATGACCAGTGATTATGAGCATTTTTTTGTATGTTTGTTGGCCGCATAAGTGTCTTCCTTTGAAAAAGTGTCTGTTCATATCCTTCGCCCACTTTTAGATGGGTTTGTTTGTTTTTTTCTTGTAAACCTCTTTTAGTTCTTTGTAGATTCTGGATATTAGCCCTTTGTCAGATGGGTAGCTTGCAAAAATTTTTTCCCATTCTATTGGTTGCCAGTTCAGTCTAATGATAGTTTCTTTGCTGTGCAGAAGCTCCTAAGTTTAATGAGATCCCATTTGTCTATTTTGGCTTTTGTTGCCATTGCTTTTGGTGTTTTAGTCATGAAGTCCTTGTCTATGCCTATGTCCTGAATGGTATTGCCAGGTTTTCTTCTAGGGTTTTTATGGTGTTAGGTCTTATGTTTAAATCTTTAATCCACTAGAGTTAATTTTTGTATAAGGTAAAAGGAAGGTATCCAGTTTCTGCTTTCTGCACATGGCTAGCCAGTTTTCCCAACACCATTTATTAAACAGGGAATCCTTTCCCCATTGCTTGTTTTTGTCAGGTTTGTCAAAGATCAGATGATTATAGCTGTGTGGCATTACTTCTGAGGCCTCTCTTCTGTTCCATTGGTCTATATCTCTGTTTTGGTACCAGTGGTATGCTGTTTTGATTACCATAACCTTTTAGCACAGTTTGAAGTCAGTTAGTGTGATGCCTCCAGCTTTGTTCTCCTTGCTTAGGACTGTCATGGCTATGTGGGCTCTTTTTTTGGTTCCATATGAAGTTGAAGATGTTTTTTTCCAGTTCTTGAAGAAGGTCCATGGTAATTTGATGGGAATAGCATTGAATCTATAAATTACTTTGGGCAATATGGCCATTTTCACAATATTGATTATTCCTAACCATGAGCCTGGAATGTTTCTCCATCTGTGTCCTCTCTTATTTCCTTGAACAGTGCTTTGAAGTTCTCCTTGAAGAGGTCCTTCACGTCCTTTGTTAGTTGTATTCTAAATATACAATCATGTCGTCTGTAAATAGAGACAATTTGACTTCCTGTTTTCCTAATTGAATACCCTTTATCTCTTTTTCTTGCTTGATTGCTCTGGCTAAAACTTCCAATACTATGTTGAATAGGAATGGTGAGAGATGGCACCCTTATCTAATGCCAGTTTTCAAAGGGAATGCTTCCAGTTTTTGCCCATTCAGTATAATTTTGGCTGTGGGTTTGTCACAAATAGTTTTTATTATTTTGTGATATGTTCCATCAGTACCTAGTTTATTGAGAGTTTTTAGCATAAAGGGCTGTTGAATTTTGTCCAAGGCCTTTTCTGCATCTGTTGAGATAATCAGGTGGTTTTTGTCTTTGGTTCTGTTTATGTGATGGATTACGTTTATAGACTTGCATATGTTGAACCAGCCTTGAATCCCTGGGATGAAGCCTACTTGATCAAGATGGATAAGCTTTTTGATGTGCTGTTGCATGCATTTTGCCAGTATTTTATTGAATATCTTTGCTTCAATGTTCATCATGGATATTGGCTTGAAATTTTCTTTTTTAGTTGTGTCTCTGCCAGGTTTTGGTATGAGGATGATGTTGGTCTCATAAAATGAGTTAGGGAGGATTCCCTCTTTTTGTATTGTTTGGAATAGTTTCAGAAGGAATGATATGAGCTCCTCTTTGTACGTCTGGTAGAATTTGCTATGAACCCATCTAAACCTGGACTTTTTTTGGTTGGTAGCCCATTAATTGCTGCCTCAACTTCTGACCTCGTTATTGCTGTATTCAAGGATTCAACTTCTTCCTGGTTTAGTCTTGGGAGGGTGTAAGTGTCCAGGAATTTATCTACATCTTCTAGATTTACTGGTTTATGTGCATAGAGGTGTTTGTAGTAATCTCTGATGGTAGTTTGTATTACTGTGGCATTGGTGGTGATATCCCCTTTATCATTGTTTATTGCATCTATTTGATTATTCTCTCTTTTCTTTTTCCTTAGTTTGGCTAGCGGTCTATCTATTTTGTTGATCTTTTCAAAAAAACAGCTCCTAGATTTATTGATTATTTTTAAGAGTTTTTTGTGTCTCTGTCTTCTTCAGTTCTGCTCTGACCTTAGTTATTTCTTGTCTTCTGCTAGCTTTTGAATTTGTTTGATCTTGCCCCTCTAGTTTTTTAATTATGACAATAGGGTTTCCATTTTAGATCTTTCCTCATTTCTCATATGGGCATTTAGTGCTATAAATTTCTCTCTGGACACTGCTTTAAATGTGTCCCAGAGATTCTGGTATGTTGTGTCTTCATTCTCATTGGTTTCAAAGAACATCTTTATTTCTGCCTTCATTTCATTATTTATCCAGTAGACATTCAGGAACAGGTTGTTCATTTTCCATGTAGTTGTACAGTTTTGAGTGAGTTTCTTAATCTTGAGTTCTAATTTGATTTCACTGTAGTCTAAGAGACTGGTTGTTATGATTTCTGTTCTTTTGCATTTGCTAAGGAATGATTTACTTCCAATTTTGTGGTTAATTTTAGAGTAAGTACAGTGTGGTGCTGAGAAGACTGTATATTCTGTGGATTTACAGTAGACAGTCCATAGATGGCTGTTAGGTCCACTTGGTCCTGATCTGAGTTCAAGTCCTGGATATCCTTGTTAATTTTCTGTCTCATTGATCTGTCTAATATTGACAGTGGAGTGTTAAAGTCTTCCACTATTATTGTGTGGGAGTCTAAGTCTCTTTGTAGGTCGTTAAGTACTTGCTTTATGTATCTGGGTGCTCCTGTATTGGGTGTGTATATATTTAGGATTGTTAGCTCTTCTTGTTGCATTGATCCCTTTACCATTATGTAATACTCTTCTTTGTCTCTTTTTATCTTTGTTGATTTAAAGTCCTTTTTATCAGAGACTAGGATTGCAGCCCCTTCTTTTTTTTGCTCTCCATTTGCTTGGTAAATCTTCCTCCAACCCTTTATTTTGAGTCTGTGTGTGTCTTTGCTCATGAGATGGGTCTCCTGAAAACAGCACACTGATGGGTCTTGACTTTTCATCCAATTTGCCAGTGTGTGTCTTTTGATTGGGGCATTTAGCCCATTTACATTTAAGATTAATATTGTTATGTGTGAATATGATCCTGCCATTTTGATATTAGCTGGTTGTTTTGCCCATTAGTTGATGCAGTTTTTTCATTGTGTTGATGGTCTTTACCGTTTGGTACGTTTTTGGAGTGGCTGGTACTGGTTGTTCCTTTCCCTGTTTAGTGCTTCCTTCAGGAGCTCTTGTAAGGCAGGCCTTTGTGGTGTTCTGTGTATTTCCTGGATTTGAATGTTGGCCTGCCTTGCTAGGTTGGGTCAGGGAGCCGCTTGAGGAAGCATTCTGTCCCTTATCAGAGCTCGAGTGCTGTGCCAGGAACTCCGTTGCTCCCTTCAGAGCTGCTAGGCAGGGACGTTTAAGTCTGCTGCAGCAGAACTCCTAACCACCCCTTTTCCCAGGTGCTCTGTCCCAGGAAGGTGGGGCCTTATTTATAAGTCCCTGACGTGCTGCTGCCTTTTTTCGAGATGCCCTGCCCAGCAAACAGGGAGTCTGGTCGCAGTCTGCCTGCAGAGGCATTGCTGAGCTGCCTTGGGTGCTGCCCAGCTGCTGTGTAAACTTCTTTGTGCTTTTGTTTACACAGGTAAGGTTAGAACTGCCTCTGTAATGGTGGACTGCCTCGGCGATGGCAGACACCCTGTCCCCCACTGAGCTCTACCATCCCAGGTGGAGCTCAAACTGTTATGCTGGCTGTGAAACTCTCAGGCCAGCAGGTTTCAGTTTGCTGGTCTTTGTGGGGGTGGGAACTGCCAAGCCAGATCACTTGGTTCACTGCCTTCAGCCCCCTTTTTTACAGGGGAATGGGTGGCTCTGTCTCACAGGCATTCCAGGCACCAGCTAAAACAGCTGTCCAGATTTGTGCTGGAAACTCAAGGCGCTTGTCAGCTGGGCAGGAATCTCCAGGACTGCAGGCTATAAAGGCCGTGGGAGAAGCACCGTATCTGAACCGGAGTGGCCAGAGAAGTCCCCAATGGCCTCCATTGGGTGGATGGGGGGTCCTCTGGCCCGTTGTACTTCCTGGGTGAGGCAGTACCGTACCCTGCCTTAGTTTGCCCTCCTTGGGCTACACCTACTCTCCAGCCAGTCCCATTGAGATGAACCTCGTACCTCAGTTGGAAATGCAGAGATCAGTCCTCTTCTGCATGGCTCTTGCTAGGAACTGCATTCTGGAGCTGTTCCTATTTGGCCGTTTTGGCAGAAGAGGGCAGCTTTTTTTTTTTTTTTTTAAGCCGAAAGAGAACACTGGCCTTGGAGGTTATTTATCTATTTATTTATTTATTTTTTTGAGACGGAGTTTCGCTCTTGTTACCCAGGCTGGAGTGCAATGGCGCGATCTCGGCTCACCGCAACCTCCGCCTCCTGGGTTCAGGCAATTCTCCTGTCTCAGCCTCCTGAGTAGCTGGGATTACAGGCACATGCCACCATGCCCAGCTAATGTTTTGTATTTTTAGTAGAGACGGGGTTTCACCATGTTGACCAAGATGGTCTCGATCTCTTGACCTCGTGATCCACCCGCCTCGGCCTCCCAAAGTGCTGAGATTACAGGCTTGAGCCACCGCGCCCTGCCAGAGGTAATTTATAATGAAACCTGAGGCAAAGAGGGGACGTGTTGATTCCTTAGTGACTCTGTGTCCTGGTGGAGCTAGTCCAGACCATATTACCTCACTCCCAGCCCATGGTGATTGCCAGCAGACAGCACCTTTCTTTCTCCCTTTCTTAAATGTTCTCTTCCTTTTTCCTTGAGATATTTAACCTAGGGACCAGTTAGTTAGTTAGTTAGTTAGTTAGTTAGTTAGTTATTGGAACATGGTCTTGCTCTGTTGCCTAGCCTGGACTGCAGTGGTGCAGTCAGCTCACTGCAGCCTCAATCTCCTGGTCTCAAGCAGTCTTTCCACCTCAGCCTCCAAGTAGTTGAAACCACAGGCATATGCCACCACACCCAGCTAAGTTTTGGGGTGTTTTTGGTTTTTTTTGTTTGTTTTTTGAAACAGAGTCTCGTTCCGTCGCCCAGGCTGGAGTGCAGTGGCAAGATCTCGGCTCACTGCAACCTCTGCCTCCAAGGTTCAAACAATTCTCCTGCCTCAGCCTCCTGAGTAGCTCAGACTACAGGCGTGTGCCACCACGCCTGGCTAATTTTTTGTATTTTTAGTAGAGACAGGATTTCACCATGTTAGCCAGGATGGTCTCAATTTCCTGACCTCATGATCCACCCACTCAGCCTCCCAAATTGCTGGGATTACAGGCGTGAGCCACTGTGCCCAGCCCCACCTAAGTTTTTGTTTTTGTCTTATAGAGATAGGCTCTCACTGTGTTGTTCAGGCTGATCTTGAACTTGTAACCTCAAGTAATCCTCCTGCCTTGGCTTTCCAAAGTACTAGGACTACAGGCATGAGCCACCATACCTGGCCAAGTAATTTAATTTCTATCCCTTAGAGACCCAAATTCTTTCTTGCCCTTTATTGCAGAAATATTTTAAAGTGGAGAGTTAGTCCTTTGCAAGAGGACAGAACTTGCTAAATACTCATGTCATCAGACAAAAAGCTGGAGAAATTCACTGAGCTGACTCAGGAAAAAAGCACATTTTCCTTTTTCCATACCTTTATGTTTTATTCCTCTTTTTGGTCTTTTGGGCTTTGCTTTATTCTCATGTTGTATGTTTATTCCTTCTTTTCACTAAGAAAAAAAAAATCTACCATGCCCTGGACCAGGTCCTGGGTCTATAGTAGTTAACAAAACTAGACCTTATCTCTGTGTTCCTGGAGCAGTCCTAGTGGGAGGTCTCACACAAAATAATTTACAAAAAAATGCATTTATGATTATAAGTTGCAATAAGTGTCCTGGTGACAAAAAGTAGGGCACAATGGAGAAGGGACATAATTTAGTTTAGAGGTTTCAAAGATGGGTGTTCTAAGGCAGTACTGTTTAAGTTTAGGTGTTAGGGAAAGAGAAGATGAAGAAAATTGCTCACAGAAGAGAGAATACCTTTGAAAAACTCCTGGACAGGAGGGTGAAGCAAGCGTGACCATGCTGCACAGGCCAGCAAGAGCTCCCAGTCGGGCAACTGGCCACAGCCTGGTGGACCAGGAGCAGGAGCTACAGTGTTTGCTGTGGCTGCTCACTGACCAAGAATGAGGTTGCCCTGTTTGAAAGTCAGCTTTGGCTATCAGGGGTTTGGGAAGATGGGCATATGGAGGAGGGCCCCAGTGAAAGCAGAGGGACCCAGGAAGCAGTCACTGCCATAGTCCAAGTCAGAGAGGACTGGTGGCTTCCTGAGTCTCCTGTGGCCCTGTCAGAGCTGGAGAAAAGGTCCGTGTTCTAGATATGTGTGATGGCTTCGTAATGGATTGGTTGGGGGAGGAGTAAAGTAGAAGGAAATGTTCACAGAGTGAGCCTCAGCTTGAGGTATTTAGTGGAAGGATGGTCCCATTTGCCAAGATGAGAAAAACGAGAGTGAGAACAGGTCTGGACCTACTAAGTTTGAGATTCCTATGAGACATCCAAGAAGAGATGTCCTGTGAGAAACATGGATATATTACATCCACAGGGTTTTAGATTGGACATAAATGTTTGTAGGCTCTCGGCCTGCGTCTGGTCAGTATTTACGTTGTATGTACATTCATTTTGTTTGTGGATGTCAGCCCATTATGTTTGTCCATGATGCCAAGCTCCAAAGGCACTAGTGGGTGTGAGTACCAGGCAGCAGTGTCCTGTCAGAGCCAAGTCTATAACCAGGGCTGTAGAGGAGGTCACTTTAGGGAAACAGTAGAGACAGAGTAAAGAAGAAATGCAGGCGCCAAGCTCCAGGGTCCTCTTGCATTTCTACTACTAAGTATGCAACTAATAAAAATAAAAACTTATGTACACATGCACAAAAAAAAAAAAAAAAAAAAAAAAAAAAAAAAAGAGGAGCCTGCTGAGGAGACAGAGGAGTCCGGACTGGTGAAGCAAGTGCTCAGGATGGCGCTTCCATGTGGGTGGGAACCCATAGTACTGCAAAGTCTAATAAAGTGAGCACTGAAAACCTGTGCCCTGGATTTGGAAGGAGTTGCTGGGTCACTTCATGAGCAGGAGGTGTAGGGAGCGGTGAGCACAGAAGCTCACCTAGCAGAGTAGAGTGGGTGGGAGGCGAGAGGAGGAAGAGTCTTAGATAACAAATGTTTTGTTGATGCATCAGGGGATGACAGTGTCCAAATTTAAATAGAACAACAGAGCTGCAATAAGGGCATTCTATCTCTTGTTTCCTAATGTACATATAGGTACTATTTTTCTTTTAAAAACGCATAGAGGTTGATGGTTTACTGGAAAGAACAAAAAGTCTGGAATCAGACTGCTGTGGGTTCACTGGTGATGGGACATTTAGCAAGAAGACTGGGGCAAATTATGTTTCCTTGTCTGTGAAATTGGCATTATAATACTTACTATAATCCAGACTGGTGGTGAGGACTAATTGGGATGATGTATGTGAAGTACTCAGCAAGATGCTTCCCATATGACAGCGCTCAGTAAAGAGCAACTCGCTCATTCTTTAACAGCAAGCATAGCGCGGTGGCTCACGCCTGTAATCCCAGCACTTTGGGAGGCCGAGGCGGGTGGATCACGAGGTCAAGAGATCGAGACCATCCTGGTCAACATGGTGAAACCCCGTCTCTACTAAAAATACAAAAAATTAGCTGGGCATGGTGGTGCGTGCCTGTAGTCCCAGCTACTCGGGAGGCTGAGGCAGGAGAATTGCCTGAACCCAGGAGGCGGAGGTTGCAGTGAGCCGAGATCGCGCCATTGCACTCCAGCCTGGGTAACAAGAGCGAAACTCCATCTCAAAAAAAAAAAACAAAAACAAAAACAAAAAAAAAAAAATAGTGGTAAACAGCATTGCTACAGTAACAGAAACCTGAACGAAGCAAAGACAAGCCATCACATTACAAATCAGCACTCAGTGTTGGTACCGAGTTTGCCGTCTGGCTGCTGAGGAAGCTTACTTGAAGCTGATTTTTATTTCTATGCTTTTGGCCACCTCATTCCCCACCTCTACCTCTGCTACTCCCATCAACAATGAGTTGATGCCCATTTACTTTGGAAAAGAAGCATTTGTATAAATTTATATGTGAAATATGACCACTGCTATCTAAATGAGGGAAGTTCCTCTGTAATAAACATGTTGCAGAAAACTGCCCTAATGCTAAGGCCAGTGTTGGATGGTGCTGGTATTGTGGCTGGAAATTTTTTTACTTTGTCAGGAGCATTAAACAAATAAAGAGCCCAAACTCCTGATGGTGAGAATGGTTCAGTATTAAAGCCAGACGAGGAACATGCACTAGTAGATTGTGGATGTGATGATTAGGGGCATTCACGTTTGCATGTGTTAGTACAGTGGAGAAAGACTCGGATCAAGCTTACTAGATTCCTTTTGAACAGCCGGTCAGCTGTGGCACATTGATTCCCCAGCTGTGTGCTCACCTGCTGTGTCCCCTGGGTGAATATAGCTCTTCTGCTTGTGAACCTTGACTTTTCTTCCCACTAAGCAGAGATATTTTTGACTCTGTCTCCTTTTTTCTGTTTTGAGATAGGGTAGCATACATTCCTTCTCTGTAACAGTGGCATATCCCTGTCTACAGTTAAAAAGCCTGAAGGGAAGACAGCTCCCTCGTCACACGGGACCATTTAACCTGCTCTTTTATATACCACCACATGCTGCCAGAGTTGGTGGAATGACTTTATTCATCCATCTGCTTAGCGTCACATTTTCATAAGGTGGTTGTTGTCACTCATACTTTATTTCTTTATTTTTGAAGTCTCTTTGCTTCTTCCTGTTGTAGAAAAATTGGAATTGTTCCTTTTTAATGATCTGAGTATTTTTTTATTGTAATGTGAGAGATACTGTAAGTGGAGTGTATTATTTTTTTGCATGTCCTCATAATTGATGCCATAGTCCATTCCTTAGGTTTGTTCTTACCTGTGCTTATTCAATAAATTTAAATTATCCCTTAAGTATTAGTTCTGTGTCCATGAGTCTTAAACCTTTTAATCTCAGCTGCCCACCTCTTCTTAACCTTTGCTTGTTTCCTGTCTAAAACAGTCATTGGTGATCCCTATGATATCCAAGGCCATTTGACATTGTTTCTTCTCAGCCCTGGCTCAATATTAAAGCCAAATGAGGAAAATGCACTGGTAGAGCATGGATGTGATGATTAAGGGCGTTAGCCTTTGTGTGTGTTTGGACATTGGAAAAAGACTCTTGAATCAAGCTTACTAAATTCCTTTTGAAAAGGTGGTCAACCATTTTGAATTCCTTTTGAAAAGGTCTGACCACCTTTTCAAAACGAATCTAGTATGCTTGACCCAAGAGTCTTTCTCCACTGTGAAGATAGACAAGGAGATAGAAAAGGAGACAGAGTCAAGAATATCTCCCACACAAAAAGGCTAATTCTAGCAGTATTAGTCTTACTACTGCTTATTCTACTAATTGACATCCAGGCCCTTTATATTCTTTGCCATTCTTTCTGTCCACATGCCAACTTACTGTAAGAATAAGGACATATCAGAACCCGTGGAATTACAGTCTAATGTTTATGATTCTGTCATGTGTACACAGAGAAGTCTAAAAATTGGAACCTGACTGATGGGGACCTGAAGAAGTCTTATCTTATCTCTATCACATTTTTAAAGAGCTTTATTGATACATGATTCACATACCATAAAATTCATTTATTTAAAATGTATAATTCAATTGTGTTTATTATATTTACAGACTTGTGTAATCATAACTGTAGTATGTTAGAACTTTCTGCAACCTCAAAAATAAACCCCATACCAGTTGCCTGCCAACACCCCATTCTTCCCAGCCCCTGGCAACCACTCATCTACTTTTCATCTCTACAGATTTACTTATTCTGGATACTTCATATAAATAGAATTATAAACCTATAGTCTTTTGTGACTGGCTTCTTCTACTTAGCACAATATTTTAAAGATATGTCCATGTTGTGACATGTTTCAGTTCTTCATTCCTTTTTATGGATGAATAGTAATCCATTGTATGTGGACATACCATATTTTATTTCTCATTTGAGTTGATGCACACCTGAATTGTTTCCACTTTATGATTAATATGAATAGTGCTACTGTGAATATCTGCATTCAGGTTTTTTGTGTGGATGTGTTTTCAGTTCTCTTGAGTATATACCTACCCTTGGAATTGCTGAGTCATAAGGTAACTCTATGTTTGATTTTCTGAGGGACTGTCACACTGTTTTCCAAAGTGGCTACACGATTTTACATTCCCATCAACAATGTAGAATATACCAGGGTTTCAATTTCTCCACATCCACTCAAAAATTTGTTATTGTTGTCTTTTTTTATTGTAGCCATCCACATTGGTTTGAAGTAGGTATCTCATTGTGGCTTTGATTTGCATTTACTCTTGACTAGCAATGTTGAGCATCTTTTCATAGGCCATTGGCCATTTGTATATGTTATTTAAAGAAATGTCTTTCAAGTCCTTTGCCTATTTTTATAGTTGGGTTATTTTGTTGTTGTTGTTGATTTGTAAGAGTTCTCTGTATAAGTCCTTTATCATTTGCAAATATTTTTTCCCATTCTGTGGAGTTTTTCACTTTTTTGATACAGTCGTTTGAGACACAAAGATTTATAATTTTAATGATGTCCAGTTTATCATTTTGTTATTATTGTTGCTTGTGTTTTCAGTGTCATATCTAAGAAACCATTGGTGAATCCAAAGTTATGCTAAGATACTTCTATGTTCTCTTCTAAGAATTTTATGGTTTTTTTACCTTATATTTTGGTGTGTGATCCATTTTGAGTTAATTTGTGTGTTGTATGGTTCAACAATGTAGGTTGGACCCTCCTTTTGATTAAAGATTGTGTTTAGTAGTAGTAGTCTTTATATTTTATTTAGAAGTATATCTTACTTTTGGCATTTGTTACAGTTTGCACTGTGTTAAAGATGCACTGTCTTTGCATAGCATTTCTTCCCTTGTAGGTGGCAGAAAATGGATTCATTTCTCCACCCTTTGTTTCTTTTAGTTTTTATCATTTTAATGATCTAGTGTCGCATTATAGCTATCTGACTGAAACAGTAAAAGTTTCAGAGTAGAGTTAGAGCATAAATAATATGAAAGTAGTATGTTCATGCTCTTTTAAACACTTGATAAACACCAGCCTGTATCATTGGACCCATGTTCTCATTTATAGCTACACAGATTAAATAACTTTCTTGGTGAACTTACAGATAATATGAAAACTGCAGTGAAAGTTTCCGTGTTCATTTTTTTCTGTATATTAAACCAGTGATAGACTTGAAGGAAAAAATGAAATGGAATGGCAACAGCCTGGGGATATGAGTACAGAGAACCATGAAGTTTTGATAATAGAATGAAAGTAGCAAGAGTAATTTTCCAGATTCATATCCAGTCATGATATGTGTAACCACCATTCTAAGTTTGCATCTTAACCTGGCCATGGTGATTTTCCAGCACCTGTCCTCCATCAAGATCAAGAAGGATTTCAAGGTGGCCCTATATAAAAGGCATGGAATTTTTTCCTCCCTGTTTCTGACCTCCTTTCTCTGGAAACTTGTTCCTGAAAGAGGCTGGAGACCTGGAACAGTCTCCCTGACTCTTCCCACCACACCCCACCCCCACCCTATTCCTGCAGCTGCAATCTGGAGCAGCACTGTGATCACACTAGAACTTTCCTGTGAGTCAGATTGCAGCTCTGGAATGTACTTTGCTGAGATGGCAGCACAGAGAAGAGCCATGGGAGACAAAGCACACAGCCTGGCAGAGTCTTCAAGGGTGGCCAGAGGCAAGCACACAGTGCCACGTGCCTCTGTGGGTGGCAGGAAGCACAAACAGGGTGAGATCAAGCCTGACCCGACTTGACTTCCTCCTTCAGCTGAGCTGCCGCACCTTGCTGCCCCTCTGCCTTTTTGCCTGTCTCCCAGCAGCTGCTAGACCCAGAGCACTTGGTGCAGCCAGCTGGCGGGTTTGGTAGGCTCACCCTTGTTGTGCTTATTTCTTGGCTCCACAGTTCTCAATGGCTTGAGCCAGCTCAGCTCCTTCTCCACAGGGAACTGGAGCAAAAATCCTGCAGAGCAATTCTTGGGATGGACACCCCTTCCCAGGAGAGAGGATTATACATGAACAGGTTCCCTTGTTTCTTCCTCACTTGCTGCCCTGGCACTGGTATTATAAATGGTCTGAACTTTCACATTTATTTACAGATACAGGCGAGTGACAGATGCTTGATTATATGGTGAGACTAAATGACCAAGTATTAAACATTGCACTGATACTTGTCAGTACCTTCAAAATAAACTCTACGTGTTTTCTTTACTTCAGTTCTCTCATTTAACCATAAATAAGCCCTCAGAGGTCAGGAGCTGTCAATCATCTGGTTTTGGTACAGAACCATGAATGCAGTAGACACCCAGCAAGTATGCATTGATGGGAAACAGCCATGGCTGAGTAAGCAGCTGAGGAGGTAGGGTGAGGTTGTGGCTCCCCTCCTCTTCTCAGGATGAACCAGTCCTTGGAGTTGTACTACAAATGCTGTTTGTCTAAGGAGATTGCCGAGGAAGCCAGTGAGGTAGAAATTGCCAGGAATACTTGCCTTTAGGACAGAGGTAAAGTCTAGTCTGTTCCAATCAGATAGAGGATGAGACCTTGGGAACCAAGGTCCCTGAAAAATGTTGAGTCAGTGTAAACAAACAGGGAACAGCACAGGGAGGGACACTTAGGAAAGTGGCAAGGGAGGAACAAGGTCAGATCTTGGGTAAAGATGTTTATAAAGAAAATAGAGAATTCAGTCGATAATGATGTAAGGGTTTTAAAGCATTCATTGCAATTAATGTAGAACTAAGAAAGTTTAAGCAAAAATTAAGCAAAGATAGGCAGATGATAGAAGAATTAAACTATGACATTTAACATTGAATGAAATAAAATTACCTGAGAGGAAGAACTCATCATTTGAATTAAACAAAAAAAGGAGAACTGAGCCATCCAGAGGTAGCTTGTGGGGAGAGACTCTTCAGGCCTCTGGCCTTTGGCAGACAGTTCTACCTCAGGGCAGCTGTGTGAGGCCCTCCATGCATACCTGCCCTACTACCTGGCTTCCCATAAGCACAGGACCACCCTTCCTTTCTTTGGTGTGGAATCTCAGTACAGGTTGTTGACAACTCCTAGAGGAGGGAACAAGAAAGGACTAGATTATATTCGCATGTTATGGAGTGGGAAGAAGAGTGAGATCAATGTCAAAATCTTCTTGATACCTCCCAGAGAAATCAGACTTTCGGAACTTCAGAAGTGGCTTATTCAGCTTTGTACCTCAAGTCTTTGCACACAGATTAATTAAACAGAACCCTGGCTATCCAGGAATGCCACAGACATTGAATGGGGAGAAGCTGAACATCTCTGAGGACCCATCTCCTCAAGAGCTATGGAAAAGTAGGAAACTGTAGTGACAGCAAGGATACCAGGAAACCTTGTCTTTAAAATTTGAGTGTAATTCTAGTTTGTACTCAGCTCATGGATGCATCATCCTCTCTCCAGAAAAGGCTAGAACAAGATTTCCTGAAATCATATACTTTGTTCAAGAGTTACCATATATTTGGGGGAAAGTGTCATTCCTAATGGCAGACCATAAAGGCACTATTTGGCAATTTACTTTTATGTGTCAATTTTGAACTTCTTCCAGGTGCTTCCTAAATATGTGTATCTGGTCTCTGTTTTATGTTTGGGTCAGAAGTTGAGGAAAGTGTAGCCCAAGGAGCTGAGGGGAAACGAAGCTACATTAGCACTGTGACTTTTAGGCCTTTGGGCAGCTATGACTCATCTGTCACCTCTGCCTGGACAGAGCATGCTCTGTTAACATCATGGTAAAGACAGCACTAAGTATGCACATTTACATATATGCATTCACATATGTCCCCCTTATAGACTACCTGAAAGCCTCCATAAGAGAATGTTTCCAGTCACTGCTCCACAGAGGAAATGGATGCTATGGGGCAGGCTCCCTGAATGCCTGGTAGAACCATATGAATTTTATGTGTATGTATGCATCAGCTTGTTTTTATTTGTTTACTAAGATAAAATTAACACAATTCAGTATTGGCCATTTTAAAGTATGTAATTCAGTGGTAGCACATTCACAATGTTGTACAACTACCAGCTCTATATATTCTGAGACAGTTTAATCACACCAAAGGAAACCCCATACATATTAAGCAGTCCCTCCCCATGAACCCCTTCCCCAGTCCATGGCAGCCACCAGTCTGCTTTCTGTTTCTATATATTTTTTTATTCTGAATATTTCATATAAATGGAATCATACAACATCTGACCTTTTGTGTCTGGCATCTTTAACTTAGTTTTCAAGGCTCAATCTTACTGTAGCATGTACCAGTACTTCATTTCTTTTTATGGCTAAATCATATTCTATTGAATAGATATATCACATTTTATCCATTCCTCAGTTTATGGACATTTGTGTTGTTTTCACTTTTCTGCTATTATGAATAATGTTACTATGAACATCATCACAGAAGTTTTCCTGTGGACATCTGTTTTCATTTCTCTTGGTTATATATATGCCTAGGAGTAAGTTGCTGGGTCGTATGGTAATTCTATGTTTAACTTTTTGGGAAACCACCATATTGTTTTCCACAGCGGCTACATCATTTTAAATTTTCACCAGCGGTGCATAAGTGTTAGAATTTCTCCACGTCCTCGCCGGCACTTGCTGTTTTCTTTTTGTAACAATAACTATCCTAATGGGTGTGAAGTGGTATCTCACTGTGGCTTTGTTTCACATCTCTCTAAGGACTGATGATGACCTTCCTTTTATGTGCATGTTGTCCATTTACATATCTAATATGGAGAAATGACCTTTCAAGTCTTTTAGTCTTTTTAAAATTGTGTTGTATTTTTTTTAATTCTGTTGAGTTCTAAGAGGTTTTTGTTTTGTTTTGTTTTTTTAATTTTAAGTTCCAGGTTACATGCGAAAGATGTGCAGCTTTGTCACATAGGTAAGCATCTGCCATGGTGATTTGCTGCACCTATCAACCCATCACCTAGGTATTAAGCCCCACAAACATTAGCTATTTATCCTGAGGCTCTCCCTTTCCCCACTCCCCACCCCAGACATGCCCCAGTGTGTGTTGTTCCCTTCCCTGTGTCCATATGTTCTCATTGTTAAGCTCTCACTTACTTATAAGTGAGAACATGTGATTTATATTCTTTCGGGTATATACCCAGTAATGAGATTGCTGAGTCAAATGGTGTTTCTGGTTCTAGGTCCTTGAGGAATCACCACCCTGTCGTCTGCAATGGTTGACCTAATTTATATTCCCACCAACAGCTGTTACAAGCATTCCTATTTCTCCACAGCCTCACCAGCATCTGTTGTTTCTCGACTTTTTAATAATCGCCATTCTGACTGACATGAGATGGTATCTCATTGTGGTTTTGATTCACATTCGTGTAAGAGTTCTCTTTTTATATATTCTAGATATAAGACCCCTATCAGATACATGATTTGAGACATTTTCCTCCCATCCTATAAGTTGTCTTTTCACTTTCTTGATAGTGTCCTTTGATACACAAAAGTTTTAGGTTTTTTATTTTTATTTTTAAGACACAGGGTCTTGCTCTGTCACCCAGGCTGGAGTGCAGTGGTGTGATCATAGCTCACTGCAGCCTCAAACTCTTGGGCCCATGAGAATTTCTCAAACTGCTGGGATTATAGGGGTAAGTTACGGTGGCCAGCCAAGTTTTCGGTTTGATAACACTCAAATTATCTATTTTTTTTATTTTGTTGCTTGTGCTTTTGGTATCTGAACTATTATCAAATCCAAGGTCATGAAGATTTACTCCTGTGTTTTTGTTCAAGAATTTTACAGTTTTAGCCTCCGTGTGCATTTAGGTATTTGACACATTTTATTTTATTTATATATATATTTTATTGCACTTTAGGTTCTGGGGTATATGTGAAGAACATGCAGGATTGTTGCATAGGTACATATATGGCAATGTGATTTGCTGCCTCCATCCCCATCACCTATATCTGGCATTACTCCCCATGTTATCCCTCCCCAACTCCCTACGCCCCACTGTCCGTCCCCTAGTCCCCCCCACCAACAGACCTCAGTTTGTGATGCTCCCCTCCCCGTGTCCATGTGTTCTCATTGTTGAACACCGATTTGGCACATTTTAAATTAATTTGGCTAATTCACTGCAATTCCACCTTAATTTTAGGATTGACATTTCCATTTCTGCAAAAATAGCCTTTTTGTTGTTGTTGTTAAGCCAGTCTCTCTCTGTCGCCCAGG
This sequence comes from Sapajus apella, assembly GCF_009761245.1. NCBI lineage: Eukaryota > Metazoa > Chordata > Mammalia > Primates > Cebidae > Sapajus > Sapajus apella. The sequence goes on from NW_022436975.1 coordinate 473,371, forward strand.
CTGGAATGCAATGGCACCATCTTGGCTCACTGCAACCTCCACCTCTCTGGTTCCAGTGATCTTCCTGCCTCAGTCTTCCAAGTAGCTGGGATACCGGCACGCACCACCATGCCCGGCTAATTCTTGTATTTTTAGAAGATAAGGGGTTTAGCCAAATTGGCCAGGTTGGTCTTAAACTCCTGATCTCAGGTGATGCCCTTTCTTGGCCTCCCGTAGTGCTAGGATTATAGGCGTGAGCCACCGCAGGTGGCCTGACCAGCCATTGGTTTTTGATAGGGATTGCATCGAATTACTATATGGCAGTATCTTATGTTAATAAGTTTTTCGGTTCATGAAGACAAGATGCCTTTCCATCTATTTAGGTCTGCTTTAATTTCTTTCAGAAATACTTTGTAGTTTTCATTATACAAGTCTTATAGTCTCTTGTTTACATTTGTTTCTGTTTTATTATTTTGATGCTATTATAAACCAGTTTGTTTCTTAATTTTCTTTTCGGATTGTTCATTGCTAGTGTATAAAAATACAACTTATAGGCTGGGCTTGGTGGCTCACGCCTGTAATCCCAGCACTTTGGGAGACTGAGGTGGGCAGGTCACAAGGTCAAGAGATCAAGACTATCCTGGCTGACATGGTGAAACCCTATCTCTAATACAAAAATTAGCTGGGCGTGGTGGCATGTGCCTATAGTCCCAGCTACTTGGGAGGCTGAGCAGGAGAAGAGCTTGAACCCAGGATGCAGAGGCTGCAGTGAGCTGAGATCACACCACTGTACTCTAGCCTGGTGGCAGAGCAAGACTCCCTCTCCAAAAAAAAAAAAAAAAAAAAGACAACTTATTTTTGTTTGTTTGTATCTTGTATCCTGCAACTTTGCTAAGTTTTTTAACTGTAACAGATTTTTGTGGATTTTTTAAAAATTTTCTGCGTAAAAGACTTTATCATCTGAGCGTAAAGACAGTTTTACTTCTTCCTTTCCAATTTTTTTGTTACTTCTTTCTTTTTCTTACTTAATTGCTGTAGCTAGAATTTCCAGTACAGCATTGAATGGAAGTAGCAAAAGCAGGAATTGTTTTGTTTCTGATCTTGGGGAGAGTTCTCATTCTTTCACCACTGAGTGTGTTAGCTGTGGAGTTTTCATCAATGCCCTGTCCCAGGTTGAGGAAGTTCCTTCTTTTCCTATTTCGTTGAGTCTTTTTTGTCATGAAATAATGTCAGATTTTGTCAAATGCCTTTCTGCATAGTATAATCACACTTGTTAAATTTTATATACTATGTAGTTAGGAATCATAGAAGTTTCTTACATACAATGATTCTTACTAGAGAATTTGTTTATAACCAAATTACTAAAATAATTGCTTTGAGTCATCAGGATATAGTACCAGTTCCATTCTACTGGATCCTTCTTTACAATGATATTCTCTGTAATGGGAATTTACAAATATGTACATATCATTAGTTTTTTTACTTAATTACTTTTAATATGCTTCTCATTTTAAAATAGTTTTAGCTTTTAAAATATTGCAAAGATAATACAAAGGGTTTCCACATACTACTTACCCAATTTCCCCTGTTGTTACATCTTACATTAATATGCCACATATGTGACAATTAATTAAGTAGTATTGTCATAATAATGTCTTGTCCTGGATGATTTGAGCTAATGTTTCCAAAACACTGACCTTAGATTACTTTATGCCATTTTGGGAATGGGAAGTACTAACTTAAAATGAATGTTGCTTCTCTGAGCTACATTGTTGGTGCTTAGCTGCTGCTCAGTTCTTGGGGTGTGCCAGAGACAAGCCCCAGTCTTCAGGGCAATGATAATCATGTCGTCAAGGCTTGCCACAGCTTTGGGTACACTACGTCCTAATAGATTTCCTTTAGGCCAAAAAATACCTTTAGTGTCAGTAAGTGAGCTGCAAAGGTTTAGTATGTTGGGCAAGGCCTTATTTTTAAAACCCACATATATTGTTTCATATAATTAAAATAGTTTGTGTGTATGTGTACATTGAGGTAAGAACAGCTGAGCAACCAACTTTTAAAGTAATCATTTTTTAGTTCTATTGGTCTTTAGCGTCATTTATGAGAACTTACAACTTAGTTTAGAAACAACATAAATGTCAAAAACAGGATACTATGCTGTCATCTAAAAATAAGGAATGTGAACAGTCTTTCTATGTTAATATGGAATGATCACCAGTATTATTATAACAAATGAACAAGGTCCAAAACAAGCACAAAGTGTGTTACCATTTGGTTAAAACAAAGGGGTACCATGGGCACTAATGTTCTTTCTATGCGTGAAATATCTTTGGAAGATACACAAGAAACTGGTAACTTTAGTTGCCCCATGGGAGAATAGGGCAGTTAGGAATAGAAGGGAGAAGTTTGAATTTTGAACCATGTGAATGGGTTACTTGTGTTAAAAAGCCTTTTGTAATGAATAATCTAAAATAGTCCTAGCCAGCTTTAAGGTTTGTTAATGATTACATTGGTTTTGGTCATGGAGCTGATCTTGTGTGCTCTGAGGTATAATTCTACACAATGAATCTCTGCATATGTCTTTTTAGGTAGTAGGATTATTCAGCTTAAAATAATTTAGATGTTTGTGTGTTTGGGGTTTTATTTTAAATGCCTTTTTGGTGTTATGGAATCATGGAATCTTAGCATTCAATTGGCCCTTAAATACTAGTTACAAATTATTAATTTACTGCTTCATCCCAGCTGCACATTTGAGCACCTCCCATGGCGGCACATTGCTCTACTGCAGCCCCCATGCAGCTCCCTTTCCTAGAAGGCTCTGCCCTATCTTGAGCCTGAACCTCTCTCCCTGGATCTTCTGCCCCTTGGAACTGACACTTCCTTTCAGGGTCATGTAGGGTCACGCAAGATCAGTCTCTTTGCTTTTTCTACCTGATACGCTGAATATGCATATCTGTATATTGCACTTTTTTGTTTTGAGGGATACAGTCTCGCTCTGTTGCCTAGGCCCAATCATGGCTTACTGCAGCCTCAATCTCCTGGGCTCAATTGATCTTCCTGCTTCAGCCTCTCAAGTAGAGGCGCTAACTCTTTATAGTGCTGAGCTTCACATTCTTCTGTGATTTTTTAATGTCTTTAAGAGCAACTCCATTAATATTATATTAGTTACAAAATAAAGAGAGATCCAAGATGGCTGATCACTAGCAGCTCGGGATTGTAGCTCCCAGTGAAAGCGCAGAGAACAAGAGGACGCCACACTTTCAGATGAATTTTTGTTGCTCACGGACCAGGAGATTCCCAGTGGAGGAGCCCCAGGGGTCACCAGCGCGACTCTTGTGGCCAGCAAGGCGCTTTTGCCGCTGCCTTGGTGTGGCGGTTCTTGGTGCAGCGTGAGAAAAGCACCATCAATCTTAACGCCACTGTTTTGGCGAATGCAGTGGGTTGCTCAGATTTTAGCACCGGGAATCAACAAGTTGGACGTCCACTCAGAAACCCAATTATAAAGACGGTAATTATAAAGACCACAGATGGATAAATCTATAACGAAGGGAAGAAACCAGCCTAAAAAGGCTGAGAATACCCAAAATCAGAACGCCTCTCCCTCTACAGGGGATCACAGTTCCTCATCAGCAACAGAACAAGGCCTGATGGAGAATGAGTGTGTTCCATTAACAGAAGCAGGCTTCAAAAGGTGGATGATAAGAAACTTCAGTGAATTAAAAGAACTTGTTCTAACCCAATGCAAAGAAACTAGGAACTTTGAAAAAAGGTTTGAGGAAATGTTAACAAGAATACACAATTTAGAGAGGAATATAAGTGAATTAATGGAGCTGTAAAACACAACACAAGAACTTCGCGAAGTATGCACAAGTTTTAACAGCCGAATCAATCAAGCAGAAGAAAAGATATCAGTGGTCGAAGACCAACTTAATGAAATAAAACGAGAAGACAAGATTAGAGAAAAAAGGATAAAAAGGAACGAGCAAAGTCTCCAAGAAATATGGGACTATGTGAAAAGACCTAATCTACGTTTGATAGGTGTACCTGAATTTGACAAAGAGAATGAATCTAAGCTGGAAAATACGCTTCAGGATATTATTCAGGAAAACTTTCCCAACCTAGCAAGGCAGGACAATATTCAACTCCAGGAAATACAGAGAACACCACAAAGATATTCCTCAAGAAGACCAACCTCAAGGCACATGATCGCCAGATTCACCAGGGTTGAAATGAAGGAGAAAATACTGAGGGCAGCCAGAGAGAAAGGTCAGGTGACCCATAAAGGGAGGCCTATCAGACTCACAGCAGATCTCTCAGCAGAAACCCTACAAGCCAGAAGAGAGTGGGGGCCAATATTCAACATCCTTAAAGAAAAGAACTTTCAACCCAGAATTTTACATCCAGCCAAACTAAACTTCATAAGCAAAGGAAAAATAAAATCTTTTGTGAACAAGCAAGCACTCAGAGATTTCATCATCACCAGACCTGCTTTACAAGAGCTTCTGAAAGAACCACTTCACATAGAAAGGAACAACCAGTATCAGCTTTTCTAAAAAATACCAAAAAGTAAAAAGCATCAACATAATCAAGAATTTATATCAACTAATGGGCAAAACAGCCAGCTAACATTAAATGGCAGTATTAAACTCACATATATTATTATTAATTCTAAATTTAAATCAACTAAATCCCCCAATCCAAAGACACAGACAGGCAAAAAAAGCCAAAACCCATTGGTATGCTGCATCCAGACCCATCTCACATGCAAGGATACACAAAGACTCAAAACAAAGGGATGGAGAAAGATTTACCAACCAAATGGAGAGCAAAAATAAATAAATAAAAAGCAGGAGTTGCAATTTTTGCCTCTGATAAAATAGACTACAAAGCAACAAAGATCATAAGAAGCAAAGAAGGATATTACATAATGATAAAAGGATCAATGCAACAAGAAGAACTAAAGATCCTAAATATATACACACCTAATACAGGAATACCCAGATATATAAGACTTATAAAGAGACTTAGACTCCCACACAATAATAGTGGGAGCCTTCAACATCAATATTAGACAGATCAATGACACAGAAAATTAACAACGATATCCAGGATTTGAACTCAGATCCGGAACAAGTAAATTTAATTAACATTTATAGAACTCTCCACTTTAAATACACAGAATATACACTCTTATCAGTACCACATCACACCTAGTTACAGGTTTAAATGAAATATTGGTTGGCTGCTTGTTTGTTATTTTCTTCCCTCATTTCTTTTTCATGTCTCTATTATTAAGCACAATTATAGGCATACCCATTTTTAGACTGCATTCTAGCCCGGGCAATAAAGCAACACCCCCATTCTCTCTCCCTCTTCCTCTTCCTCTTTCTTCCTCTCCTTCAGTTTTTTTTTTATGTATTCTTTTTTTTCTTTCTTTCTCTCTTTTTTCTTTTTTTTTTTTTCTTCTAAAAAAGAAAAAAGAGGGAGACGGTGACAAGGAGAGTAAAGAGAGGGGAGAGGCAAGAGGAAAGGGAGGAAAGAGGGGACGCATGACAGGGCTCCCTGCCCTCCCAGCCCACCTTCAGTGACCCAGGGCAAGTCCCAACACCTGCACCTCAGCCCTGCTCAATGGACAGCAGTACAAAAAAATAAAATAAAATAAATAACAATAATGTTAGCCACCTGCTCAGCACATGTATTCGATTTCCCCCACCGTGCTGCCTTTAAGGTGGAGTTGTCAAATGAAAAAGGGAATAAGGAAGAGGAAGGGAGAAAGGAGGAAGGAAGAGAAGAAAATTTGCACTGAAGATTGACCAGAAAATTCTGTGATATCATATGTGTGCTGAAGGAACACGCTATTTGTTCAGGAAGACAGAGAGGATGTATTCACACACATGCATGTGTTCTATTCTAATGGAATGCAAGCTATTAATAGAAAGTGTGCTAGCAGGATACAGAGCAAAGAATTACAGCAGTTGCCAGGAGTGGTCAAGGAAGACATTTTGAAAGACAGGGAGTTCAGCCAGGTGTTGAGAAAGGCAAGTTAAATTTCTCTGTGATAGTAACATGGGATCGTTTGGTTTTGTTTTGGTTATGAGATGAAACTCACCATTTAAACCATTTTATTTATTTATTTATTTATTTTTGAGACAGTATCTCACTTTGTCACCCAGGCTGGAGTGCAGTGGTGTGATCTTGGCTCACTACAACCTCCACGTCCTAGGTTCAAGCAATTTTCCTGCCTCAGCCTCCCAAGGAGCTGGGATAACAAGCACCCCACACCACACACAGCTAATTTTTGTATTTTTAGTAGAGATGAGGCTTCGCCATGTTGGCTAGGCTGGTCTTGAACTCCCGACCCCAGGTTATCCACCCACCTCGGCCTCCCAAAGTGCTGGGATTACAGGCATGAGCCACTGCACCTGGCCCAATTCATTGGGTTTTCTTTCTTTCTTTCTTTCTTTCTTTCTTTTTTTTTTTTTGAGACAAAGTCTTACTTTGTCACCAGGCTGCAGTGCGGTGGTGCAATCTTGGCTCACTGCAATCTCCGCCTCCCAGGTTCAAGTGAGTCCCCTGCCTCAGCCTCCCAAGTAGCTGGACTACAGGCATGTGACACCACACCCAGCTAATTTTTTGTATTTTAGTAGAGATGGAGTTTTACCATGTTGGCCAGAATGGTCTCAACCTGCTGACCTTGTGATCCACCCACCTCAGCCTCCCAAAGTGCTAGGATCACAGGCATCAGCCACGGCGCCTGGACAATTCATTGGGTTTAGTGTGTTCACATTATTATTGTAACCATCACCACTATCTAGTTCCAAATGCCTGGATCATTCGGTTTTTTTAATAATTTTTTTTTTAATAATTCCTTACATGAATCATCTTGAATAGAAAATGAAGCCCAAATGAATCATCTGGGTATGTCATGTAGTCTCTCCCTGCCTTGGCTGCCTCATCTGTAGATTGTAGATTTGGGTTATGTGATCTCTTCATCCTCTCATCTCTGTTCTTGCTTCTGTCTTATTTGATAGTGTGTGCCTATCAAATAAGACGGCCTTATTTGATGGCCTGAGTGTCTTTGAGGAAAAGGGCTATGCCCTTTCTTGCCTGTGTGTGCACATATTCATTTGCCCTAGGCCTCTCAGTGCCATCTGGCACAGAGCTGTGTGAATACAGGGCCCCCATAAATGTTTATTAGAGAAATCAAAGATGTGCTCAGTTCTAAGTTGAGTGCCTAGACCACAGTCAGATTTTCAAACTTTAAAAGTTTAAGTATGGGAGTCTGAGGCGGGCAGATCACCTGAGGACAAGAGTTCAAGACCAGCCTGGCCAACATGGTAAAACCCCGTCTCTACAAAAATACAAAAATTAGCTGGGCATGATGGTGGGTGCCTGTAGTCCCACCTACCCAGGAGGCTGAGACAGGACAATCACTTGAACCTGGGAGGCAGAGGTTGCAGTGAGCCGAGATTGCACCATTACACTCCAGCCTAGGTGACAGAGTGAGACGGAGGGAAGTCATTGCAGGTAAGACTGGAAAGGTAGATTGAGATCATGTTGCAGAGGGTTTGAGAGTTATCTTATGGGCAAACTACTGAGGCATTTGATATGATCCAAGCAGGAAGCAGAGTTGAGAGCTTGAATGTCTGGGGGAGGTGCTCAGCACTGTCAGCCCTTCAGGGAGGCCCAGCAGAGGAATGAATGCAAGAGAAGGGCTTCTTGAGTGACGGAAAAATTTGGACTTAGTGATGGTTAGGATTTAAGGAGTAAGGAAAAGAAAGATGTCTATAGATGGCTTTGAAGCTTTCAACCTCAATAACTTGGAAAATCATAGGCCTAGGGAGAGGGCATGAGAAGAATTAGACCTGAAGTCAGAGGCCCACTGCTTGAAGTAGCTCTATAGCCTGGGATGTTCCCTAAGCTGCCGGCCTCTTGGCCACAGGAGGCATAACCCTCCAATGGCTGGTTAGAGGTAAGCCTGGGCCTGAGTCAGGCCTATACTCAGGCACTGCTGACCTGACGCGGCTCTCCTTTGGTGCTTGCTTCGCCTGCTACAGCCTCACAGCTGGCTGGCTAGGGGGTGCACAGAAGGTGGAGGTAATGATAGCATGTCATGGGAAGTAGGCGCTGGGGTCCCAGGGAGATGGGGGTGACTCTAGAGTTAGCATCTGTACTGAAGATTAATGTCCCAGACACAGCATTGGCCCTGCATGGATGAGGCAAAAACCTTTTCATCTAGCAGCATAACTAATTGAATCACACTTTCAGCCTCTTCAAAAAATAAAAAAATGTCAGGTCAGCTCCCTAAATTTTCAGTTGACGTTGCAAGTAACCGCATACGTTAAAAGGCTAGGTTAGGCCAAATCTATAATATTATGAAATTATCCAGGCACCCTCTTTGCTTTATTCTTGATCATATTCACTTAACCACATCTAGAATGAAATGGAGTAGAAAAACAGTTGTGGGTGCCAGGACACCCATGTTCTTTTTGCCTCCAAGCAGTCTGACACACAAAGCCCTCCTAGTCTGTCCATCTGTGAGATGAAGATAAGAGAAATCTCCACAGGACCTTCTAGCACTAACAGTCTGGAGTTCATTAGCCATATAAAGAATTAAAATAGGATCATCTCTTTATCATTGCCTCCTCTTATAAACTAAGTCACTGAATAAGAAATAATTTACCTTTAGTAGGAATTTCTTTTTTCTTTCTTTGCTTTATACCTCCAATCAAAGGTTCAATTCAAGTATCTTTCTCTTTTTTTTTTTTTTTTTTTTTTTTTTTGAGATGGAGTCTCGCTCTGTCACCCAGGCTGGAATGCAGTGGTGTGATCTCGGCTCACTGCAACCTCTGCCTCCTGGGTTCAAGTGATTCTCCTGCCTCAGCCTCCTGAGTAGCTGGGACTACAGGTGTGTGCCACCACCCCCAGCTGATTTTTGTATTTTTAGTAGAGACGGGGTTTCACCATGTTGGTCAGGCTGGTCTGGAACTCCTGACTTCATGATCCGCCCACCTCAGCCTCCCAAAGTCCTAGGATTACAGGCGTGAGCCACCGTGCCCAGCCAGGAATTTCTGATGTCACAAAAGAAATGATTTGCCTTTACCTAAGAACTTTAAATATTTAAGTCATCAATATTAATTGATATTAATATTAATTGAATATTAATTAAGGCATTAATTTATCTCAGATATAATTATGTATTTCCATAAGAAAAACCAGAGTGCTGTAAGTGTGTATATGTGTTTAAGAAATTGCTCAAGGTACTCTGTCTCTGTTTTTGAAAACTTTCTCTGCCTTCTCTGTGTTATAAAACTAAATCTAGACTGGAAAATTTGGCTTTGTGCACTGACAGATCATGTGATTCCTCTCCCTGGCCCCCAGCACCCCCATCAGTGCTCAGCGAGTCCCCTGCACACTCTGTTCAGTAAACAACTTTAGAGAACCAGACCCGCCGGTTCATTCACTGAGAGCATTTGGAAAGGACTGTCTTTGTGCAGCCTTGACGTACTGGCCAGAGTGGAAAGGAGAAGTTAGCATTTGTGTTTTCATTAGTTCTTTTTATAGCAGTGGACCAGCTGGAGCTGGTTAACACTAGCCTGAACTGCCTAGTAGTGTACAGGTCTCTTACGCAGGATGAAGGGCTTCTGATGAAAACAGATTTTGTTACTCATGATACCACTGACTGTGTTTACATGAACTCACTCATTCTGTCATGGGATGTGATTTAGCATGGCTCCATTAAAATACAGGAACTCCCTGGGTGCTATTCAGATCCATCCTTAAAAACAAACAAGAGACTCAAAAATATAGATGGCTTTCCCTATTAAAGTAGCCATCCTTCCACAGAGCATGCTTCCTTAGATGATGCTTTTAAAGAAAGCTAGATTTTTGCTACTCAGGATATTTTCCCCATAGTGTTTTAAAAATTGTGTAGAGAAGGTTGTTTTTCCTCCAGCCACAGCAAGGAATCATCATCTTATGGGGATAGAGAATAATTTAGCCAACCATTTCTGGCAAAGTTAAACAGAATTGTTCACGTTTTCATGGGTAGAGCTCTGACTAAAGGCAAAAATTAACCATTTTAAGAATCATTAGTTTAGGATACATTAATGTAAATTGAGCATTCCTAATCCAAAATCCAAAACTTGTTGAGTACCAGCATGAGTGGCAAAATAGTGACGCCTCTGCTTTCTGATGAGTCAGTGTACAAAAACTTTGTTTCATGTACAAAATTATTTAAAATATAAATAAAATGTATAAAATTACCTTTGGGCTCTATGTATAAAGTGTATATGAAACATGAATGTTGTGTTTAGCCTTGGGTCCCATCCACAAGATATCTTATTATGTCTAGGCAAATATGTTAAAATCTGAAAAAAAAAATCCAGTCCCAAGCAGTTTGGGTAAGAGACACTCAACCTGTATGTATCATGAGTACACATATACTCACTTCTAGCAAAATGGAAATGGGAGATAAGAAACATTGAATGGAGAATGTTTGTTGGGTTTGGTGTGGCTTGTTTTGGGATTAAAGTATAAACCAATTTAGCCAATATTCTGAAGTAGCTAAAAATCTGTAGGACTCAGTTACTTTCTGGATCAGTCTCATTGGAAATTAGAAAATATATCCTCCATTTAAACTTAATTTATTTGCAAAAATGAGTTTAGGGCCTTTGAAAAGTGCTAAATGATTAAGTTGTAAAAATGTAAGAGCTGAGATTCTTTCCTCTTCAGCAGCTATTAGAAGAGATACAGGCATCTCTCACAGTTTAGCTAGATCACTTAAGGAAAAGTTTTGTTTGATTCTTCCTGATGCTTTCTTTTCCCCCAGAATAAGGTAGACAGTATTAGGGATTTAGTAATTATATATGTTAGGATGGTAGTAGGGACTCAATTGTCATCCACCTCACAGGATTGTTTGGTAGATTGAGATAACACAGATACACCCAGTGAGATGCTGGGCACCCAGTAGGTCTGGATTTGGGGGGTTTTATTTTGTTTATACATAGCAGGTTTTGGCAAACATATTATTTTAGGCTTGGGGCCCATACCATAATCTGAAAGCATCAGTCTGAAACATTGAAAGCAGCCGCAGACAATAATACCCAGATAGATGAATGTGGCTGTGTGCCAGTAAAACTTTATGTACAAAGGGCCAGGTGCCGTGGCTCATGCCTGTAATCCCAGCACTTTAGGAGGCCAAAGCAGGTGGATCACCTGATGTCAGGAGTTCGAGACCAGCCTGGCCAACATAGTGAAACCCCTCTCTACTAAAGATACAAAAATTAGCTGGGTGTGGCAACGCAAACCTGTAATCCTAGCTACCTGGGAGGCTGAGGCAGGAGAATCACTTGAACCCAGGAAGGTGGAAGTTGCAGTGAGCTGAGGTGGTGCTACTGCACTCCATCCTGGGTGACAGAGTGAGACTCTGTCTCAAAAAAAGAAACTATGTATAAAAATAAGGGATAGGCACAATCTGGCCCACAGGCCATAATTTGCCAACCTCTGATCCATACAAATAGGTAAATTTTGTTATGTCTGGTATTTCCCTTGACCTTTCTTCAAGGGATAAAAGAGAATTTTCAGCCACTGTTTTACTCCAGTTCCAAGCTCCCACACTGCACATCAAAATAATACTTGAAGGTATAAATATGTGCTTATATATTTTGAACTGCATACAAAAAAGTATATAAAATTGCAGTGTTGGGCCGGGCGCGGTGGCTCACGCCTGTAATCCCAGCACTTTGGGAGGTCGAGGCGGGTGGATCACGAGGTCAAGAGATCGAGACCATCCTGGTCAACATGGTGAAACCCCGTCTCTACTAAAAATACAAAAAATCAGCTGGGCATGGTGGTGCGCGCCTGTAATCCCAGCTACTCAGGAGGCTGAGGCAGGAGAATTGCCTGAACCCAGGAAGCGGAGGTTGCGGTAAGCCGAGATCGCGCCATTGCACTCCAGCCTGGGTTACAAGAGCGAAACTCCGTCTCAAAAAAAAAAAAAAAATTGCAGTGTTGAATGTATTCATATGTTAATTTTTAGATAAAATAGTTTCTATCACATGAGGTAAAATTATGTGACAGTTTGAAATGTCAAGTTTTCTCAACATACTTTGTCTCAAATATGTTACATTACAAAATAATATAGGTAGCAAATTGAATTTTTGAACCAAGATAAAAATTAAAACCCTTATACCAGATTTATTGTTCACAAGTGAAAGAAGGAACACTGGGGAAAATAGAATAGCCTAAGGAGGAAAAACATGTAGAATATAATGAAAGCAATATTTAATGTAAACACGAAAAGAGCAATAGAGGGGAGTGGAAAAGCATCCAGGATTTGTCATTAAAAGTTCTAAATTCCAGTGCCAGCTCGGTCTCCACAGGCTTGTGATGGGGGCAACTTGCTCTGAGCTTTAGTTTTCCCAGTACTGAGTAGACAGAATAATATACTTTATACATGTTATTTTAGAGAGTTAAAGAGATGTGTGAAGTGCTTTGCCCTCAAACTTTCCATTGCTATAAATACTATTGTTTACTACTGTAACAGATGCACTTCCCTGCATCCATCCTGGGTGATCTGAAGCTGCCTTCTGAGAAGTGTAGTTGGCCTTTCCAGGGCAGCAGGATTTAAGAGGACCTATAGCTTATCCACACATTCATCTTGGCTGTCATCCCAGCCTTTACAGGTGTGCATAGGTCAAATGTTCTAACTCCTTACTCAGAAAATACCATGTGACCTGTAGCCCCCTATGATCTTCCAAGGCACCTGTTGACTTAAAAAAGTAAAAGTTACAACCACTAGGCGGAAGTCACAGTACCCCGTCACACTGAATTCCAGGCCGTTTTAAAGGGCAAGCTGCAGAATATGAGAGCAAGAACCCAACAATAGCCCCCAGCACCCTGAGGGGCAGGCAGAGGCCAGGATGAGGGCTTTGGAGGGCAGGCAGAGGCCAGGATGAGGGAGACAGCGGAGACAGCAGTGAAGAGGCTGAGGCTTTCATCTCTGACCACTCCCAAAGATCACACAGGCACTGGATGGTAGAGGCAGGAAGTAAGCCCTTTCTCTTTCCAAGCCTGCCCTGCCTCAGGCAACCCAATGATTCTCTGACTCTGAAGTGGGCAGAGGGGCACCCTAGACCGAGACTTGTGACTACCCCAAGGCTTTGTAACAATGGGGAGAAGAAAGACTGCAGTCTTTAGTTTTAGACTTTGCATTCTCTATGCCCTCAGTTATAACAATAGATTTTTAGAAAAATCTGTCTTAGGGTCAGTTTTACAGTTCTTCAAAGTAAGAACTGAGGCTTTTGTTCAGTCAAGTGTGTCTTTCCTCCTGGTGGTTGCATATGGCATGCATTAATAAATGAATTCTAAAACCACACAAATATTACTGAATATGTTCAAACTAAAAAGCAACACAGAAATGTACTGGATTTATGAATCATCACAATAAATATGTCAGAAAATGGTGAAAGCAGAAGTTTGTGTCTCTAAAACAGATTTGGATTTTACTTATTTGGGACATATTAAAAAGGAATGAAGAGTTTATAAAGAACTCTTACGTGACTCTTCAAAGAGTTCACTATTCACCAGAAATTCAGAGAATCAACATACAAATTATAATTGTAGCTTATTTTCTAGAAGGCCAGTGAAATACAGCTCCTTAATTTATAATGAAATTTACTTTCTAATATGCTAAGTCTTTCTAATGAGACCAACATTTAGAATGCAGCCCTTACCTCAGGATGATCTGAGAAAACCAAAAGTCCAACTGTTTTATTGCTATAGATCAGTTAGGTGATGATAACTATGAGCATTTATAATAATATTTTTAAATTGGCCCTGCGAGGCTTGAAGACATAGAACTGAATGTACTGCCAGATATTTTTTGCAGGAGTCACAGATGTAAAAGAGAATTCTGTACACGCATCCCCCTCCCCAGCACCCAAAAGGAACATATTTTCAGTTAAACCCTCTGGAATGGACTATTTTTAGAGAAATGGTGTAGGGGAGGGGTGGCTAGGAAACATGTTCTTCACAACCTTTTTCATTATGTACTACAAAAAAATTAATTTACATTTTAATTTAATCATGACTTGTGCTATACTGTGGTTCACCCTACTGAGAATGAAATACTGAGTTGAACTACCATTCCATCTTCTTCAAACAAACTGCAAAGTTTCGCCTACTCTGAAATTTGAGAGTTGACACGTGGTACCTAGGCCTGGGCTAGGCTTGGCAAAACTCAAAATACAAGCAACATTGCTCAACATCACACCCTTTCACTGCACTCACAGCCCATCTTGTGTATAAAACAATGTGACAGCCTGGCTCATTAGTATTTTTCATGTAATTTTAAATGATAAAATCAATATAGTACCATTATAGGTTTCAAAATCTGCAAAAGTAGAAAAATTATTCTAATTCTACTTCCCATATAATTATTTTGCATATTCTAGTCTGTTTTATAATATTTATTTTAAGTTGAAATCATGAAACAACATTTTTTTATTCTTAGCCAGAGAATATCAGGAAGCTCTAATGGTCCTTACTCCCACTGTGCAGCATTTCAATTTCACTTTACATACTCAGAGGAAAAGAAGGCAGCTTGGTTGAGAAACTACATATCCCAAGTGCCTGTTTTTTGTCTTTTGTTTAGTCCTTTTTTTTTTTTTTTTTTTTTTTTGAGGAACTAATGAATAAAGCACACAAAATCCCCGAGCAGTAGCTGGCTTTCAGGGGCACCCTGCACAGCACTTGTGGAGAAGACAGTCTCTCCAGGGTTGGGTGAGTTCCCCATTGCTCAGAGGAATGAGCAGTGGGCCTGCAACAGAAGCTCCCAGGCTGAGCTGGAACTTGAAACCAGGTCTGTCTGCCTCTGCACCTTCAAGCCAACAAGGGCATAGGGCAATTTGCCTTTATAAACATAGCATCCAAGTTATTTCACATTCTATGCTCAGTAGAACAGTGATCATTTAGAAACACTGGTAACAGCATAAAAACAATTATTCTCATTCACTGTAATGGAAACCACACTAGTACAGAGAAGTGAAAAATACAAGTAATATTTTCATTTGAGACATGAGCATTTATCTGTCAGCCTCACTTGTGAGGAACCTGGCAGTGTCTGTAATCAGGAGTTAGGAAAATTAATATTATTTGCATATTATTTATTGATGTGTAGAAAATATTTATAAACAAAAAGCCAGTGATCTGAGACTCTGATGAAGGAAGGAAGTCAATGAAAATGTCACCTCCTGCTTTTGTTGACTGTGTGGGTAGCCAGGAAAGGACTACAGTCTTCTGCATAGGAGGATGGCAGCAGAAGCACCAGGGCTCTGAACCAAGGACAATGTTCTTATCTGCTGCTGTTGGGCCTCCAGGCCATGTCACCTGATGTGTATGAGAGGATATAGAAAGATTCAGGTTTTTTCTTTTTGAAGACTAGATATAGAAATGATTGAGGGGGAAAAAAAAAAAAAAGCAACATGGTGGCTTTGGGAGGCCAGGGCAGGAGGATTGCTTGAGTTAAGGAGTTCAAGACCAACTTGGGCAGACACTCAGGAAGTGGGGTGGGAGATACTGTTTAATGACTGCATTCCTCATCACCTTCAGTTAATGTTTATTAGGCATTTTCATTATGTACTATAAAAAATATATACTCAAAGTACAGGGCAGTATTATGGCTTGAAAAAAATAATGCATTTAATAAGTTAAAATTAACCTTGAGGCTGAGCGTGGTGGCTCTCGCCTATAATCCCAACACTTTGGGAGGCTGACATGGGCAGATTGCTTGAGCCCAGGGGTTCAAGACCAGCCTGGGCAACATGGCAAAACCTTTCTCTACCAAAAATACAAAAAAATTAGCTTGGCCTGGTGGTGCATGCCTATAGTGCCAGCTACTCTGGAGGCTAAGGCAGTTGGATGGATTGAGCCCAAGAGGTTGAGTCTGCAGTGAGCCAATCTTGGGCCACTGTACCCCAGCCTGGGTGACAAAGTGAGACCCTGTCTCCAAAAAAGGAAAGAATAACCTTGAGTCCTCTCTAGTTAGATCCTCAATGCAACTTTAAAAACAATGAAAAAAGAACTTTTTCAAATACAAAAGTGAGGAAGGAAACTTAATATTTTGACTTACTGTATTCCTCCAGAGAAAAACCTCCACTCTTTAGAGACCCTGAAATTAGTAAGGGTATTCATTAAAGCTATGTGTTTTTTTAGCATCATGCACTGCCCAGGATCCAGAGCACAGCCTGCTCACCGGGCCCGGGCCTGGCTGTGGTATCCCTGCCCGCTGTGGTACCCCTGCCCACCGTGGCTGAGTGGAAGGGCAAGCTGTCGTTGAGCAGTGCAACCTCCTTCCCTGGCTCAGAGCCTGTACCTACACTGTCCTCGCACACCTTGGCCAGGCAACCTTTGCTGACTTAGCCTCCACAGAAATGAATGGAGAATTTAACAGCTGGAGAAAGTTTTTCATCCTCCAGATTTCACCAGTGAATCTCCTATATATCTGGCTATAATGATTAATCACCTGGCCCCAGTAAAGCATTTGTATGATCAAGTAACACTTTTCTTGAGAGTGGAGTCCTAAAGTTTGCTGTGTTGTGTTAAAAGAACTATGGGTTGGGGGAAAGGGAAATGGTTAATGGATCCAAAAATATAGTTAAATAGGCTGAGTGTGGTGGTTCAGGCCTGTAATCCCAGCACTTTGGGAGGCCAAGGTGGGTGGATCACTTGAGGTCAGGAGTTCAAGATCAGCCTATCCAACATGGTGAAATCCTGTCTCTACTAAAAATATAAAAATTAGCCCGTTGTGCTGGCCCACACCTGTAATCCCAGGTACCTGGGAGGCTGAGGCACGATAATCACTTGAACCTGGGAGGCAGAGGTTGCAGTGAGCTGAGATCGTGCCACTGCACTCCAGTCTGGGTGACAGAGCAAGACTCTGTCTCAAAAAAAAAAAAAAAAAATAACCAAAAGAGTAAATTGTCTTGTTTGTAACATAAAGAAGGGATAAATGCTTGAGGGGATGAATACCCCATTTGCCCTGATGTGATTATTAAGCATTGTATGCCTGTATCAAAATATCTCATGTACTCCCATAAATATGTATACCTACTATGTACCCTCAAAAAATTTAAACATAAATAAAAGAACTGTGGAAGAACTATAATCAACCATCAAAAAACAGATTACCCTGGCCAGGTGCAGTGGCACCTGTAGTCCCATGTATCAGGAGGCTGAGGTCAGAGAATCACTTGAAGCAGGAGTTTCAGTCTGCAGTTCGCTATGGTCGTGCCTATGAATAGGCAATGCATTCCAGCTGGCACAATATAGCAAGACACTGTCTCTAAAAAGAAATAGAAAAGAACAAATCACCCTAAGAAGAGGATATTTGCGTGAAAGTGCTTCTGACCTCTGGGAGGAAGGAGAAAGCTGATGTGCTTACCTGCTTCTCAGTGGGTGAAAATTGGGCAGATATACATGTTGGCTTTCTGTGTAGCCTTGGATAAGAAAACCCACCCACAAAGGTAACTATTTCCTTATATGTAGAGAACATTAGTCAGAAAAGCTTTCTAGTAATTTGCGAATGCTTTACAGTCATGGCTCACTGTATTGTGCTTCACTTTACTGCACTTGCAAATAGACCTCTTTTTGCTACTTGAAGGTTCATGGCAACCCTGTGTCAAGCAATTCTATCAGTGTCATTTTTCCAACAGCATATGTTCTCCTCATGTCTCTGTATCACATTTTGGCAATTCTCACAATAGTTCAAATCTCTTCATTATTATTATCTATTATGATGATCTGTGGTCAGTGATCTTTTATGTTGCTATTGTAATTGTTTCAGGGCACCACCAACCACAGCTATATTAGAGGGCAAATTTAATCAGCAAATGTATGTGTTCTGATTCCTCTACCAACTGGCTGTTCCTCCATCTCTCTCCCTCTTTTGTGGCCTCCCTATTCCCTGAGACACAACAGTATTGAATTAGACAAGTCAGTAAGCCTCCAGTGGCCTCAAAGTGTTCAAGTGAAAGGAAGAGTTGCACATCTCTCACTATACATAAAAAACTGGAATTTATTAAGCTTAGTGAGGAAGGCATGTCAAAAGCCAAGACAGATCAAAAGCTACACCTTTGCATTAAACAGCCAAGTTGTGACTGCAAAGCAAAAGTTCTTGAAGGAAATTAAAAGTGCTTCTCCAGTGAATGCATAAATGATAAGAAAGCAAAACAGCCTTATTGCTAATATGAAAAAAGTTTTAGTGGTCTGGATAGAAGATAAAACCAGCTGTAACGTTCCCGTAAGCCAAAGCCTAAACCAGAGCAAGACCCTGACTGTCTTCAATTCTGTGAAGGTTAAGAGAGGTAAGGACACTTTAGGAGAAAAGTATGAAGCCAGCAGAAGTTGGCTTATGACGTTTAAGGAAAGAAGCCGTCTCCATGACATTAAAATGCAGGATAAAGCAGCAAGTGCTGATAGAGAAGCAGGAACAAGTTATCCGGAAGACCTAGCTAAGCTATTTGATGAAGATGGCCACAGTTAACTTTGATGAAGATGGCCACAGTTAACAAAAGATTTTCAGTGCAGATGAAACAGACTTCTGTTGGAAGAAAATGGCATCTAGAACTTGCATAGCTAGAGAGGAGAAGTCAATACCTGGCATCAAAGCTTCAAAGGACAGGCTCACTCTTTTGTTAGTAGCTAATATAGCTGGTGACTTTAAGTTAAGCTAATACCCATTTACTATTCGAAAAATCCTAGGGACCTTAAGAATTATGTTAAATTGGGCTGGGCATAAATGGCCCATGCCTGTAATGCCAGAACTTTGGGAGGCTGAGGAAGGACACTCTCTTAAGGCCAGGAGTTCAAGAGCAGCCTGAGCCACATAGTGAGACTACATCTCTACAAAAAATTTTTAAAACTGGCCAGGCCTCATGTTGTGTACCTGTAGTCCCAGCTGTTCAGAAGGCTAAGGCAAGGGGATCACTTGAGCCCATGAGTTTGAGTCAGTGAGCTGTGATTGTGCCACTGCACTCCAGCCTCAGTGAGAGTGAGACCCTGTCTCTAAAAAAACAACAATAATGATAATGTTAAGTCTTCTCAGCCTGTGCTCTATAAATGGAAGAACAAAGCCTGGATGCCCTCACACCTTTTCATAGCATGGTTTACTGAATATTTTAAGCCAACTGTTGAGACCTACTGCTCAGAAAAAAAGAAAAAAAAAGATTCCTTTCAAAATGTTACTGCTCACTGACAGTGTACCTGGTCACTCAAGAGTTTTGATGATGTCCAGAGAGATGAATGTTGTTTCATGCCTATTAACACAACATTCATTCTGCAGCCCATGGATTAAGGAGTAATTGAAGAAATGTATTTTTTAAGGCTGTATCTGCTATAGATAATGATTCTTCTGATGGATCTGGGTAAATTGAAAACCTTCCAGAAAGAATTCACCATTCTCAACGCTATTAGAAACATTCATTGCAACCATAAAAAAAGAACAAAATAGTATCCTTTGCAGTAACATGAATGCAGCTGGAGGACATTATCCTAAACAAATTAATAAATGTAGTTTAAAAAACACATTTATGATTAATGGGAGGAGGTCAAAATCTCAATGTTAGTAGGAGTTTGTAAGTTGATTCCAACCTTCATGAATGACTTTGAGGGGTTCTGGACTTCAGTGGAGGAAGTAATGTGGTAGAATATCAAGAAAACTAGAAGCGGAGCCTAAGATGTGACTAAATTGCTGCAATCTCATGATAAAATTCGAATGGGATGAGGAGTTACTTGTTATGGATGAGCAAAAAAAGTGATTAAGATGGAATCTACTCCTGGTGAACATACTGTGAACATTGTTGAAATTACAATACAGGATTTAGAATATTCTGTAAACATACGTGATAAAGCAGAGGCAGGGTTGGAGAGGATTGAGTCCCATATTGGAAGAAGTTCTACTGTGGTTAAAATGTTATCAAACAGTATCACGTGCTATAGAAAAATTCTTCATGAAAGAGAGTTAGTCATCTCAGCAAACGTCATTGTTGTCTTATTTTAAGAAATTGCCACTGCCACCCCAGACTTCAGCAACCACCACCTGACCAGTCAGCAGCCATCAACATTGAGGCAAGACCCTCTATGAGTAAAAAGATTATGAATCACTGAAGGCTCAGATGGTTGTTGGCATTTTTTAGCAATAAAGTGTTTCTTATGGTACGTACTCTTTTAAGACATGTTATTGCACACTTAGTAGACTATAGTATAGTGTAAAAATAACTTTTATATGCACTGGGAAGCCAAAAAATGTGTGTGATTTACCTTTTTGTGATACTTGCTTCATTGCAGTGGTCAAACGCACAGTATCCCCAAGGTATGCCTGTACTAAGAAATGAGATTGTTGGCTTAGCAAGGTGGCTCATGCCTGTAATCCCAGCACTTTGGGTGGCTAAGGCTGGAGGATCACTTAAGCCCAGGAATTCAAGACAGTGTGGGCAACATAGGGAGACCACATCTCTAAGTAAAAAATAATTAGCTGGGTGTGGTAGCATGAGCCTCTGCTAATTGGGGGCTGAGGTGGAAGGATCATTGAGCCTGGGAGTTCAAGACTGTAGTGAGCCATGATCGCACCACTGCACTCCAGCCTAAGCAAGAGAGCAAAACCCTGTCTAAAAAAAAAGAAAAAAAAAAGATTATCTAAAATTGCAGCTATTTGGAAATATTCACAGTGACATAATAGTAAGATAATTATGCCTGTCATGAGAGTACTGTTCCTTCCAAGGGTATTGATTACCAAATCTCAACCAGGGGCCTCACCAGTAGGGTGAGGGACCCTGGAATTGACAGACATTCACCATTGTCTACATAGACTTAAATAATATGTCTAACGCAAATATACTCTACTTTTGTAAGCACATAGTTGTGATTTTTTTAATCAACTGAAGTATGTACTTTATTCACATTTACTTAGTGTTTACCTAGTGTTACCTAATTCTGTTCCAGGATCCCATTCAGGACACCACATTATATTCAGTTGCTATGTCTCCTCAGGCTCCCCTTGGCTGTGACAGCTTTTTAGGCTTCTCTTTTATGACCTTAACAGTTTTGAGGAATGTAAGGTATTGTGTAGAATCTCCTTAACTGGGCCGGGTGCAGTGGCTCACACCTGCAATTCCAGGAGTTTGGGAGGTTGAGGCAGATGGATCACTTGAGGCCCAGAGTTCAAGACTATCCTGGCCAACATGGTGAAATCCCATTTCTAAAATACAAAAATGGGCATGGTGGTGCGCACCTGTAGTCCCAGCTACTCGGGAGACTGAGGAGCGAGAATTGCTTGAACCCAGGAGGTGGAGCTGAGATCATGCCACTGCACTCCAGCCTGGGCAACAGTGCAAGAGTTTGTCTCAAAAAAGAAAAAAATCTCCTTAACTGGAATTTGTCTGATTTATTATACATGATGAGACTAGAGTTATGTGAGTTATGTGTTCTTAGGAAGAAGACCGCAGGATAAAGTACAGTTTTCATCATGTCATATCCAGTGTACACACTGTCAACAAGAGTACCTGTCATTGATGCTGACCTTGATCACCTGGCTAAGGTAGTATTTGTCAGGTTTCTGCGCTGTGACATTACTGTACTTTTTCTCCTCCTTTCCATCCTGAAGTCTTTGGAAGGAAGCCATCATGCACAACGCACACCTAAGGAACAGAGAACTCTGCTCCCCTTCTGTGATGGTGGAGCAGTTACTTGGAATTACTCTGCATGGGAGATTCATCTCTTCTCCTCTACTTTTTATTTTAATTATTTATATCACTATGAACTTGTACCTATTTACTTTATACTTTCAGTTATAATCCAATACTATTTTATTTATTTTATTGCTCAGATTGCTCCAGATTTTTTCCCTCGGAGTTCTTTCAGTTGATGTCTGTATCCCTTTGATATACTCCCATAATTGTGAGTGTTCTGTTTTGTTTTGAGTACTTCTTTACTTTCTGGCACTGTAAGATGTTCTAGGCTCATCTTATATATTTTCTGCCCTCATCCTGAAATCAATCATTTTTCCAAGGAGCCCTGGCTCCTTTTTTTGAAGAATGTTACTAGATACCAAGAGGTACAAGAAGATGAAGAGAATACAAGTGCATTTTACTTATTTATTTACTTATTTGAAAAAGAGATGGGGTCTTACTGTTGCCCAGGCTGGTCAAACTTCTGAACTCAAGGGATTCTCTTGCCTCAGCCTCCCAAAGTTCTGGGATTAGAGGCATAAGCCACCACACCCAGCCCAAACGCATTTTAAAGCATAGAGTTGATACTAGCATTCATAGTCATGGCCAGAGAGAGGCTTTAGAAGTATGAATGCTCTGTTGTGGAATGTTTGATAGCTCTTGCCACTAGGAGAGCTTCCGTAGCCCCAGGAAAAGGTCCTTTTCTCAAAACTGATGTATAGACAAGCTTTATTTAGTTGTTTACTCATTTGCCATTTCTTTCCTGTCACTTAGTTTTCAGTATCACTGACACCCTAACTCTCCATAGACAATACCTTTTATCATCTACTGCCTTCATGAAGTATTTCTGGAGGAGATAGTGCGAGGACTTCTGTCTGTCAGCCTCAGTAACTCCCTGTGCCTCTCCGGATTGCCGGATTGCCGGTGGGCCTCTCTCTTCCTGTATCTCCTCTGCAGGCTTCTTAACTACATGCCAGCGTTATCACATACTTAAATCACTTCAGGATATCATATGCATGAAAGGTTTATATTCAAAATAAGGCTCTCTAGATGATTTACCATTCTTTTTATGAGTCTCTGGTGCCTAGATGCCATGGTTTCTATGATCTGTGATGATGGTATTGAAAGAATGTACATTCTCAAATACTTCTTAAAATATTGTTTGGCCAGATAGAAAGTAGGTATTTTAACTACTGGTTGTCAAATAGTAAAAGCTTTCTTTTAGCCTTAGAATTTCTGTTTTTATAAAAATTTGGTATGCTAGCTAAGAAGTGTTCTATTTATGGTTGTCTTTGGTGAAATGGCACTAACAGTACACAGGAGGGAAGATGGTATCATCCAGGTGTGCTCGTTTGTTATGTGTGAGGCTCCCATAGCGAAGTTCTGTAGTTCTTCACACAGCATAAATGTTTTGTTGCGTAAGTCATAACAATGAATATATATTAAAAGACCTCAGTGCTGCAAATTAATTAAGTCTGTTCTCTAGAGATTTCGAGACTAGGTAAGTGAAATGGTTCACTCCTAATTTCACTTGTCTCTTAAAGACATACATTATTTCCAGACAAAAATGGACACCAAATTGTAAGATTTGTTCATGATTTTGTTTTTGACTTTTAGTTGTAGTTGTTGATTTATCTAGGGAAGAATGTTTAGCGTTCCTTTACCCTGTAACTTCACTTCCACATATCAAATATTGGATGTGGAATCTTCATACTTGACTACATGTTGAATGTGTCAGGCTCAGTGACGAATCTGTTCTGTCCAACTTCAACAGGCGATGTATTGACCAGGCGCAGGGGCTACAGCCTTTTAGCCTAGCACTTTGGGAGGCTGAGACAGGTGGATCACTTGAGGTCAGTAGTTCAAGACCAGCCTGGCCAATATGGTGAAACCCCATCTCTACTAAAAATGCAAAAATTGGCCAGGTCTGTTGTTGTACGCCTGTAGTCCCAGCTACTCAGAAGGCTGAGGCAGGAGAATTGCTTGAACCTGGGAGGCAGAGGTTGCAGTGAAGCAAGCCCATGCCATTGCACTCCAGCCTGGGTGAAGAAAGAGAGAGAGACAGAGAGAGAGAAAGAGAGAGAGAGATTGATTTATTAATGGATTTTAAGTGGCTTTAAGCAACACTGAAGAGTCAGGCTACCGTGGGAGCTGCTGCCTCTTCAATTAATACAACCGGAAATATGGCAGCCCGTTCACCTGCATCCCCAGAGCCACAGCCGACAGCAGGGAACTGCATGACCCCGAAGCTTTGCCTTCCAGCTTTCAAACCACTTAGTGTGGGCTGCGAGCTGAATCAATACACTAGATGCCCTATTCCTGCCTTTTAATGCTGCAGAGCTATTGGCCAACACCCTGAGATCTCTGTTAATGTTATACCTGCTGGCAGAAGTAGTACAGTCAGGCTCTCTGCTCTGATTGACAGGTCACACGGGAACCTGAGATGGGTAGAGTTTGCTTTCCAGGCCCTGGAGTTAGGAAGGCCCATAGAAGGCATTGGACTCCTTTGTATTCACCAAAACAGTTAGAAAGAACTCTGAGGAAGAGAGAAGTAAAAACATATGAACAAAGCAGAGAATAACTACAAAGTCCCACAGTCCTAAAATTTCATTTTAGAATGCCGTTAGCTGTGGAATATGGAATATAAAATGATAGAGGGCAGGGTGAGGAAAAAAATGTTTTGTCCTTTAACTTAATGTTTTATCTTTTTAAAAGAATTCAAAGTCCAAATATTTTTATATGTATTACTTGGTAATAAGTATTAAAAGTATGAAACTTTATGCTATGGACTACAACCATTAAGCTGTGATTTTTTTTTTTTTTTTGAGATGGAGTCTTGCTCTCTCACCTAGGCTGGAGTGTAGAGATGTGATTTTGGCTCACCTCTGCCTCCAAGGTTCAAGCAATTCTCCTGCCTCAGCCTCCCGAGTAGCTGGGACTACAGGCACACACTGCCACACCCAGCTTGTTTTTTATATTTTAGTAGAGACGGGGTTTCATCATGCTGCACAGGCTGGTCTCAAACTCCTGAGCTCAGGCAATCCACCCACTTCATCTTTCCAAAGTTCTGGGATTGCAAGCATGAGCTACCGCACCTGACCGAGCTGTGATTTTTAAAAGGAAATTTTTAATTAGATGCTGAAAAGGGGCTTGCATATTTGAGGTACACTTTAAAATATTTTTAAATAAGCAAATCTTAATGCAAATAGACATTGCAAACACTAAGAAATAAATAAGACTAGTTAATTTTTAATTTCATTTTATTTAGAGACAAGATCTCACTGTCACCCAGACTGGAGTTCAGTGACATGATCATAGCCCACAGCACCTTCCAACCCCTGTCCTCACTCCATCCTCCCACCTTGGCCTCCCAAAGCACTGGTGTCACAGTGTGAGCCACTGTGCCCAGCCAGACTAATCAATTTTGACTTTTCTGTGTACTACTTGCTATATCCAAGCATGAACTTGTGTTACTTTTAAATATTTTTTATTTCTGTAACGTAAGATGTGTTATGCATTCATTCCTGTTTTACATCTCAAACAAGATTCAATTCAGTGCATTTATTTGAGTGTCTACTATAGGTGAGACTTTTAAAACAGTATAGCCATTACAAATATACGTTAATGATAGTGAGTAGTAAGTGCTTAAAGTAATAATGCTAAGGCCTTAATAGTTCTTGAGCCGGGTACAGTGGCTCACGCCTATAATCCCAGTGCTTTGGGAGGCCAAGGCAGATGGATCACGAGGTCAAGAGATCAAGACCATCCTGGTCAACATGGTGAAACCTCGTCTCTACTAAAAATACAAAAATTAGCTGGGCATGGTGGCACACACCTGTAGTCCCAGCTACTTGGGATGCTGAGGCAGGATAATTGCTCGAACCCAGGAGGTGGAGGTTGCGGTGAGCCGAGATCGCACCATTGCACTCCAGCCTGGGTAAGAAGAGCAAAACTCTGTCTCAAAAAAAAAAAAAAATAGTTCTTGAAACTTGAGTAAGAAGTAATGGTTCTAACACAAGCATGAAGGAATGCTACATGTGGCTGGAGTGCTGCTGGACATCCCTGCAGCCTCTCAAGGGAGGAGGATGAACACAGGAGGGATGGACCAAGTGAAATTGGGGAACTTGGCCACTCACTGTCTGACACAAAAGCCCAGCTGACTGTTGTAGCTTACTCAGCCCAGCATGTGTAAGAGCTGGTTGTGACAACATCAAATTCCCTAAACTGCCACATGCTTTGTGGTGAACTGAGATTGAATACCTGCCAGCAGCTGGGCAGAGGGAAAAAAGCCAGCACTCTGGAAAGCTAGGCTTCGCCTACTTACAGCCTGATGGGGACTAACAGCTACAGCAGAGCTATGCAGAGCCTGAGGACCTGGCGACCTGGCATGGTATTCCAGCCAGAGTGGACTCCACACACACGCAGGAACGGCCCTGCCCTGCAAGGATTTGCATTCAAGGCCTTGGTTGAGGATGCTGTGAAGGCAGGCGCCATGTGTGTGGAGCAGCAACTTTGTGGGTCAAGAATTTGATATGTGATTGCTACGTGAGGCCAGTGAGTGAACCTGCATTCTGAGGCCCAGCATTTATAGGTTAAGACAGCCCCGCTGGCTTATTTGGGACCTGTCATAATTTCTTTTAAAGTGTTAATGTTTATCATATTCAAAAAAGCTTATCAGTAAAGAGGAAACTTCAGGGAAGGTTGAAAAGCAACTGTGGCCCGGCCATAGAGGCTTATACCTTTTATACCAGGACTTTGGGAGTCAGGAGTATTGCTTGAAGCCAGGAGTTTGAGACCAGCCTGGGCAACAAAGTGAGACCCTATCTATACTAAAAATTTAGAAATTAGCTGGGTGTGATGGCACACACCTATAATCTTAGCTACTCGAGAGTGTGAAGCAGGAGGATCATTTGAGGCCAGGAACAGAAGGCTGCAGTGAGCCATGATTGGCAACAGAGTGAAACCCTGTCTCTAAATAAATAAATAAAGGGAAAAATGGGATTTGATAGAAGGCGGGAACATGTACAAATATTGCCAAGTATTTGCAAATTTGGGAAATTATAAAGATCTTAATCATACATATGGATTCTAGCATATGGACTCTTATGGATTGACTCTGGATTATTTTGATTGATTCTACTTTGTTCTACTGCATTGAAAATCATTGTTAGTATATTTAGTCTTCTCAGCTAACATCTTATACCTAGATAACTATGAAGGTTTATAAAGGCCTTAAAACATTAATAATGCCTACGTAACTGTGGGATGCTTTTTTTTTTTAACTGAACGTGTTTTTAAGTCATTCATTCCATATCTAAAATTGAAAATTTTAATATTCAGATGATTAATAGGTATAAGACTCTTTACCTTCTAGTCTGCATTCTGTAGTATTCTCCATACTTCTATAACTGCAACTTCTATTTTTTTTTTAATTTTTTATTTGTTTGTTTGTTCTGAGACAGAGTCTTGCTCTTCTGCCCAGGCTGCTGTGAGTGGTACGGTCACAACTCACTGCAGCCTTAGTCTGCCAGGCTCAGGCAGTCCTCCCGCCTCAACCTCCGGAGTAGCTGGGACTAAAGGCACATATCACCACACCTGGCTAGTGTTGTTGTTGTTGTTCTGTAGAGACGGGGTTTCATCATCTTGCCCACCCTAATCTCAAACTCCTAGGCTCAAGAGATCCTCCAACCTTGACCTCCCAAAGTGCTGGGATTACAGGCATGAGCCACTGTGCCTGCCTGCAACTTCTATTTTAGAGAAAAACAGCAACTCAATAATTAGTGGAGTATTTCCTATGTATATTATATACACAGAAAAAGCATTTGCCATGAATAACCTGAACTGTGTATTCAAAAGCTTTAATATGAACAGTATTATTCAAAATGGAAAGACTTTCATTCCTTCCCTCATGAAATAGAAATCAGCTATATTTGATTATGACTTTGTAGAATATTTAACTAGATTGGGTTTTTTCGTGTTATGTTTTGTTCAACCACATACACTTTTTGAGATCATTCATATAGTTAGTGAAATATAGATGCTATTTAACTACACTGTTTAAACAGTGTCCACAGAGGCTTAGGATGTGGTATTCACATTTCTAGGACCTATGGGCAGTTCCCTCATCCTAGAACTTCTGCATTCCACCCTCAGTCTGTCCTGGCCACTGTGAAGATAGAATGCTGGTGGCTGGTCTTTAGCAGTCACCCCAGCTTACACTCAAGCTTACCACATGCCCAAGCCAGTCCTGTGGTGTTTATCAAGGAATAAGGGCCCTGGGGATTGCTGGCTCCACTGTCTGCCTCCCCAGCCATCCACTTACTTGCATACCTGGCAGGGAGGATTAGGTGGGACAGCCAAGCACAGTATAAATCTGAATGCAA
The DNA here is from genome assembly GCF_009761245.1 of Sapajus apella. Classification (NCBI taxonomy): domain Eukaryota; kingdom Metazoa; phylum Chordata; class Mammalia; order Primates; family Cebidae; genus Sapajus; species Sapajus apella. The sequence goes on from NW_022436975.1 coordinate 501,458, forward strand.
GCTGATGTCAGGTCTCTCTCCTTTCTTGGCATCCCCAGTGCTCCACCATCATGCAACGTGTTTCATGTGGCACATTCTGTGATGATGAGGTGATCGTGTTCATTTACTGAGTGCTTTCTAGGCATTACGAAATTATAAAGGACCTCCTCATGTGGGGTTTAGGAATATAAAGCAATGAACAAAACAGACAAGGGACCAGCTCTCTAGAACAAAGTAAAGAAGATTTTCAGTTGGTTTGCAGCCATGTAACTTTGGACAAATTACCTTATGCTTTACTTTTCTCATTTGTAAAATGGAGATTATGATCGTATCTCCTTACGTGGTGGATATGTTAATGAGATAACACTCACAAAGCACTTAGAACAGGTCCTGGTATGTGGTTAATGCTAAGTGCTCAAAAAGCACTCCCAGTTATTATGAGAAATAACACTGTGCCATGATATGGAGTAACCTGGGTATAAGCATCAAGGTCATCTTGGAATGAGCAGTGAGGGGAAGCCTAAGAGTGAGCACTTGAAGGTGAAACCTAAAAGATGAAATAGAGTCAGCCATGGAAAGTTCTGGGAGACACACTTTCTTGGCAAAGGCACCAGCTATTGCAAAGAAAAGGATGGACTTGGTGTATTCTAGGAGCAGAAGGGAGGCCAGTGTGCCTGGGACATAGAGAACCTAGGGGCTGAGACAGAAGATTAGCACAGAGAAGAGCAAGGTGCCAGAAGTTTAGACTTTGTTAAGGACAGTGAGAAACCTTTAAGGTTTTCAGCATGAGATACATACAATCCAATCTGTGCCTTGAAAAGATCACTTAGGCTGCTCCACATCAAATGGAATGTGGAGGTACAAGGGTAGGAACAGGAAACAAGTTAGGCCATTTCAGAAATCTAGCCAGGTCAGACTGACAACCTGGACCAGAGTGCTCATAATGAAAAGCAGAAAGATTCAGGGTATGTTTGAGAGATATGGTTTACAGTGCTAGCTAAAAATCAAATGTGGGATGGTAGGAAGTAGGACCCAAGGCCAGCTGTGAGGCTGTTGGACTGGAAGATAGGTGGTAGTTATTGAGGTGGGGAGTGACTGGGGAAGGCCAGAGTTCTAGTGATGGCCTTGTTGAGGTGGAAATATCTGTAAGACACGAAGCTGAAGAAATCAAATTGGATATGCGTTTACCGTGGAGCAGAGAGGTAAGCACGTGAAGGCCAACTACCAGACCCAGACAGAAATTACCTTCTCTAGTCTTTATAAAAACACCATAGGATAAATAACATCTAGCTATGGGAAGAGAAATTAATGAAAGCCACTTTTAAAAGTTAATTTTGAGTTAAAGGATTTTTTTCCCCCTTAATGTAATAGAACAGTGGAATAGAGAGTCCCAAATATATACAGGAATTTAGTTAATAATACATATATTTCAAATCAATAAAGAAAGATAAACCATTCAATAAATGAGTAAGGACAGTAGGTTAGCCATCTGGAAAAAAATGAATTGGATCTATACTTTAATCTTATACCAAGATAGATTCCAAATGAATCAAAGATTTAAACATAAAAACTGAAATTGTAAAAGTTCTAGAAGAAATCGTGGGAGAAGTATCTTGAGGTGGAAGTTTTTTCTGTGATTCAACATCCATAGATCCAAAAGAAAATACTAATTAATTAAGCCTACATGACAAAGTTACAAGTTAAATGGCAAATTTAGAATATATATGTGTGATTTGTATTACAAAGAGGCACTCTTTCTAGTACATGAGGTACCCATGGAAATTAGTAGGGAAGACGGACAAGCCAGTATAAAAATGGGCAAATGGTATGAGTACATAGCTCACAGAAGGAAATATGTTCAATGTCTCATGATAAAAAATATAAACTAGACACGATTATTTTTCCCCTACCAATTTTGCAGAAATCTGAAATTTTAGTAATTTAGTAACTTGCTTCTTTGCTTGGTGAGGCTAAGGGGAAATAAACCAAAGGAGGAGGGAGAGTACATCATCACCACCCCAGAGAGAGCACCTTCGCATGTGTACAAATGTGTTTGTGTGAATTTTACACGCAGCTCTTTGACCAAGCACTTCCACTTCTTAAAGTTTATCCAACAGATATACTTGTGTATATATGAAATACAAGCTTATTCCTTGCCCCATTCTTGTTCTAGGTGTTAGGGATACAGCAATAAATAAGAGCAAAAAAAAAAAAACATAAAATCCATACACCATTGGAACTGTCATTATTTGGGGAGAGAATGGCCACAGACCAATAGATATAATGTAAGAAATTAAGGCCATGCACAGTGGCTCACGTGTATAATCCCAGCACTTTGAGAGCCCAAGGTGGGTGGATCACCTGAGGTCAGGAGTTCGAGACCAGCCTGGCCAACATGGTGAAACCCCAGCTCTACTAAAAATACAAAAATCAGCCAGACACGGTGGCACGCAACTGTAATCCTAGCTACTCAGGAGGCTGAGGCAGGAGAATCACTTAAACTCAGGCAGCAGAGGTTGCAGTGAGCTGAGATCGCGCCACTGCACTCCAGCCTGGGCGACATAGTGGGACTCCGTCTCAAAAAAAAATACTAATGGTGGTTACAACTTCAAATAAAGCAAGATAAGGGACAAGGAAGGAGGGTTGCTATTTTTACATGAGACTCAAGGAAAGCCTCACCAAGAAGGTCATAATCGAGTGGAGATGGGCGAATATGCCATGCAAATGTGCAGAGAGAGCATCCCAGCAGGGAGATCTGGTACTTGAGGATGCAAGAAGGGATGTACTTGGTATGTTTGTGGAATGACAAGGAGGCCAGTATTTCTGTCAATCACATGCATGAAGGTTGGAGAGGTAGAAAGGGTAGGGTTGGGATTCTGATCATGAGGAGGTCTAGAAAGCCATGATAATAAGGCCTTTGGATTTTATTCCACATGTGATACAAAGCCATTAGAAATTCTAGAACCCTTGCAGAAGTGATTCTGAATGACTGTGTGAGAAGCAAGAGAGTCTGAATCCTCCATTAGGGCAAGCTGGTGGATAAAGACATGGTGCAGAACTGGAGATATCCAAGAGGTAGAATGGTAATTCAGCTTAGCAATCTGCAGATTGGATGTGGGAGGTGGAGAAAAGGGAGGGATCCAGAAGGATTCTAAGGTTTGGGCAACAAGCGGAATGGTGGAACCATTAAATGAGACAGAAAATTCAAGAGAGGGAACAGAGTTGGAGAGAGCTGAGATGCTGTGTTTTGTTTTAAACATGTTGAGTTTGAGAGACCTGTGGGTCACAAATATTGAAAGGAAGAAAAGTAAAATGACTTCTGTCATGTTTATCAAAATTAGGGTAGTATAAACTCATGATTTTCAAGATGGATGGATGAATAAACAGAAGACAGTGTGTGTTTATGTGTGTGAGAGGGTGTATGTGTGCACACACTTCCCAGCTGTCTACTTAGACGCCCTAGGACAGTGATACATCAGTAGCAATGAGCACACCCAGTGCCAGATATTAACTTCTAAATTCCTGAAGGGAATTGGCAAAGTGGCTGATTCCAGGTTTGGTGAGAGAAAATACAAGATACGCCTTGAAATTTTGTTAGACAGTAAGAACATTCTCAAAGAATGATAGGGACATCAAAAAGAAGAAGGACACAGAAGCTAACTTGAAAGAGTCCCCAGCGAGCCAAATCTGGGACAATCCAAGCATCAAAATGGGAGAGAGAGCACGGGGAGAGATGCCAGATACAGGCGACGGGGAGGAAGGCACGGGGAGAGATGCCAGATACAGGCGACGGGGAGGAAGGCACGGGGAGAAATGCCAGATACAGGCGATGGGGAGGAAGGCAGCAAATCACACTGCCATGTGTGTACCTATGGGGAGAGATGCCAGATACAGGCGATGGGGAGGAAGGCAGCAAATCACACTGCCATGTGTGTACCTATGCAACAATCTTGCATGTTCTTCATATGTGCCCCAAAACCTAAAATGCAATAAAAAAAAATAAGGGATTGTTATGGAGTATAACTCATTCAGTAAGAATCCATGAGTCATACTGATATAATAATGAATGAAAAATAAAAATAAATTTAAATGAATGAATTGGAAATTTGGTAAGGAATAGGTTATTAGATGGTTTCACAGTATCTCCCGCACAATGTTTTTTAACTTCAAAAGGAAAAAGTAACTTATAGTTGAGAAGCCTGACAGATATCACCTTAATCAAGTTTTAAAAAGTGAACATCATCACCAATGGGACAAATCAAAATAATGTGCCAACTCACAGACTCACAGTATGTAATTAGAAGCCAGCACGGGATACATGCCTATCGTCCCAGCCACTCAGGATGCTGAGGTGAGAGGATCACTGGAGCCCAGGAGTTTGAGATTGTAGTGCACAACGACCACGCCTGTGAATAGCCACTATACTCTAGCCTAGGCAGCAGAGAGAGAGCTCGTCTTAAGAAAAATGGGAAAGAATGCCAACAAAAAAAGCACACAGCATCACGTCTGTGTTATTTTACCAATAATTTATCACCTGAATCTAATAATTAGAAGATATCAGACAAACCCAAAATGAGGGTTCAAACTCTACAGAACACCTGACCTGTTTCCTTCCAAAATGTCAGGGTTGTGAAAGTCAAGGAAAGACTGAAGAACCATTCCAGATTGCCGAGTATTAAGAGACATGACAACTAAAATGCAACCTGATTCTGAACTATCTTTTTTTTGGCATTACTAGGGCAGTGGATAAAATGTGAGTGGACAGAAAAATTAGGTAGAGGGAAGATCAGTGTTCATGTCCTCCTCTTGATGGCTATAGAGTGATTATGTGGGAAAAAGTCCTTATTTGTAGAAAAAACACACAAAAGCATTTGAGAATGAAGGGGTCAGCAAGTTACCCTCAAATAATTCAGGGGGAATTGTTTGTACTGATTTGTACTGTATTTAGAACTTTTTAGTAAATTTGAGATTATTTAAAAACTTTTTAAAGGGATGGTTTAACATATACAAGTTAATAAATGTGATATATCACATAAAATTTTAAAAAAACAAAAATCATATGATCATCTAAATAGATGCAGGAAAAGCATTTGATAAAATCCAGCATCTTTATGATAAAAACCCTCCGAAAACCTGGCATAGAAGAGACATACCTCACAGTAATAAAAACCATGTATGACAAACTCACAGCCAACATCATACTGAATGTGGAAAAGCTGAAAGCATTTCCCTTGATAACTGGAACAAGACAAGGATGCCCACCATCACCAGCTTCTATTCTACATAGTACTGGAAGTGCTAGCCAGAACAATCAGGCAACAGAAAGAATTAAAGGGCACCCAGATTGGAAAAGAGGAAGTCAAACTATTAATGTTTGCCAGTGATATGATTGTATACCTAGAAAACCCTAAAGACTCTTCCAAAAGACATCTAGATTTGATAAGCAAATTCAGCAGAGTCTTAGAGTACAAAATCGATGTACAAAAATCAGTAGCACTGCTGTACACCAACAAGTTGGGAATCAAATCAAGAACTCAGTCTTTCTTACAATAACTGCAAAAAATAAAATACCTAGGAATATACTTAACCAAGGAGGTGAAAGATAAAGAGAATCACAAAACACTGCTGAAAGAAATCATAGATGACAGAAACAAATGGAAACACATTCCATGCTCATGGATTGGAAGAATCAACATCATGAAAATGGTGATGCTTTTCAAAGCAACCTACAGATTTCATGCAATTTCTGTCAAAATACCAACATCATTTTTCACAGAATTAAAAAAACTCATCCTACATTCATATGGCACCAGAAAAGCCTGAATAGCCAAAGCAATCCTAAGCAAAAAGAATAAATCTGGAGGTGTTACATTACCTGACTTCAAATTATACTGTAAGGCTGTAGTCACCAAAACAGCATGGTGCTGATATAAAAGTAGATACACACTGGAAAAGAATAGAAAGCTCAAGAAATAAGGCCAAATACTTACAGCCAATGGATCTTCAACAAAGCATATAAAAATGTAAATTAGGGGAAAGACACCGTATTTAATCCGTGGTGGCGGGACAACTGAAAAGCCACATGTAGAAGAATGAAACTGGATCCCTAGCTCTCCTTATATAAAATCAACTCAAGATGGATCAAAGACTTAAATCTAAGACCTGAAACCATAAAAATTCTAGAAGATAATGTAGGAAAAATTCTTCTGGACATTGCCTAAGCAAAAAATTCATGACTAAGACCCCAAAAGCAATTACAACAAAGACATAAATAAATAAATGGTACCTAATTAAGAAGCCTCTGCAGAGCAACAGAAATAATCATCAGAGTAAACAGACAACTCACAGAATGGAAGAAAATATTTGCAAGCTATGCATCTGACAAAGGACTAATATCTAGAATCTACAAAGAATTCAAGCAGATCCGCAAGGAAAAAAGAGAAAATCCCATCAAAAAGTAGGCAAATGACATTAATAGACATTTCTCAAAAGACGATTTACAAGTGGCCAGAAGACATATGAAAATAAAGCTCAGCATCACTAATTATCAGGGAAATGCAAATTAAAACCATAGTGAGATAGCAACTTACCCCCTCAAGAATGGACATTATTTTGCAAGTTAAAAACAATAGATGTTGAAACAGATATGGTGAAAAGGGAACTCTTATACACTTCTGGTGGTAATGTAAATTAGTACAGGCAAAGCCTTGTATTTATGCATTTGCCAAGGCAGTTTGTTTTTTATTTGGTAGGGTCAGAGCAGGTAGAATATGTATGCATATGTCACAAAAACAAGTGCTTTGTAAGTCTTTGCATTAGACAGGACTGGTTTCCAAGCCAGTCAGTCAGCTTAGAATGTGAAACCCTGATTCAGAAGCGAATCACCTAAGGATGATTCAACACTGTGTTTCCTGTTCTGCCACTAGGCCTATTATACTAGTGGTTTACCCTCACCTCACCCAGTTCATTACACTTTCTGGAACTACAGAACCTGAAGACTACCTGAGCGACTGTCTTCACATTCTCCTTAGACTGCTGATGACTCATACCACTCACCATGCACCGGAGGGATGCTAATCCATTCCGTGGAGTGGAGTCTCAGGGTTTATAGGCTTACTCCCTCCAGGAACCCTGCCTCTGAAAGCCTGTGATGACTCTTGTTTGGGCCAACATGCCCGTTGGTAGCCCAGGGGAAGCTGTGGCCCACTAAATTACCCATGGCACCACCAAAACCTGCGTCCCCGGGCCAGTGTCTTGTTCCTTACTCTATACCCAGTTATAAACCCTTGTCCCCTCAGGTTTCAGTGATGAATAGGCATGGGAAAGTGGGAATACCAAATGGCCTTTCATTTGATAGTCAGTTGGGGAATGCATGAGAGCAAATAAGACCTAGTGTGTCCGGGGATGCTGAGCTGGTGGCACATTAAACTTTCTTAGTGTAGATCTCTCCTTCCTCCCTCCCTCTTTTCCTTCATTGTTCTTCTCCTAATTTACAGTTTCACTAAGTTCTTCCTTTCCTACTTGTACACTTTGTAGCAATATATGTTTTGGTTTGTGACCTACCTCTATGTCTTACGTCCCTTCCCCATGAAGGCTGAATAAATGCCTGCTGATTAACTCAACTTGGCATAACAAGCATATATTGATTTTCTGTAATGCATAAGTCTCTGAGCTAAGGGCTCTGACAGGTATATAGGGTATGTAAGAAATACAACAGGTATATAAGAAATATGATTCTTGCCTTCAAGAAACTTCCAGGAGAAAGAAAATATCTCCTCAAATTATTATAATACATAGTAAATGTGATGAGAACTAAAAGACAAAAAATAAACCACTTTAAATGCAAAAGAAAAATAATTGTTTACACTGTGGTAATAAAAGAAGCCTTCATACAAGACATGGAGTTTCAGTCTGACTTTGAAAAATGAGCATACTTAGATGAGTGGGAGTCTCAAGGACTATCAGATTCCATGAGGGGAACAGGCAGGAGCCAAGACAGATGGGGGGCATTGTAGCAGCATCTTGATCTTCTTAGACCCCAACAGGTGTGTACCAAGAAACATACAGGAGCCACTGGGATACCCCCAAAGTTCCCTGGCTAGGTGAGTGACATGATTAACTCTATTTAATAAGAAAGAGTGCTGTAGCAGCAATCTGCAGGAGAGGTTAGAAGAAAGGAAAGAACGGGGGTTAAGAGACAGGTTGGGAAGCACCTGCCTAATCCATATAGGTGGCAGCAAGGACCACAAGCAGGACAAGACCATGACAACAGGAATGAGGAGGAGAATATTAAAAAGGTAACGTGGAAGGAAAATGGACAGCTTATAGCAACTGGATGCGAAAGGAAACATGCTCCCAGGTTTTGAGACTGAGTGACTGGGAGAATGGTGGGGCATTCTTCAAGAGGGAGCTCGGCATAAGATGGTAAAGTAAGAGAACTAGAGAGAGATAGATACTGGCCAGTTACATTAGTTGTATATTCATTAGCCTAAATACAGCATTGATTTTATTCTGTGTACCCTAGGAAATATAGATGCACTCATACAACTCTTTGCTAGTGATAAACTAAAACTCTGGTTGATCCTCTCGAGAGGGTTTAGACTCTTCTTTCTTAAACACCTATACTTATATAAGACATTATCTTTTAATACCGTTGACATCATGGTATTAAAAAGGCATAATACCTTACATTTTTCGTCCATTGATTTTTGGCATGAGTGTCAGACAATTCAATGTAGAAAGAAGAGTCATTCCAATCAATGATTCTGGGATGACTAGTATCCACCTGTAAAAGAATTAAGGTGGACCCCTGCCTCACACCTTATATCAAAATTACTGCAAAATTAATGAAAGAATTAAATTTCTCAGAAGAGAATGTAGGACTGTATCTTCCTAACCTTATATATTTGGCAATGGTTTCTTGGATGTGACACCAAAATCACAAACAACAACAACAACAAAAAAAACCTAGATGGGACTTTATCAAAATTAAAAACTTTAATGCCTCAAAAAACAAATTTGCAAATCACTAGTTTTTGTGGTTTTTGGTTTTTGATTTTTTTGAGACAAAGTCTCACTCTCTCGCCCAGACTGGAGTGCAGTGGCACGATCTTAGCTCACTGCAACATCCACCTCCCAAGTTCAAGCAATTCTCCTGCCTCAGTCTCCTGAGTAGCTAGGATTACAGGCCTCCGCCACCACACCTGGCTAATTTTTTTGTTTTTAGTAGAGACAGGGTTTCATCATGTTGGCAGGCTGGTCTCAAACTCCTGACCTCAGGTGATCCACCCACCTCGGCCTCCCACAGTGCTGGAATTACAGGCATGAGCCACCACGCCCAGCCACAAATAACTAATATTTATAGGGGACTTGTATCCAGAATATGTAAAGAACATGTACAACTCAACAATAAAAAGATAACCCAAATAAAAGATGGTTAAAATATTTGAATAGACATTTCTTCAAAGATATGCAAATGGCCAATAAGCACATGATGATCAACATCATTAGACACTAGGGAAATGCAAATAAAAACCACAGTGAGATACTACTTCACAGTCACTAGGATAGTAAGTCAGTAGGATGGCAATAATAAAAAAGGACAGGGACAATACTAAGTATGGATGAATCCAGATATGGAGAAGTTGGAATCTTTGCACACTACTGGTGAGAATGTAAAATGTTGCAGCCATTTTGAAAAACAGTCTGCCAGTTTCCCAGAAAATTAAACATGGAATTACCATATGACCCAGAATTTCCACTCCTAGGTATATACTCTTGAGAATTGAAAACATATGTTCACATAACTTCTACACAGTCACTCCGTAGCAACATTACTCATAATGCAAAAATGTCAAAATAACTGCAATGTCTATCAGCTGATGGAAGATAAATAAATGTGATATATCCATGTAATAGAATATTATTCAGCAACAAAAAGGAATGAAACACTGATCCTTGCTATAACGTGAGTGAACCTAGAACACATTATGCTAAGTGAAAAGAAGTTAGGCATAGAAGGCTACATATCATATGAGTCCATTTATGTGAAATAACTAGAACAAGCAAATCCATAGAGGCAGAAATCAGATCAGTTGTTGCCAGGGACTCAGGGGAGGGGAGAATAGGAGTGATTGATGAATGGTGGTTTCCTTTGGGGATGATAAAGGTATCTTGGAATTAGTGCTGATAGTTGCAGAACATTGCAAATGTACTTAATGCCACTGTGGTATACTTTAAAAGAATTAAAATGGGCTGGGCATGGTGGCTCATGCCTGTAATCCTAGCACTTTGGGAGACTGAGGCAGGCAGATCACAAGGTCAGGAGTTCGGGACCAGCCTGGCCAATATGGTAAAACCCCATCTCTACTAAACAAAAATTAGCCGGGCATGGTGGTGGGTGCCTGTAGTCTCAGCTACTTGGGAGGCTGAGGCAGAAGAATCGCTTGAACCTGGGAGGTGGAGGTTGCAGTGAGCCTAGATCACGCCACTGTACTCCAGCCTAGGTGACAGAGCAAGACTCCGTTTAAAAAAAAAAAAAAGGATTAAAATCGTAAATTTTATGTTATGTGTCTTTTGCCACAATATAAACAGGTGCATTCCATGGTATGTGACTTATACCTCAGTAAAGCCATTATAAAAATAAAAAGCATAATAGCTTGTTTTAATTACCAGGGAATTGTACTGAGGGAAAATTAATCCAATCCCCAAAATTGTATATTGGATGATTCAATTTTATAACATTTTGAAATGGCAAAATTGTATTAAAAAGGACAGGTGAACATTTTTCTGATGTGAGAGATGAGGGTGGGGAGGTGGAAGGAGGTGGGTTCTTAAAGGGCAACCTGAGGGACCCTTATGGTGATGAAACTTCAGTATTTTCACTGTGGTTAAAGGTACAGGATCCTATACACTTGATCAAACTTTATCAAACTAAATATGTGACACACATGCAAGTAAAAGAATAGGGGGTTTTATCAACATCAATATCCTAGTTGTGATATTGTTTACTAGTACGTATAGTTTATACTATTAGGATAACTGGGCAATGGGGAAAGTGTACAGGGGATCCCTCTGTGGTCTTTCTTTCTTTCTTTTTTTGAGACAGGGTCTTGCTCTGTAGCCCAAGCTGGAGTGCAGTGGTACAATCTTGGCTCATTGCTCCACCTCCCAGGTTCAAGTGATTCTTGTGCCTCAGCCTCCTGAGTAGCTAAGATTACAGATGCCCGTCACCACGCCCAGCTAATTTTTGTATTTTATTAGAGATGGGGTTTCACCATGTTGGCCAGGCTGGTCTCAAACTCCTGACCTCAGGTGAGCCACTACTGGCGGCCTGTCGTATTACTTAGAACTACATGTGACTCTACAATTAACTCAATAAAAATTTCAATTAATGAAAAGGCAGACTGGAAGCAATGGCCCTTGCCTGTAATCCCAGCACTTTGGGAAACCAAGGCGGGAAGATCCTTGAGCCCAGGAGCTCCAGACCAGCCTGAACAATATAGCAAGACCTCATCTCTACAAAAAATTTAAAAATTAGCTGGGCATGGTAGCACAGGCCTTAATCCCAGCTATTAGGGAAGCTGCGGTGGAATGATCACTTGAGCCCAGGAGGTCAGTGCTACACTGAGCCATGATCATGCCACTGCGCTCCAGCCTGGGCAACAGATTGAGACCCTGTCTTTTTTTTTTTTTTTTTAAGGTAAAAGAGGTAAGTATCTTTGAAAACTTGTTCAATCGGTAAATGTCTATCAAATTATAAAACGTCTTCTGCTTGCTGGCAATCACCAAATCAAAGTCCAGACTGGCACCAGTTGCGTCAGCAGTTTTATTTGTGTCTTCCTTAAAGACCAAGCTTGCAGCAGTGTTTTGTTATTGTTAATTTCAATAACACAGTATTTTCCTAAAATAAAGATGATATGTGAGTATAGAAAAGGCCTTTCTCAGCCAGGCACAGTGGCTCACGCCTGTAATCCCAGCACTTTGGGAGGCTGAGGCCAGCGGATCCTTGAGCCCAGGAGTTTTAGACCAGCCTGAGAAATATGACCTAAACCCGTCTCTACCAAAAATACATACATTAGCCAGCCTGTTGGTGAGTGCGCCTGCGGTCCCAGCTACTCCGGACGCTGAGGTGGGAGGATCAGTTGAGCCCAGGAGGTGGAGGTTGCAGGGAGTGGAGATGACAGCACTGCGCTCCAGCCTGGGAGGCAGAGGGAGGCACTGCCTCAAAAAGAAGAGAAAAAAGGCTGAGGGTTTGTGTGTGTGTGTGTGTGTGTGTTGTTGTTGTTTTTTCGCTGCTTCTTTTGGCTAAATCACTTTTAGCAAAGTAAGATTGTTATTCCTTTCGGTTCATTGATATTTAAAAGTTTATGTGTCACACTTTTATTTCAACAAAGAGAAAATATGATTTTTAACTGGATAAAAAACACATTTCTGTGCAGTGGAAGTCGTGCTAACATCTCATGTTAAAAAGATAAACAACAGGATTAACTGTTTACTTTGGGAGTGCAGAGGCTGGTTGTTTTTGAGAAGCAGAACACAATGTCCTGCTGTCTCTGGTTTCCCGGCCTTCGAGGCGGCTGCAGGAGTGGGCGCGGCCCCCGCCCCGATGCGTCGTACCCCGCCCGCGCTCCCGCCCGCGCTCCCGCCTCGCGCGCCCCCGCCCTTTCTCATGGCTCCCTAGTGCTTAGGTTCCAGCCCTCTCTTCCTCTCTCCATGTTCCCTTTTTTTCTCTCTCTCTCTTTTTATCGCTTCATCCTCCAGTTTCTTCTGTTTTTTCCTTGAGTTGAGGCTTCCTAAGAGATTGTAAAGTGGAGGGCAGGTCTTTGTTGATCTTTTGAGTCTGCTTAAGTTGACAGTGACCTAGAATGAAACAGCCGGGCCTGACTCCGATTCCGGGAATTCTTGGTGGACTGCTAAGAACTGCTCCCATAACTCACGTAAACATCCCACATAGCCACTTGATCTGCCCTCTCAGCACATGCGTGCACAGGCACACACATTGGCTGTGCTCTCGCTGTCCCTCACTTGTGTAGCTGTGAAAGTGAGCCAGTGAATGAAAGAAAGGGAAACACAGTTTTGGAAAGGGGGACGGGACAATTAAAAACTTAGAAGAGAACTTACATTGTACCCCTACAACTTCCCCTACAAATCAAGAGGGTTTTTTTGTTTTTGCTCCTTGTGATTTGTTCTGTTGCCTTTACAGATAAACAAGACATGTATTTTTAGAGTTTTAAAATATTCTTTAATTGGCATAATGGACATTAAGTTGGTAAGAGAAGGAAAAAAAGTTCTTAAAGACAAATATTAACTTCATAATGGACTTTTATACTTCCATCGTGAACAAGGAACCTCTTATCTGTATTATTTTATGTTACTGGGAATGCGTGGTGGAATGTGGTTTCATTTGGCACCAGTTTTAATCAGCTCTTCCAACATGGTCCAGGCCTCACCCTATGGCTCAGAAATGCACAGAATCAAAGTCCTGCTGAATGGCTGCTGATGGCTGAAACAGGCGATTCTGCTGCTACCCTGTTCCCCTGGAACCACTTTCTGACTGCTGCCTTGTTTTCCCAGTTGAGAGGGGTGGAGTGTGGCTGGCTAGGGTCAGGGACCAGCTATAGACATGGTATTTTAATGGTTATGTATTGCTTTACCCAGAATGGAGCTTTACTTTACAAAGCAAAACTGCAGTAGCTAAAGGATGATGTCAGCATCATAAGGCTGATCACATGTTGGGTTCCCATGGGAAAAGTTCACGTCTGTGTGAGATGGTGTGCCCTGTGCTCTCAGGCACCTTCCTATGAGCCCCTTCCCATAAGATTAGTCCTTTTCTAAAGAGGCAGACACCTGCTTAGGAGAGCTGGCACTTAATGAGAGAGAATCCTATTTTCTTGTCAGTTAACTACATCTCTAACAATGAGAATTTGTCTGATAGGTAAAGGAAACTAAGATTTTGAGCACAGAAGAGATGCAGGCATTTAGTTGAGTGTGAAACAAATTCACATAATCTATATTGTGCGGGTACCGGAACTCCTAGCGCCTGTGTCCATTCATACCCTGTGGTGCCTGCTCCCCTACACTGCAGTCTTGTACTCATGAAAGTGGGGGTTAATTGGGTGAATGTCTATGGGAGAAGCATTGATCTTAAACATTAAATAAGTGGAATTCACTTGCCAGACTCTTATTCCAAGAACTTTTGAATGGCTCTCTGGCTGATGGAATTAGTGCAGTTCTGAGACTCTCATTCTAATCACATCTGCCCTACTTCTTCTCTGTGAGATATTTTATCATGGCTGTTCTAAGCACTTATCCTAGTTAATCACTTCTAAAGATAGCATGGGGCATAGAAGTCACCCGCAGCCACGGCCTTAGCTCAAGATTGCTAGCAGCGGAGAGTATGGTGTACTGGATGCAAACCTTTGCCTTGCGCAGTGGATTTGCTATGGCAGGACGGCAAAGGAAGGTACTCAACTGCTTCCCAAAGTGGAAGCTCTGTTTTATGAACATTAATCACATAACTTTAAGATGTCAGATCTCCTGCTGCAGCCTGGCTAGCCACTGGTTCCCAGTATTTCAGAGCTAACTAAGGATGGTGCTGGTGTCTGCTGGTTGTCATGCAGAGCACAGCCACACACAGTGAGCATCTGCTCCTCAACTTGGGTGCTGGTGTCTGAGCTGCAGCTACAGACTTCTCTATAGATACATATCTATTTAACCTTCCTTAAACTAAAAGGACTTCTAGAGAATAGCTCCTTGTCTTATAAAAGGACTGTCAGCCCAGAGAGCTTCTGTGCCTTGTCGGTAGCAGCAGAGCCAGTACCCCAATGCCCCTGCTCTCCTGTTTTGAGTCACATTCTCCACAGAGCAGCTTGGCCTTCCCAGCTCTGTGTGAATCAGCCCTGTTCTCGCTTGCATCCTGTCTCGAATCACTAGAGCAGCCTCTGGGTTCTTTCACAGCTCCCTGTTCTCTGAAATGAGGCCTGTCCCAAGCCTGATGTGGAAGCTGCTCTTCAGTCTCCACGCCTGCCCACCTCCTCTGAACCTCAGGCCAGTGCGGGCGCTCCCTCCTGCATCCCTTACCCACAACTGTGCTCTCTGGTCTCTACCTTATAATGTTTCTTGAATGTCTTGAAGGCGTTCTCACATGCTGACAGAAGCCAAAGAGGCAAAGACAGTGGCAGCATCAGAGGGCTGAGACCAGGTGTGGAGGGGAGGACACCAGGATGGACTCATGAGCCCATGCCTCATCCTGAGGCAGCCACCGTGGGTGTTGACCCGGTGCTAGCAGAGTTGCAGGTTTCTCAAGATAAACAGAAAGTTGAATTTTATGTAAAGTCTTCCAGTTTTTAATTTTAGTTACTAGTTTCTGAAAACTTGTACACTGTATAAACAAAAGAAAACATACCAGCCAATGAGCACTACCTTGCACCTTCACTCCTTCCTCTCAGCCATTTGTCATTGATTAGGGCAGTGGACTCCCACTGGGTCTAAGGAGACTGTCTAAAAGTTGCCTCTTCAAGCCATCTTCCGACCTGCCCAAGAGTTACATTTCTGAAACAAACATTGTGTCAGTATATTCTTTTTATCTAACACTTCTGAGTGGCACCTCCTCATTTATTCATTGATGACAGGAGCCAGATATGCTGACACACATAACCCCTAAGTCTCCCAGTTAGGTCAGCCTCCTTACACAGCCCTCACATGGACTCTGTCCTCCTCTGGGCATCAAAAGGTACCAGCTGCACCCAGCCATGGGAGGGGCCTCTCCCTCTCCCACCCTCTCCCTCCCCCACCCACAAAACCCTTTCCCTCCCCAGCGCCGTTACTCCCTTCTTTCCAAGAGAAAAGAATTCTTCTCAAATTTTTTATTTTTTCATAAATATGTTTAATTTTTAATTAAGAATAATGCAATAATAATAATAATGAATAATAGTCTTTCCTCTTATCTCTGCATTCTCTTATTGCTATGGTCTTAATGTTTGTATCTTCCCCAAAATTTGTGTGTTGAAATCTTCACCCCCAGGATATTAGGGGCTGGGGCCTTTGGGATTAACATCCTTATAAAAGAGGCCCATGAGAGAGTCCTTCACCCTTCCACCGTAGGAGGTTGCTTCTAAAAGACAGCTGTTGACAAGGCAGCAGGCCCTCACCAGATGCCAAACCTGCTGGTGCCTTCATCTAGAACTTCTCAGCCTCTAGAACAATGAGCAATACGTTGCTGTTGTTTATGAGCCACATCTGTGGTATTTTTGTTAGAGCAGATCAAATGAACTAAAACACCTATCTTGTCTTTCTCCCTTATTTCTTCTAGCCTCCTTGCAATTTCTCAAACGTGGAAAACCTCTTTCCCATCCTAGGGTTTTGTACATGCAATGCTCTCTGTTGTCATTATTCTTCTCTCAGCCTTTGCGTGACTGGTTGCTTCCCTCACTTTAGGCTCAGCGTAAAGATCACTTCCTTCAAGAAGCTTTCCCTGACGACCCTGGCTAGACCGACCCACCACCCCAGTGCTGTCTCTTCACAGCACTCTTTATTTCCTTCCTAACACTCACACAATCTGTGGGTGCCCTGTTGTGTGTGATTGGTCTCTCTCGCCAAGGAGCAAAGAGGGCAGGGACTGTTTGCCTGCTACCCTGTACCTAACGCCTCACAGGGCCTATCCAGGATGCAGTCCTGCTGTATTTAGCACATAAATGGATGGATCATTGATTTACTAGACACCCCTAGAAGGCCAAGACACTGTTTTGGGGCACAATGACAAACCCCCAAATGCTTTTGTTATTAAAAATCTTGTGACACTTATTTCATGGCTCCGCAGCTCTTCATGCCTCACTGAGTCTGTTGCACGTCCATTATCTGGCTTGGCAATTTTGTACTTGGCTCATTTCTTGTGTTCAAGCGAATCAAGATGTCTCTTAAGAAATAACAACTCACACTTAAGTCTACAAATTCAGAATGAATACTTTCCAAATACTCTCAAGACTTATAAATAAGGGCTAAAGAGCTGTTTTGTTTTCTCACAGGACACATGCTAATCATCTAGAGAATCTTTACTTCCAATGGAAATAAATCAAAGAAACAAACCAACTTTCAGAATAGCAGAGTGAGGACACAGTAGATTCTTTTTTTTTTTTTTTTAATTTTATTTTTTGTAGAAAGTGATTTATTTAGAGAGAGAGAAATGGGAGAAGGAGAGAGAAAGAAACAGCAAACTCTCACACTGAGTGGGAGAATCCAGAAAGATGGAACCCAGGAGAGGAAAGCGGCTTCCACACTGAGTGGAAGGGAATAGAGATAGATGGAGTTTAGGAGGGGAAGACAGGCTTCCACGAAGGGAATGTTCGTAGAAGCGGACCCAAACATGGAGTCCCAGTAGATTCTCTCTCTAACAAACATTTAGCTAGAGAAAATTATGAAAGACAAGCATTTAAAAATTCTAGAAATTGTCCTAAGGGCATACAGCAAATGGATAAACATTCTGTGAATGGAATAAATAATAACTACTAAATCTCAGTGAGAATATCAAGCCTGTGGCCTGTGAGCCACAACCCACTCCCCTACCATCCAAACTCATTTTATAGAGGCTAACCTGGGGTTCTACTTCAGGGGGTCCAGTCAAGAAGATGGTCCTCTCTACCCCCAACCCCCAGTATAGGGTACATTTCACCCTTCATGGCCAGCTTTCAGCATCTCTCATCACCTACCAGATGAGTCAGGCCAAGACCTGGTTGTCCCATCCCAGCTCACCGATAGGTTAGAGGCTTCATGCTAGAGAGGCCAACCTGGAAGAATAGTCGTGGAGGGGTAAAGCAGGCAATAGAAACTGCATTTGGAGAGGTCCAGATGTTTGATTTAGCAGATGAAGATTTCAAAGCAGCCATTATAACTATGTCCAAAGAACTGAAGGAAACCATGTCTAAATAATTAAAGGAACATATGTTAACACTGTCTTATCAAATAGAGTGTCAATTAAAAGATACAAACTATGAAAAAAACCAAATGGAAATTCTGGTGTTGAAAAGAACAGCAATCGAAGTGAAAAATTCACCAGAGGGGCTCAACCGTAGATTTGAGAGGGCAGAAAAAAGAATTCGTGGACTTGAAATTAAGATAATCAGGCTGGGCATGGTAGCTCACGCCTATAATCCAAGCATTTTGGGAGGCTGAGGCTGGTGGATCACTTCAGCTCAGGAGTTCGAGACCAGCCTGGGCAACATGGAGAAAGCCCATCTCTACCAAAAATACAAAAATTAGCCTGGTGTGGTGGACCTGGGAGGCTGTGGTAGAAGGATCACTTGAGCCTGGGAGGTCGAGGCCGCAGTGATCCATGATTGTGCCACTGCACTCAAGCCTGGGTGACAGAGTGAGACACTGTCTCAAAAAAAGAGAGTGAGAAAGAAATTAAGCTAAGATTGTGCAATCTGAGAGAGAAAGGACTGTAGGATACAAAAGAGAGCCTCATAAAAATGTTGGATGTGATTAAGTTCACCAAAATATGTGTAATGAGAATGTCAGAAAGAGAGAGGATGATGCAGAAAATATTTGAAGAAATAATAGCTGAACACTTGTCAAATTTGATGAAAATTTTTAATATGTATATCCAGGAAGCTCGGTGAACTCAAAGGAGGATACAGTCAAAGAGATCTACACCCAGACACCTCATAGTCAAAATGTTGAAAACCAGAGATAAAGAGGAAATCTTGAAAACAACAAAAGAAATATGTCTCAGCATATAGTAATACAAGGGAATCCCAGTGACCGTCCCACTGACTTCTCATCAGAAACAATGGAGGCCAGAAGGCACTGGGATAGTATCTTCAAAATGCTGAAAGAAACAAATTACTTACACCATACTTTCTTTCTGGCCTTTAATTCCTGAGGCTAGGTCAGTAGGATTGAACATTAATTGTTTCATCTTAGACAGCTCATCTTTTAATTTTTATAGAAACCAAAGACCACAGTTGTTCATCTTCATTTTGAAGTGTTCTAGCTTTTTACTTGTTTGGACTAGACCTGCTTATTAGCCACAGAACCCTGATTTTTGTATAAAATTTCCTTTAGTCACAGAACCATGAGAAATTAGTTTGTACTATATAAATGTCTTATAGCCACTACAAATTAATGTCATACATATCTGTGGAAATGTTAAGACTAGTTATCTTAAGATAGGTGGTACATTCTTCTGGATATCACCTGCTAAATACTGCTTATACACAGTATGCATACGTAAAATCATGTGTTTCTGGATCAGGTGACCACTCAGGGATTTCCTGGCATTCTTGGGTATAAAATATCATATTACCAAGGAGATTGAACACAGTAGTAATTATGTACAGTTTTGATATCTTAAAACACACGTTAGAAAAAACATTGCTAACAACATTTTGGTGATAGTGCTAATTTTTGAGAAACACATATTAATACTTTGTGAATATTAGTGCTTAATAAAACATAAATTTTTTGCTTTTATGTTGAAACATAATTTGGAAGAGCTTTAAATAGAAGGCCATTTGAAATAACCTCTTATCCATTTATGCTGTGGTTTTCCTAGCCACTTTAAAAATTCATCACTTTTTATTTATTTATTTATTCATTTATTTATTTTTGAGACAGAGTTTCACTCTTATTACCCAGGCTGGAGTGCAATGGCACGATCTCAGCTCACTGCAACCTCTGCCTCCTGGGCTCAAGCAATTCTCCTGCCTCAGCCTCCTGAGTAGCTGGGACTACAGGCGTGCGCCACCATGCCCAGCTAATTTTTGTATTTTTAGTAGAGACGGGGTTTCACCATGTTGACCAGGATGGTCTTGATCTCTTGACCTGGTGATCCACGTGCCTCGGCCTCCCAAAGTGCTGGGATTATAGACGTGAGCCACCATGCCCGGCCAAAAATTCATCACTTTTTAATTACTGTGTTTGACAGGTTAATTAATAAATTTTTAAGTATTTGTAGTTTTTTGTTCTTCCAGTTCTGTAGGCCGTTAAACTGTGCTTTCCAATAGGGTGGCCACTAGCCACATTTGATTATTTATGTTTAAACTAATTAAAATTCAAATTTAAAATGTAGTTCCTCAGTTGTATCAGCCATATCTCAAGTAAGTGCTCAGTAGCCACGTATGACCAGTGGCTACCACATTAGACAACAAAGACATAGAACATTCACTTCATCCTTGCAGAGAGTCGTCTATTCCTTATTGCCGACTACAGTGGTATGTAAATCAATTTTACCCGCACTTGAATTCTAATGGAGGTTTAGCTCTGGAAATTAAGCTGGTAATTCCCCACTTTTGTAAATTTAAAGAGACATTTGTATCAAATATGCTTATATATTCTTTTCATTTTATTGTTAGTTTGCTTATTTAATGTTGTATGGTTTTGGGCGAGATAGTAAATCTTTCTGGTCTTCAGTCTTGTATGTGCTAAATAGGGATAATAATAGCCTAGCTCTCAAGGGCCTTTTGAGGAGAAGAATGCAAATAGAACAGGATCTGGCACTAACTGACAGCTGTCAAGATGATGAACCTCTAACCCACATACGCTATGAAAAAAATTAATGTTTATATTTTAAGCTTCAAATTTGTGGGAGTGATGTATTATATAGCAACATACAATGGATGCAGTAAGAGTTAATAACAAAAATAATATATTTTAAAGCCACTGTAAAATTTGAAAAATACTTCCAAATAACTATTGGATCAAAAAAGAAATAATGACAATTTTAAAATCTACAACTGATAAAAAAATAAAAATACTAAATATTAAAATTTATTTGATGTCATTAACTTGATATTCAGAATAAATTTTAGTCAAATTAGCTCAACTTTTAAAAAAAGAAAGGTACCAGGTGCAGTGGCTCATGCCTGTAATCCTGGTACTTCTGGAGGCCCAGGCAGGCAGATCACCTGAGGTCAGGAGTTCGAGACCAGCCTGGCCAACATGGTGAAACTCCTTCTGCATTAAAAATACAAAAATTAGCCAGACATGGTGGCACATGCCTGTAGTCCCAGCTACTGGGAAGGCTGAAGCATGAGACTCACTTGAACCTGGGAGGCAAAGGTTGCAGTGACCCAAGATCATGCCATTGCACTCCAACCTGGGCAACAGAGGGAGACTCAGTCTCAAATAAATAAATAAAAATCAAAAGAAGAAAGGACTGGATACAGTGGCTCATATCTGTAATCCCAGCATTTTAAGAGTCCAAGGCAGCAAGATTGTAAGAGACCAGCCTGAGCAGCATAGCAAGACCTCATCTCTTTAAAATAAAAAGAGAGAAAAAAAAAGGAAAAGCCAGGCATGGTGGCATGTGTTTGTGGTCCCAACTACTCAGGAGGCTGAAGTAGGGGGATAGCTTGAGAGAAAGCCTGCAAATTAATGAGCTAAGCCTCCAACATAAGAAATAGGAAAAGAATAATAGAATTAGTCCAAAGAAAATGGAAAAAAAATTATAAGAGTAGAAATTAATGACATAAATGATGACTAAACAAAAGCAGGAAATAATAACAATCCTATGGTAAAATTGATAAAGAAAAGATAAATAATAGTAAAAAGGAAAATTAGGAATATCAATTCCATCAGGGACTAGAAACAGATGTGCTCACTTTGGCAGCATGTATACTGTAATTGGAAAGATACGGAGAAGATTAGCATGGCCCCGGGGCAAGGATGACATGCAAATTCATGAAGCATATTTTTGAGTAATATTAATAAAACTTGAAAAAAGTAAGAATATTGCTATTAAGTTTGAAAATAGACAAGATAGAAAAATCCCTAGAAAAATATATTACCAAAATATCTTAAGAAAAAAATTTTAAAATTTAAATAGTCCGATTATCATTAGAGATGTTGAGCTGGTAGTTTAGAATCTTCTCAGGAAAAAAACAAACAAACAAACAAACAAAAAAACACTAAAGCTGAATGATTTTATTACCTAATTATTTCAAACTGTCAAAACAGTTTATTTGAGTCTTATACTTTGTATCTAAAATTTTCAAAAGAAAAAAGGTAATCATCAACTCATTCTGTGAAGCTGATATAATGATCTTGATACCATATTTAGTATAAAAATAAAATTAAAGATCAATATCATTAACGGACCTAGAGACAAAAATCCTAAATAAAACATAGCAAATAGGATCTTGGCTTTACATCAGGAGTGAAAAATTACTTTAATACTTGGAAAGAATTTGTAATTGGTCATTTGCCATGTTAACATGTTAAAGGGGAAAAACAGTTAGTTCAATTAATACAGATAATGCATTTGATAAAATCCAACACTGATTCATTATTTAAAAAAAAAAAAAATTCCTTAGCAAACTAGGAATCCCTACCTGGGTGAAGGAAATCTACAAAAAAAAAAACAAAAACAAAAAACTACCAACAATAAAGCAAACATTAGTGACTGTAAAACATTGAAGACTTTTTCTTTAAAGTCGGAACAAAATAAGGATGCCCAGTCACTGGCTTCTCTTCAGCATTGCCCTGAAGGTTCTAAAAGGCAGTCAGAAAAGAAAATGAGAAGCAAAATTGGAATTATGAAATGATTGCCTAGAAGTATATTAAAAGGATTACAAATAATAATAAAGTTTAGTTAAGTTGATAGATTATTACAGAAGTTCAGTATACAAGGCCGTTGTATTCTTACACACCAGCAACATGCAACAATAAACAAAAACACCACTTAAAATAGAACACAGAACCGTAGACAATCTAGACATAGATCTAACAAAACAGGTACGAGAGCTATATGGAGAAAATTATAAAATTTTATTATAAAAGTGGACCTAAGTACCCCACTAAGAAGAAGATTTCTTTACCAGTCACTGTACCATGTCCTGTATCACTGTATCATGTGAATGACTTTAATGCTCACAACACCTCTCTAAATTAGATTTTCTTATTTTGTGTTAAAAATGAATAAATTCAAGCTCATACAGATAAGTAACTTTTACAAGATCCAAAGTTACTGACATGATGCTGCCACCCCAGGAAGCCATTTGTGTTCCACTGAATATGATAAAATTTATGATAAATACCTGGTGGTTCAAGAAAAACAAGTCAGTCATGGGGACACTTTGCTGCTCAGACCTGTCACACTAGCACAGATTTTAGGAGATAGTGTTTCACTGGGCAGGAAGCATTGACAAGTGGGTGGAATTCAACGCAGGCTGCTGATAAGCTCACGCTGGTCTGGGCGGTCTGTGGAATGCCACAGTTCTAATCCAGTTGAACCAGGGGGTTGATGACTCCACCTCGGGCCTGAGCCAGCCTGCCTCTGAACTGCAGCTGTGTGAGAAGAACAGAGTGGGAGAGTGTGTGGTGGGTGTGAACACCAGGAAAAGAATAGTGATAACTCACCTCTAGGGTAAAAGAATAGACAGAAGCACCCTTCCTTGCTGTTTGAGACAAAGGAAAATGTCAGGGCAAACTTAAGGCAAAGGTAGTAGCCAGTTCTACACCTCTCCCTTCTCAACACTAACAATCAAAAATATAGAAGCCTTGTATATGGATCTGTGGGGATTTTTGTATTTGTCTTGACTTTTGTATAGGTTAAAAAATAACATTTAAAGCAAAGTCTTGGGCATATCAGGAGGAGATGAGCAGGCCTTAATATAATCACATGTGAAGGGTCGAAGGCCACCATGGTTGTTCTCTATCAGGAGAGCCTGGAGATTTCTCCTAGGAAATGCAGCCTGGTCCTACCTCCAGTTCCCCTCCATGTCCTGGTCCCCGAGGCTTGGCCTGGACTTCCCTATTTAGATATGGAATGGAGAAGTGAGTCATGTGAAGAGGTAACCAGAGGTAAAGAGGCCTTTAAATGGATGTATAGACAAAAAAAAAAAAGACATTATAAATTCAACATCAAAATGTATGCTTTTATACCTGCTCTCAGGTAGCATACGGAAACTAAAAAAACCTCAGCACTTGGAGAGAAGGGAGGGAAACAAAACATGATTGGACTATGAATGGAAAAATTAGTTCCTGTCTAGAAATCTATACCTAGCTAAACTGCCCATAAAGTTTGTGGATTGATTACCAACAACTTTATGAATGGTTTTAAATTTTTACCTTACACTCTCTTTTTTCAGGAAACTAGAAGACAGGAACTACTGAATTGAAGTCAAAAGATATAGGTGTAAGAAATAGCAGCTCCAACATAGTAGAGCAGCAAGGGGGAACCCCCAGATTTTGTGCCAATAGATCCTGGGATGTTATTGTGCCCAGGTATATAGATGCTGACCCATCCAGATTGGAGTACAGCAGAAGGCTCCAGAAGAGCTTTTCAGGGTACAATACCTGTGAGGTTAAGCATCCTGAGAGAAGATCTTGGTAATTGACTGAGGTTTAGGGTAGATTTTGTGATAAGGGCATAAAAAACTAATTTAAAAATGAATATAGGGAGCAAGGTGTGGTGTCTTGTGTCTGTAATCCCAGGGCTTTGGGAGCCAAGGTGGGAGGATTGCTTGAGGCCAAGGGTTTAACACCAGCCTGGGCAACATAGCAAGACCCTGTGTCTACATAGGTACATACATACATACCTACAAACATACATACATAAATGTATATCAGAAAAGTAAAGTAATTATGTTTTATTATACTAAAGCCTATGAATTTTCTTATGTATTGATGTAATCCATACATTTTGACATGTGGTATTTTGATTAGCAACTCGGTCAAAGTATTGTCCCTTTTCTCTGTGATTTCCTATTTGACCTATGAGTTGAAAAACAAATTATGAATTTTCCAAACGTAAAAGGATTTTTAAAATATGTATTTTTTGCTTGGTTTCTCATTTAATGATATTTTAGCCAAAGAATATGTCCTATATGATAAGATTATTTGAAATTCGTTGTGACTTGGTTTATAGCCAAGTGTGTAGTGATAATTAATTAATTAATTAATGAGAGAGAATCTGGTGTCATACAGGCTGGGGTGCAGTGGCCAGATCATAGCTCACGCAGCCCCAAATTCTGGGCTCAGGCTGTCCTCCTACCTCAGCCTCCTGAGTAGTGGAGACTGCAGGCACACACCACTGTGGCTGGCTATTTTATTTCATTTTATTTTTTATAGCTATGAGGTCTTGCTTTGTTGACCAGGCTGGTCTTGAACTCCTGGCTTTGGGCAGTCTTCCCAACTCAGCCTCCCAAAGTGCTGAGATTACAGATCTGAGCCACCACATCCAGCCTCTAGTCACCTCTTATAAATCTTGCATGTATGCTTGAGAATGCATTTTTTTTCTAATTATGGGCAGTTTTTCTAATTGTTTATCCAACAAATCAAACTAGGTATATGCAGGTTTTCTAAATTTTTACTAACTTTTTCATCTGTTGACTTATCAATAATTGGCAGAGGTGTGCTAAAATTTTCCACAGTGGTAGTGGATTTGTTAATTTCTCTGTGTAGTTTTATTAGTTTATGCTTTATATATTTTGAGCTAGTAAGAGCATAAAAGTTTTTAATTGTGTGTCTTCCTGGTAAATTAAACCTTCTTATCTATGTTAGTGACCTCTCTATCCTTAATACTATTTTCTTAAAATCTATTTTGCTTACTATCAAACCACCTTTTTAGCTTTATTTTGACAGTAACCAAACCAGCATGGTACTGGTACAAAAACAAATATATAGACCAATGGAACAGAACAGAGGCCTCAGAAATAACAGCACACATCTACAACCATCTGATCTTTGACCTGACAAAAATAAGTAATGGGGAAAGGATTCCCTATTTAATAAATGGTATTTGGAAAACAGGCTAGCCATATGCAGAAAACAAAAACTGGACCTGTTCCTTACACCTCATACAAAAATTAAGATGGATTAAAGACTGAAACATAAGACCTAAAACCACAAAAACCCTAGAAGAAAACCTAGGCAATACCATTCAGGACATAGGCATGGGCAAATACTTCATGGCTACACCACCAAAAGAAGTGGCAACAAAAAACAAAACTGACAAATGGGACCTAAGTAAACTAAAGAGCTTCTGCACAGCAAAAGGAACTATCACTAGAGTGGACAGGCAACCTACAGAATGGGAGAACACTTTTGCAACCTGTCCATCTGACAAAGGTCTAGTATCCAGAATCTACAAAGAACTTAAACAAATTTACAAGAAAAAAACCCGATCAAAAAGTAGGCAAAGGATATAGACAAACACTTCTGAAAAGAAGACATTTATGCAGCCAACAAACATATGAAAAAAAGCTTGTCATCAATGGTCATTAGATAAATGCACATCAAAACCACAATGAGATACCATCTCACACCAGTTAAAATAGTGATGATTAAAAAGTCAGGAAACTGGCAACAGCCGCAGCGACGTCACTGTCCTCGCGGCCTGGCACACAGCGCTCCGGCCGCCGAATGCCCGTGGACGCGCATCTCTTCCCAGATTTCCTGCTTCCTGGGCCAGCCAAAGCCGCAGTAAATGAGGCCTTGAGAGAAGAGGAGGCGATACCCTGTGCCCGAGATGCAGCTGCCGTTGGTGACGTGACAAGTGCCAGTGTTAGTGCCAGTTCCAGCTCCAGGGCCTATGCCATGGCTGAAGCAAGCATCAGCACCAGCACCAATGCAAGTGCCAGTGCCAGGGCTAGAGGCATGGCTGGAGCAATGACAGTACCTGGGACAGTGCCAGTGCTGGTTGCAGTCTCAGGCTAGTGTCAGGGACTCCTCCTGCCAGTAGTGAAGGCTGAAGCTGAGCCTTCACTTTGTTTTGCTGTGGGTAGTCGAAAGGTCCCCACAGCTGTGGGCACTGGGGCCCTGACTTTTCAAGAGTCGAGGGGTAGAGTGGGGTTAGGGAGAACATGCTGCCCATGGTGTCTGTGTTCCAGTTCTATTTGTGTTTCTCAGTGATTTAGCCTTCAATTTGCGTATTGCAAAGTTCTGTTTGCCTTAACTTGTTTTAAAATGATAGTTAACTTACAGGAAATAAACCGGTTAAAACTACATGGTGATATAATTATATCAAAGTTGAAACAAAAACCATACCCAAGCATCTTTTTTTTTTTTTTTTAAATCCTTTGTTCCATAGACACTTGATTGAGTATTTAAGTTGGACATCTAGGTTTATGAATGACGTTGGTCAAATGTTTTATTGTTCTCTGTTTCGGTTTTAGCAGGAGGGATTTGCTGTTTCATAAAGTAAATCAGGATACTATATCATTTAATGGCTGTAACTTATCACAGCACTGGAATAAGCTGTTTTTTGGAAGTTTGAGAGACTACCAGTACACTCATTCCTCCCTCCAAATATAAAAAGATAAAAAGGCGATCAGTGTCTGTTGCACAAAATTACAACCGCTCTCTGCTTGTATTTGCCTAATTCTCCAGAATGTAGGGAAAAATAAAAATTCAATGAATTAGAAAAAAAAAAAAAAAAAAGTCAGGAAACAACAGATGCTGGAGAGGATGTGGAGAAATAGAAACACTTTTACAGTGTTCGTGGGAGTGTAAATTAGTTCAACCATTGTGGAAGACATTGTGGCAGTTCCTCAAGGATCTAGAACCAGAAATACCGTTTGATCCAGCAATCCCATTACTGGGTATATACCCAAAGGATTATAAATCATTCTACTATAAAGACATATGCACACGTATGTTTATTGCAGCACTGTTTACAATAACAAAGACCTGGAACCAATCCAAATGCCTGTCAATGATAGACTGGATAAAGAAAATGTGGCACATGTACACCATGGAATACTATGCAGCCATAAAAAATGATGAGTTCATGTCCTTTGCAGGGACATGGATGAAGCTGGAAACTGTCATTCTCAGCTAACTGACACAAGAACAGAAAATCAAACACTGCATGTTCTCACTCATAAGTGGGAGTTGAACAATAGAACACATGGACACAGGAAGGGGAACATCATACACTGGGACCTAGGGGCTAAGGGAGGGACAGCATTAGAAGAAATGCCTAATGTAGATGACACGTTGATGTGTGCAGCAAACCACCATGGCACATGTATACACCTATGTAACAAACCTGCACGTTCTGCTCATGTATCTCAGAACTTAATTAAAACTAAAAAAATTTTGTCAGAAACATTTTTCCTGTCTTTTTACTTTGAATCTTTCTGTACTTCTGTTACCAGTTTATTGGAAGACATTTTTATTACCTTCAAACAACATGACAGATTCTTTGACATGTTTAAATCATTTTTGTTCCATTTCTAATATGCAAGGACTTTTGTTTACCCTTTCACTTATCACGTTAATTTTTTTTTTGGCTATTAAATTTGTTTTATTTATGTTTTCCTTTTTTGTTTGTTTTCCTATATTTCTCATTCTATTTTTTTCTCTAGTGATTAGAAGGTTATATTCCCTGTTTCTGTTCTTTGGTGATTATCCTTGAAATGGTATCACATATACTATTCTTAAGTTAATATCTTAACTCCAGGCTTAGAGTGATATAAGGACTTCGGAACACTTGAGCTCCAGTCACCCCCCGTTTGATTTCCTTATTATCCATTTTCAGTTTTTCAACTCTCTACACATTTAATATTACTGATTACGTTGTTATTCTATCCTACTATACTTATTTTGTGTTTGTTTGTATTTTTGCTGATTAGTTCTTCCTGTATCTCAGACCTTTATTCCACGATAATTTCCTTATTCCTAAAGTACATAATTTAGAAATCATTTTGTTTTTTGAGACAGGGTCTCACTCTGCCACCCAGGCTGGAGTGCAGTGGCACAATCATAGCTCACTGCAATCCCCAAACTTTTGGGCTCAAGGGATCCTCCCATCTCAGCCTCATGAGTAGCTGAGACGACAGGCATGCACCACCACACCTGACTAAATTTTTTATTTTTTGTAAAAACAGGGTCTCACTTTGTTGCCCAGGCTGATCTCAAACACCTGGGCTCAAGTAATCCTCCCGCCTCAGCCCCCCAAAGTGCTGGGATTACAGGTGTCAAACACTGTACCTGGTCTAGAAATCATTTTAGTAATTAGTAAATACTTCAGGTTCTGTAGGTAGAAAATCCTCCTAGTTTTTCTTTGTCTAAAAATGTCCCAGGCCAGTGCTGGTGGCTCACACCTATAATCCTGACACTTTGGGAGTGTAGGTGGGTGGATCACTTTCTGAAGTGGGTAGATCACTTTAGACCAGGAGTTCGAAACCAGCCTGGCCAACATGGAGAAACCCTGTCTCTACTAAAAATACAAAAATTAGCCAGCTATGGTGGGGGGTGGGGGGCACCTGTAATCCCAGCTATTCAGGAGCCTGAGGCAGGAGAATCGCTTGAACCCAGAAGGTGGAGGTTGCAGTGAGCCGAGATTGCACCACTGCACTCCAGCCTGGGTGGCAGAGTGAGACTCCATCTCATAAATAAATAAGTAAATATTTTTTTTAAAGTCCTTAATTTGCCATCATTCTTGAAAGGAGTTTTACTGATATCATTCTGAGATGGCTTTCAGAATTCTGAAAATAATCCAGTCTTCTGGCTTCATTCATTGCTCTTTAGAAGGTTGATTTAAGTCAAATTTGTATTCCTTTGCAGATGTGCTGTCTTCTAAATCTTCTCATTGGGTGTGCTTTTAAAATCTTATTTGTGTACTTCTTGCTTTCAACAACTCATAGTCTTTTATATTCTCTAGTTTCATTACAGTGAGTATGTTAGTTGGATTTCCATTTCGTTGTTCTGCTTGGTGTTTGTTTGTTTTTGTTTTTGAGAAAGGTTCTTGGTCTGTTGCCCAGGCTAGAGCACAGTGACATGATCACAGCTCACTGCAGCTTCAACCTCCTGGGCTCAAGTAATCCTCCCACCTCAGCCCCTGAAGTATTTGGGACTATGGGCATGTACCACCACACCCAGCTAACTTTTTTTATTTTTCCTAGACACAAAATCTCACTACATTGTCCAGCCTGGTCTTGAACCCCTCAGTTCAAGTGATCCTCCCACCTCGGCCTCCCAAAGGGCTGGGATTACAGGTGTGAGCCACTGTGGCCAGCCCTACTTGGTATTTGTTTTTCTTCCTCTATCTTAGATCAGTTGGGAAAATTTCCCAGTTACTATATCTACATATTATTGCTTCCCTTCCTCTGTCTTGTTTTTCTGAAATTCCTATTAGACACATGTTGGACCTTCTCACTTTACTCTATTTCTGCACCTTCTCTCATGTTTTTTTCTTCTTAGCTCTCAAGCTATATTTTAGGTAATTTATTTAGATTTATACCTTAGATATCATATATACACTCTTCAGATGCATATAGCCATTTGTTACACCTACTCAATGAATATTTTTGTTTCAACAAATGTAGCTTTCATTTTTGAAAATGTAGTTTCATCCTTCCTCAAATCTATCAAGTCATTTTATGTAGTTTCTTGTCTCCTATCCATATTTTGGGGACTTTTAACCTTTTTAAAACAGTTATTCTATATTTTCTATCTGTTAATTCTAATATCTCAAGCCCTTAGCAGGTCTGTTGTTATTTCTTTGGACTGTTCCCACATGACAGTTTGTTTCTTTGTGTTTGATTTTTATTTGAGCATATCTTTGTTTGGCCTTACTCCGTGGTGAACTAGCAATCCAAGTAAATATGCTTTCTTTCAGACAGGATATATTTTTGCTTCTCTTGCAATCCAGCGGGCCCTGTGGGCCTGGAAGACGTCATTAAGAAGTCTACAATTCTTGACCCTTTTGCCAAGGCAGCACTTAAGGCTCCTGGCTTCATCCGTTCTCTTCTAACATGTACTTTTCTTTACGTTCTTATCTTTAGAATAGTTTTCATGTCCATTTTGTGATGTTATTTACTGACTATAATTTCTTCAGGCTCCATGAAATGTTTTCTGAGAATGTGTCATTTTGTGATAAATAAGACTTCATTTACCTCAGTTATAAAATGAGAGGATTGGAAATTCAGTCATAAATAGGCTTTTATGTAAACCATCTTCTGAACTTAAAAACTAGAGGGAATCCCATTGTGTCACTGGCCTCTCCATCATGGCGGTGTTGCTGCAAGCTGGGACACTAGGTTTTATCCTGCTGGGATATGCATGTCTCTAAAATGCGTAGTGTCTCAGAGAAAGCCTCTTATTGTTGTTCTCATCATAATGTTATCCTGCAGCTTTCCTTAGTATTGAGCATCCACGCAAAACAAATATTTCTTTCATGGGAAACAGGGTAAAAAATGAGAAAAGGACACTCTGTATCTAGGTAATATAGTTGGTTTAAAAAAATTATCATCTTAATGTATTTTTCAGCCATATTTGACTTAGGTTTTAGTTTCATGCCTATGAATGGTAGTTCAAACACCTGCCTGCACACGTGCAGAAACATGTCTTGAATCCAACTTTTTTTATCCTGACTAACCCACTTAAGAAGATCACTACAGTGGATATCTTTTTTTTTTCTTGGTGTTTCTTTAATTTATTTAAATTATGTTGACCAGTCACCGCAGTATATAGTGGTTTTCTAATGAAGAAGAGGGAAGTCTTGATCTCTGTATTAATCCAAACTGCCTCCTCAAAGAACAAATGTGAACGCTTTTTTACAGAATCTGCCTTCTAGTACAAGATGCCTGTGGAATGTTCGGTGAAGTACACTTGGAGTTCACCATGTCGAAGGCAAGACAGTTGGAAGGGAAGTGTTGCAGCCTGGTGGGAATGAAGGTTCTACAGAAAGCCACCAGAGGAAGGTGAGAATGTGTATCCAGTTTGCTACAGTGCTTGGTTCCTTTTATTAGTCTTTTCTCTCGAATTCTATTTTTTTTTAATTTATTTAACTTTAGGTGCATACTGTATCTGGCATTTCTCCCCATGTTATGCCTCCCCACCGCCCACTGTCTCTCCCCTACCCACCCCAACTGCCCCCAGTGTGTGATGCTTCTCTCCCAAAGTCCATGTGTTCTTGTTGTTCAACACCCACCTGTGAGTGAGAACATGCGGTGTTTGGTTTTCTGTTCTTATGTCAGTTTGCTGAGAATGATGGTTTCCAGATTCATCCAAGTCCCTACAAATGACACGAACTCATTGTTTTTTATGGCTGCATAGTATTCCATGGTGTATATGTACCACATTTTCTTTGTCCAGTCTATCATTGATGGGCATTTGGGTTGGTTCCAGGTCTTTGCTATTGTACACAGAGCTGCAATGAACATACATGTGCATGTGTCTTTATGGTAGAAAGATTTATAGTTCTTTGGGTATATGCCCAGTAATAGGATTGCTGGGTAAAATGGAATTTCTATTTCTAGATCCTTGAGAAATCGCCACACTGTCTTCCACAGTGGTTGAACTAATTTACACTCCCACCAACTGTGTAAGAGTGTTCCTATTTCTCCACATCCTCTTCAGCATCTGCTGTCTCCAGATTTTTTAATTACCACCATTCTAACTGGTATGAGATGATATCTCAATGTGGTTTTGATTTGCATTTCTCTAATGACCAGTGATGATGAACATTTTTTCATATGTTTGTTGGCGTCATATATGTCTTCTTTTGAAAAGTGTCTGTTCATATTCTTTGCCCACTTTTGAATGGGATTGTTTTTTTTCTTGTATATCTGTTTTAGTTATTTGTAGATTCTGGTTATTATCCCTTTGTCAGATGGGTAGATTGCAAAAATTTTTTCTCATTCTGTTGGTTGCCAATTCGCTCTAATGATGGTTTCTTTTGCTGTACAGAAGCTCTGAATTTTAATTAGATCCCATTTGTCTCTCTTGGCTTTTATTGCCAATGCTTTTGGTGTTTTAGTTATGAAGTCCTTGCCTATGCCTATGTCCTGGATGGTTTTGCCTACGTTTTCCTCTAATGTTTTTATGGTATTAGATTTTATGTTTAAATCTTTAATCCATCTGGAGTTAATTTTAGTGTTAAGGTGACAGCCTCTGACTTGCCGGTCAGATGCACTTTCTGGGTGAAGCAGCACCCCTCCCCACCTCGGTCTGCCCTCAATGATCTTTGCTGTCCATCGGACCAGACCTGTTGAAATGCACCTGGTACCTCGGTTGGAGCTAGGACATCTCTGGATTTCTGCGTCTCTCTCGCTGGGAGTTGTGCGCTGGAGTTGTATCTATTCAACCATCTTGGATCGACTCCCCTCTAATTCTGTTTTTAAAGGTAATAAACCAGGACCCTGGAGTTTGCCTGTAAAACAAGGCCAGAAGTTGAGTGAAACCTATAAAGTACCTTTAGGGGAAGAATTATAATTGACAACAAAAAGAATTAGGCAGATTTAATGATTCATAATTTTATTTAAAATAAGATTAAAACATTATACATGTGTTTTAATTATGAAGATTTGTCTTTTGTGTGTTTTCCTAGCTGTAACAATAAAGCATCTTTGGGTGGTAGGTTGTATAAATGAAAATCTAATTTAGTGAAAAAACATTTTGTGAGCTTTAAGCAAAATTCTTAAGATGTCATGTCTTTGCACTTTCCATAGTAAGCAAGCTTTGTTCCCTGCCAGGTTTCGTGGCACCTCACCCTAAAATGTTGTTTTTGATAGGCAGAGGTGGAGTGTTACAAAGATCTGGCCTATCTGTGCCTGTTAAATCTCCAGTAATAATCCTAATCTATGAATTAGGGGAAAAAGGAAACATTTTTAATGGAACTATCCAGTCATATAGTGAATTGGGGGTTTTCTCAATCTTCTTGTTACATTTCTTTCTTTAAATAGTGTGTTATTTTACCTCTCTTGTTGATGTTTTATTTAATTATAGTAACATCTGAGCTATAACAGTATCTGAGGAAAAAAACTCCCATTCTGAGTGTATGATATTCTGCTTTTAGAGCATTTATTGATAGCATCCGCCAGCAGTTTGCATCATAACCACTCTGGCTGTGACCATTCTAAATGGTGAATGTTTAGTGAGCATTTCTTTGACTGACCTCAGTAGGCATTTAGCTCTCCCACAGGCCTTGACTTTGAGTGCCGTCTGTCTTTCATGTGGCACTATACTAGTGAGTGACAGCTCTTCCTAAGAGCTTATTTTCCTGGGAGACATATATTTCATAGACATATCCCCTGTAAGCCCTGAGAAGATAAAAACACAAAAGCACATTTTTATTGATCTGTATAACTATAGTTTTTTGTTTTGTTTTGTTTTGTTTTGAGATGGAGTTTTGCTCTTGTTGCCCAGGCTGGAGTGCAATAGCACAATCTCAGCTTACTGCAACCTCCACCTCTTGGGTTCAAGCAGTTCTCCTGCCTCAGCCTTCCAAGTAGCTGGGATTACACGTATGCACCACCACACCCGGCCATTTTTTTGTATTTAGTAGAGATGGGTTTTCACCATGTTGATCAGGCTGGTCTCCAACTCCTGAACTCAGGTGATCCACCCACCTCAGCCTCCCAAAGTGCTGGGATTACAGGCGTGAGCCACCACACCCAGCCAGGTATGTTTTATAATAAATGCTTCCTCTTGTTTATAAACAGGCAGCTGTATTATAACTTAATTGCATTATGTATTTGGGGAATGCTATTTGTCCAGATACTTGGAAAGCATGTCTAGATACAAGAAAAGCTTGATTGGGTCACATGAATCTTACCCTTATTAACACTGAACCTCATTTTAGTCCTCATTAGAATATTCATTGTAGGCCAGGTGTGGTGGTTCACCCTTATAATCCCAGCACTTTGAGAGGCTGAGGCAGGCTGATCACTTGATCACTTGAGGCCAGGAGTTTGAGACGAGCCTAGCCAACATGGCGACACCCCGTCTCTACTAAGAAAAAAAAAAAAAAAAAAAAAAAAAAAAATTAGCTGGCCATGGTGGCACATGCCTATAGTCCCAGCTACTTACCCTGAGGCACAAGAATTGCTTGAACCCTGGAGGCAGAGGTTGCAGTGAGCTGAGATTGCACCACTGCACTCCAGCCTGGGAGACAGAGTGAGACTCTGTCTCAAAAAAAGAAGAATATTCATTGTAAACATTTCAGATTCACAGTCATCTGAGGAGTAAGCATAGTTATGGTAACCGTCAGTACCATTTAACCATCAATACCATTTAGAGGGGAGGCCTCTTTGACTCGGCTCCCACCCACCTGAGCCTAGCAAGGACATGACAGGGCTCCCGCCACAGGATGTTCCAGCTGTCAGGCGTCCTGGTGTGCTCCAGGCCAGAGGCAGCTGTTCTGGCTGGAGACTGCAAGACATAGCATCTTATGGAAATACTGCTGGGGAAGGACACAGCCAGACAGGACCCAGGAATCTTTGACTCTCTAAAGTTCTGGTCTTTTCACCATTCGTCTTTACAGCCATACATGTACCTAATATTTAACCTAGTTTTTGTGGCTGTAACTAGAAGCCTAACCACCATCTATAACATTTACATGGGAAATGTTTTTTTTCCATGGGAAATGCATTGAGTATTCCAACCAATTCATTTACTGATAAACGTTTGAATCTCCTTCCATGTTAACATTGGTGACTAAATATTTGATGCTTTTTTAGGTTGGGATTAATTTCTTTATTTTATGTATTTATTTTTATTTTGCCATGCAAGCATCCAAATAAATGTTTAGATTGTGTTTTTGTTCTTTTGGAAGCTATATTTCTTCAAAACAAATTATTAAATCGTTTTGGAATGCAGAATGTTATAATTGCCTATTAGTGACATCATTCATCCATCCATGGCCCAGTAAACACAACATTGTCTCTCTTTTTTTTTTTTTTAATGAATTATCATGTTTCATAGCAACTCTTGTAAACTTTAACAAAATACACTTCTCATAAACCTTAACAAAATATGCTTACTTCCCAAAATTCAAGCTAAAATGATTAATTTTATAATTGCAGTATCTAAGAAAGAAAATACCCTTTTCCCAATTGGAAGATAGTTGTATGTTTGAGCTAAGTCACAGAGCCTTTTGGATTTGGCCTACCAATTTCATCTGATCCACAGTTCTGGTGATGGAACATCACTCAGCCCTACCTGCTATTGAAAGGCCGTGTTGCAGGGGACTCATGACCACAGAGCTACCAGCCAGACACACATGCTGCCAGACACCTATGCAGGGAGCACCATTCCTGCCAGCTGCTTTGGTCCAGAGGCTTGCAGGAAAACAGCGACATAGCTTTTGTTTCTCTGACAGACTAATTTTTCAGATTTGAGTGTCTGTCAACTGATCAGAGGAAGAAGAGTTAGAAAAACAGCCTGAGCTTCAGTTTGAAAACTGTACAGTTTTCACAACAGTGCCAGTGTGATGTATGCTCACCGCAGGACGTGCAGCACAGCCTGTGCTTCCTTCCTCTCCAGGGCACTCGTGCTATTTATTCCTCTGTGACTCTGTGTTAAGGGACCCCCAATCTCTGTCCTCCCAAGTGGTCTGTGCGACACTTTAGTAGGCCAAACAAGCTGAGAAGTCACATGGCTTTGGTGTCATAATTCTGTGTGCGAACTTTATTTTTTTCATTGCTGTTTATTATATGCTTTTTATTTGCCAGGGCAATACTCAGAAAAAAACAACAAAAAAGAAATTCCCTGAAACATGTTAACCTATCATAGGTATGGAAACTATAGCTAGCAAATTCTTTTGGGGGGAGTGGGGAAAGGGGACCTCTTTCAGTTCAAAAATCTACTGGCATTTATTTCCCAACTTGTTAAAACAACCACTGAGTCCAAAATATATTATTAATTTATAGGTACTATTTTCTGTAGACCTCTTGAAGGTCCCTTTTACAGTAATGTACTGGAGAAGCTCATATTGAAGAGCATTTTGTTCATACAACACAGAGGGTGCTGTCCAAGTATGGAGAATGACAAAGGAAGCAACTGACATGGTCTTTGACCTTGAATTGCGTCTCTTTCAACCCAAAACAGGACAGGCAGAAGTATTAGAGCAGTTGATGATTCAATTCAAAAATCTAGTAGATCTTAGCTGACTGATCTCAGAAGGTTTCATGAAAGAAGTGAGAACAAATGCTTTAAACATCTTGATCTGGCAGAAAGAAAAGTGTCTCCAAATTGGTGAGATGTTATCTGTGAAGACAAATGTAGGACTGAGAGAGAAAGAGAGAGATGCAAAAGGGGAAGTAAGACGGTTTATTGAAAAGATAATATGGCCAGGCACAGTGGCTCATGCCTGTAACCTAGCACTTTGGGAGGCCAAGACGGGCAGATCACTTGAGCTCAGGAGTTTAAGACCAGCCAGGGCAACATAGTGAGACCTCCATCTCAAAAAAGAAAAGAAAAGAAAGTTCACTCACTTATTCAGTAAATATTATTTAGTTACTCTTTGTACTATGCTTCTAGCTAGTTGCCATGGCATTGAGCTATGTGCCAGATTTGGGGGATTTATGCCACACTGGAGTATACTGACGTATAAAGTCTGTTAGATAAAGCCTAAATCCTATTAGGGATTTTGCATTGATTCCAGAGAAATAAGGGTCAGTATGAGTTTTTGAGTGAAGAAGAGAAGAGGTCATAAACGTGAAAATGGAGTATAAGACTGTCATTACTCCTGTACGTATAATAGATGGGAAATGGAGGGAGAGATTGGGACAGGGCCACAAGGCTGGAAACTTCCCACAGTTGAAGGAAGGAGAACAGAAAACTGGTACATAGGGAGCTCTCAGGAGCTGTGGCACATGCTAGGAACACAAAATAGCCCACTTCCTCCGTACCCAGAGCAGCATGGGAGCCGTCGGGGGGGTACTCAGAAGGATAGCTGGTGACGCGTTACCACCTGGCAAGCCTCCACACAGAGAGAAGAGGCTCAGAGCAGCCACCTTGGAGGGGGTGCAGAGGGTGGGGTAAATGTAGAAGCTGTGGAGAAAACAGGAAAGGCATGGGCTAAGGACTAGAATGGAAGGGAGGAGGAAAGCTCCCAGGCCCACATAGCCATTTCATCCCATGGGGAGTGAAGACAGGGCGAGGACCACTGCCGTGGTCAGCTTCCATGACAGGGTTAGTGGAGGAAGTGCATTTCAGAGAATTAGCCAATTGAGAAGCTATTGTCTAAATACCAGCTCTCATTTTTATGGCAGCAGATTAAGTGGTGATAAGCTTTATGGCAGAAGCCACACTTAGTCAGTATGCTCAGAAATTAACCAATCTGAGTCAGGATAGAAAGTTTCTTTGAAGCCCCCAGTGGGATTCCCAGCCCACTGCCCTGCTAGCCTCTGCACTAGTTTCCTGGGCTTTATTTAAGCCCCTTTTCCCTCATAGGCCAGTCTCATGCTGCACCCTGATTAAGGGCTCGGCACTGTCTCCCTCGTCTCCTTCTGCAGCTACCACCAGGTCCCCTTTCCTCTCCACTGCAAGCACCATGGAGGTCAGGTGCAGCTCACTCTGGTGCCTGTGCCTAGGGCTGTGTGGGATGTCTGCTGACCTGTGGTCCAACACAGACACATGTTTTAATGTCAGTGAATGATGTCATAGGTATGGGTTTGAGTGTGTCCCTTTTTTTGATTAATAATATGAGAACATCATGACATTCATATGAGGAGCCCTCCCATGCATCATAGATGTATCATACAGGGGCTGCCCTCCAGTGCTGGCCTATGCCAGGTGCTCACCTCCCCCCATCCCCTTCAGTGCTGGCCTGTGCCACATGCCCGCCTCCCCCCATCTCCTCCAATGCTGGCCTGTGCCACATGCCCGCCTCCCCCCATCTCCTCCAATGCTGGCCTGTGTCACGTGCCCCCCTGCCTCCATCCCTTCCAATGCTGGCCTGTGCCATGTGCCCACCTGCCTCCATCCCCTCCAATGCTGGCCTGTGCCATGTGCCCACCTGCCTCCATCCCTTCCAGTGCTGGCCTATGCCATGAGCCTGCCTGCCTCCATCCCCTCCACTACTGGTCTGTACTAGGTGCCCACATGCCCCCACCACCTCCAGTGCTGACCTGTGCCATGCGCTGTCTGGGCTCTGAGTCTAATGGACCTATGATGGCTTCATCATCATCACAACTGTAGGGTGTCCGACACGTAGACAGTCAGTGAGGGTGTGTCAATTGCATGCCCAGTCACCGTATTTCACACTTGCCTCCTGGTTGGTAGGCTCCCTCCGGGCAGGTGCTGTTTCTCATTCACCATTATATTTCCTGTAGATAGCAGAATTTCTGATACATGATAAGCAAATAATTTGTATTTGTGGGATGCACATTAGGTATTTTCTTGGGTTAATCTTAGAACTTTTCTCAGCAAGATTTAAATGTGTATTTTTATACTTCATAAGCATAATTTTTGGAGCTCAATTTTGGCAATAAGGGTAGAGACCTGTTTGGTGCCAGGGTCTGTGTGCAGTGCAGGTGACAACCCACACTAGCTATGTGCCTCTGGACACAGAGCCTTGGTGTCTTCGCTAATCTAAGGGGAAGTTAACATGGGCACGCAGGGAAAGCACTTTATCATGGATGGCAAGAGTGTGAGTGTTCATTATTAATTTTCACAGGAAAAAAATGTTGTATACATTGTGCTTTCCTTTTTCCTTTTAGTCTTCACAAAAGTGAGTTACAGAGGAGGAGGCTCTGTATCCCCCCAGTGTTACAGAAGAGGGCCTGTGACAGAGGTAGAGTGACTGGCCCAGGGTCCACCAGCCAGCCCAGCTGTGACTGGGCAGGATTCTGGGGACTTCAGTTTCCCACAGAGCCCATCACGTTCCATCCAGCTGCGTGAGACTGGCATACACCAAAGTGCTGGAGAGGGAACCCTTAGGAATCATTCTACACAAGTTTACTGGGCTGGGTTATTTATTGGAGAATCATTTCAAAGGCTCCTTTAACAGGAAATACGTAGTGGTAGGAGCTCTCCTCGGGTAAGAAACTTCAATAGTAATTTCCCTTCTTTGATTTTCCTTCTTCAAAAAGGCCGCTCTTTTAAAAAGCCACACACTTCCCTCAGGGTTTGAGGTCCAGAATCTCTTTCTTAATTGCTGTGCTTAGAAACCCTGCTTCAAGGGACATTTCTAAGAATTCTTTCATGATTTTGAAAAATAAATTTGTTCCTGGTGACTTCACTAAAGTTCCTGAAAGGAGAATGAAGTACCGCTTAAGAGAGAATGCTGGGCCCTGCACAGTGGCTCACACCTATAATCCCGGCACTTTGGGAGGCCAAGGCGGGCACATCACCTGAGGTCAGGAGTTGGCGACCAGTCTGGCCAATGTGGCAAAACCCTGTTTCTACTAAAAATTTTTTAAAAATTAGTCAGGCATGGTGGTGTGCACCTGTAATCTCAGCTACTCAGGAGGCTGAGGCAGGAGAATCACTTAAACCCAGGAGGTGGAGGTTACAGTGAGCTGAGATCATGCCATTACGCTCCAGTCTGGGCAACACAGCAAGACTCTCTCTCAAAAAAAAAAAAAAAAAAAAAAAGATTGCTGAATTTTAAGACCAGGGCTGCTCAGAGCAGCAGTAGACACCTCCTACCTGAGCAGCATGCTGTTACTTCAAGCCCTTCATCAATTTGGAGGCATGTTTTGTGTTTTCTTTATAGTTTTTTTTCTATTTCTGCCAAATGTTACCTCCCACTAGTATTTTAAGTCAAAATTAAATCTTTTTATTGTCCTTTAAGACTGGATATTTTGGCCAATATTTAACTGTT
The DNA here is from genome assembly GCF_009761245.1 of Sapajus apella. Classification (NCBI taxonomy): domain Eukaryota; kingdom Metazoa; phylum Chordata; class Mammalia; order Primates; family Cebidae; genus Sapajus; species Sapajus apella. The sequence continues at coordinate 541,932 of NW_022436975.1, forward strand.
CGGGGAAGGATAAATAACAGTAAAACAGTGAATAGAAATTCACGTAACCAACTGTTTTCAAGATTGTATCCCCTCTTCTGATAATCAGTATCTGAGCATCAGCTTTTCCTGGCTGTTAATACTGTGAATGTTTTGGTTTTGTGTTCTGATGTACTTTTCTCTTGACATTCTCTCTTAGACTTTCTTGTGTATTTGTTCTGTTTACACCCCTTATTTTATGGCCATGGTGTTCTCTAATTCGGGGGGCGTGTGGGCACTCTGCACGTATCGGAAAGGGCTCTAAACTTGGTATCAAGAGACCTGAAATGTATTCCTGGCTGTGTTCCCAGTACCAATAGAGGTGGCCCCGATTTGTCAGAAAATGAAAAGACTGGACCAAATGACCTTTAAGCTTCTTCAGAGTTTGAGGTGACTTTTCCCTTTCAGGGTTAGTAGGGTTGGGCTTTCTTTTACCTTTGTACAAATAAACACTTTTTTCATTTGAATGCCTTTGCTTAAAGGAGAGGTTGAACCTAAGCATTTTTTTTTTTAACAGATACACTCAAAAGCTTGCCATCTATTTGCCAGATGTGTAACATGCATCTTTGATTAAGCATAATAAAAAAATAATTGAAGTATCTCTTTGTAAGGTCTTCTGCTAAAATAATATGGGGTTTTTTGTTTTGTTTTTGTTTGTTTGTTTGTTTGTTTTTGAGATGGAGTTTCACTCTTGTTGCCCAGGCTGGAGTGCAGTGGTGCGATCTTGGCTCACTGCAACTTCTACCTCCCAGGTTCAAGCGATTCTCCTGCCTCAGGCTCCTGAGTAGCTGGAATTACAGGAGCGCTACACCACATCCAGTTAATTTTTTAAACATTTTTAGTAGAGACAGGGTTTCACCATGTTGGTCAGGCTGCTCTTGAACTGCTGACCTTGTGATCTGCTGACCTTGTGATCTGCCCACCTCGGCCTCCCAAGTACTGGGATTACAGGTGAGCCACTGCGCCTAGCCTCAAATAATGCATTCTAAGCATCTGGATTGTGATTTCTTTTTTAACATAAAACATTTTAGAAGGTAAAATAAACTATACAAAAATTTTCTTTGGATTGGTTACATTTTAGGAAGATGAAGCCTGTTTTCCTAATTTTTATTTAATTGCTTTATTTCTCAGTGTCTTTGTTGTTTCTGTAAACTGACAATTATTTTTACTAGTGAGTCTAATGAAAGATTAAGAGATCATGATTTATTTTAAAGGAAAGATATTTTTTAAATCTAAGGTCTTAGTCCCAAGTCACACAAATCATGATTAGAATTTACAACTCTCTAAGGCTTCAACTGTTTCTTCATTTCCTATGTATTTGGTTGCTTTACTTTGAACACATTAATTTATTCTTATACAAGGAGTCTTTATCTTAATAACTGAATCTGCTTACAATAATTTCAATATTGCATATTTTACATGAGAACAATCAAGAAAATCAGGAGAAGTTGAAAAGTTGAATCTTTAATTTACAAGGACTTATTTTCTCTTTAGAATAAGAAAGTAACCTGAGCAATATTATACTTCCAAGATTTAGTTTCTTCATTTTTATTAGCAGCTAAACAGTCATGAATCCTCAATGATTTAATTAAAGAGGGAAAAAGGAGGCTAGAAGAATATGGGGTATAGCACCAATAATAAAATTCAAAGGGATACAATTAAACCAGGCTGGTCATTGTCCTGAAACATTACTCTAATGCAAACACAGAAATAGAACCAGAAGTAAAGGAAGGAAACATCTTTAAGAGAAGACATGAAATGGGCCATAAAAGAGGTTTTATGAAGTCTAAAGTGAACTAGCTAAAAGGAGCATGCTACAACATGGATGGACCTCAAAAACACGATGCCAAATCAAAACAAAAAAAAGAAAAACAGACACAAAAGGTCTCATGTCTTGTGACTCCCTTTATGTGAAATGACCAGACCACGCAAATCTAGACCTGGCAGATTGGCTGCCATGGTCTGGGACGAAAGGAAATGGGAGTGACTGCTAATGGGGATGGGGTCTACTTTGGGATAATGGAAATATTCGGTAAATAGAGATAGTGTGTGTACAACATTGTGAATGTACTAAATGCCACTGAATTGCATACTTTAAAATGACTAATTTTTTGAGGTTTTAATTTCCTTTTGTTATTTTCTTACTATAATTTTACGTTATATTAATTTTACCCCAAGTTTAAAAAAGAAAAATAAACTGATTGTCTAGAAAGTACTTATGCTGTTATAAAAATAACTACAGAGATCAGGGGAAGATGGCTGACTAGGAACAGCTCAGGATTGAAGCTCCCAGTGAAAGTGCAGAGGGTGAGTGGACGCCACATTTCCAGACGGATTTTTATTGCCCACAGACTAGGAGATTCCCAGGCGGAGGAGTCCCACACGTCGCCAGAGTGGCTGTTTCAGCCGGCGCGGCTGTTTCGGCCTCAGCAGCTGCTTTGCCCACGCCCCTGCTTTGTCCACACCCTGGCGCAGTGGTTCTCCGAACAAAAGACACTGGTCCAGGTGCCCTCTTAGCTGGTGACTGGAGCCCTGAGATGGCAGAGTCGCCCATTCATCTGAAATAGCGAGCCAGGCCAGGAGATTCCTAGGCAAAAAAACCACCAGGAATCTCAGTGCCGCTGTTTCAGCCGGCTCAGTGAGTCGGGACACAGGAGATCCCGGTGCCTTTTCAACAGGCAACTGGAACACTGGGAGAGATCGACAGTTCAACAACAACAACAAAAAAAAGACTCTGAGTCAGGAAGCCAGGTGATCAGGCTCGGCTGGTCCCACCCCTGCCAAACAAACAAACAAAAAAAGCAGTACATGAAAAAGCTCTGGGTTGAGAGTTTCACAGCAAGCACGGGTGAACCCAGGACAGTCAGGCTCTGTTGGGGAGGGGCGTCCGCCATTACTGAGACACTCCACCACTACGGAGTCAGTCTGACCATTGCTGAGGCAACCTGCCACTACAGAGAGAGTTCTCCATAACAAAAGCGGGCCACCATTGCCAAGGCAGTTCTATCTACACTCATATAAACAGGACCGCAGGGAAGATTATACGGCAGCTGGGCAGAGCCCACAGCAGCTCAGCAAAGCCTCTGCAGACAGACAGTGACTAGGCTGCCTCCTCACTGGGCAGGACAGCCCTGAAAGAAAAAAAAAAGGGCAGCAGCACAATGGAAACTCATAAATAAAGCCCTAACTCCCTGGGACAGAGCACCTGGGGAAAAAAAAAAAAAAAAAGGGAGTTTATGAGTTCTGCTGCAGCAGACCTAAACGTACCTGCCCAGCAACTCTGAATGAACAACGGAGCTCACAGCTCAGGACTTGAGCTCCAATAAAGGACAGACTGTCTCCTCAAGCAGCTCCCTGACCCCTGTATATCCAAAGAGTCACCTCATAAAGGAGATAACAGACTGACATTAGGCAGGCATCCTACTGGGACAAAGATAGCAGAAGAGGAAACTGGTAGCAACTCTTACTGTTCTGCAGCTGCTGCAGGTGATCCCCTGGCCAGCAGGGCCTGGAGTGGACCTCAGCAATCCTACAGCAGAGGGGCCAGACTGTTAGAAGGAAAGCTAAGAAAAAGAAGTAACTTCAGCATCCACAAACTGGAAGTTCACTCAGAGACCCAATCTGAAAGTCAGTAATGACAAAGACAACAGGTGGATAAACCCACAAAGATGGGAAGAAACCAGCATAAAAAGGATGAAAACACCCGAAACCAGAACACCTCTCCTCCTAAAAGGGATCACAACGCCTCACCAGCAAGGGAACAAGGCTGGATGGAGAAGGAGTGTGATGAAATGACAGAATCAGACTTCAGAAGGTGGGTAATAAGAAACTACAGTGACCTAAAAGAACATGTTCTAAACCAATGCAAAGAAACTAAGAACCTTGAAAAAAGATTTGACGAAATGCTAATGAGAATGGACAACAAAGAGAGGAATATAGGTGAATTGATGGAGCTGAAAAACACAACACGAGAACTTCGCGAAGCGTGCACAAGTTTCAACAGCCAAATTGACCAAGCAGAAGAAAGGATATCAGAGGTCGAAGATCAACTCAATGAAATAAAAGAAGAAGGCAAGAATAGAGAAAAAAGGGTAAAAAAGGAATGAACAAAGTCCCCAAGAAATGTGGGACTATGTGAAAAGACCTAATCCACGTTTGATAGGTGTACCTGAATGTGACAAAGAGAATGAATCCAAGCTGGAAAATACGCTTCAGGATATCATCCAGGAAAACTTCCCCAACCTAGCAAGGCAATACTGGACAATATTCAAGTCCAGTAAATACAGAGAACACCACAAAGATATTCCTCAAGAAGAACAACCCCAAGGCACATAATCATCAGATTCACCAGGGTTGAAATGAAGGAGAAAATGGTAAGGGCAGCCAGAGAGAAAGGTCGGGTTACCCATAAAGGGAAGCCCATCAGACTCACAGCAGATCTCTCAGCAGAAACCCTACAAGCCAGAAGAGAGTGGGGGCCAATACTCAACATCCTTAAAGAAAAGAACTTTCAACCCAGAATCTCCTATCCAGCCAAACTAAGCTTCATAAGTGAAGGAAAAATAAAATCCTTTGTGAACAAGCGAGTACTCAGAGATTTCATCACCACCAGACCTGCTTTACAAGAGCTCCTGAAAGAGGCTCTACACATATAAAGGAACAACCAGTACCAGCCACTCCAAAAACATACCAAATGGTAAAGAGCATGAACACAATCAAGAATCTGCATCAACTAACGAACAAAACAGCCAGCTAACATCAAAATGGCAGTGTCAAATTCACACATAACAATATTATCCCTAAATGTAAATGGACTAAATGCCCCAATCAAAAGACACAGACTGGCAAACTGGATAAAAAGCCAAAACCCATCAGTGTGCTGTATCCAAGAAACCCATCTCACGTGTAAGGATACACAAAGGCTCAAAATAAAGGGATGGAGGAAGATTTACCAAGCAAATGGAGAGCAAAAAAAAAGCAGGAGTTGCAATTCTCATCTCTGATAAAATAGACTTTAACAAAGATCAAAAGAGACAAAGAAGGACATTACATAATGGTAAAAGGATCAATGCAACAAGAAGAGCTAACGATCCTAAATATATACGCACCCAATACAGGAGCACCCAGATACGTAAGGCAAGTTCTTAATGACTTACACAGAGACTTTGACTCCCATACAATAATAGTGGGAGACTTTAACACCCCATTGTCAATATTAGACAGATCAACCAGACAGAAAATTAACAAGGATATCCAGGACCTGAACTCAGACCTGGACCAAGCAAACCTAATAGACATTTACAGAACTCTCCACCCCAAATCCACAGAATATACATTCTTCTCAGCACCACATCACACCTACTCTAAAATTGACCACGTAATTGGGAGTAAATCACTCCTCAGCAAATGCAACAGAACAGAAATCCTAACAAACAGTCTCTCAGACCACAGTGCAATCAAGTTAGAACTCAGAATGCAGAAACTAACTCAGAACCGCACAGCTTCATGGAAACTGAACAAGTGGCTCTTGAATGTTGACTGGATAAACAATGAAATGAAGGCAGAAATAAAGATGTTCTTTGAAACCAACGAGAACGAAGACACAACATACCAGAATCTCTGAGACACATTTAAAGCAGTCTGTAGAGGAAAATATATAGCAAGAAGTGCCCACATGAGAAGCAAGGAGAGATCTAAAATTGACACCCTATTCTCAAAATTGAAAGAGCTAGAGGAGCAAGATCAAAAAAACTCAAAACCTAGCAGAAGACAAGAAATAACTAAGATCAGAGCAGAACTGAAGGAGATAGAGACACAAAAAAACCCTTCAAAAAATCAATAAATCCAGGAGCTAGTTTTTCGAGAAGATCAACAAAATAGACTACTAGCCAGATTAATAAAAAAGAAAAGAGAGAATAACCAAATTGATGCAATAAAAAACGATAAAGGGGATATCACCACAGATTCCACAGAAATTCAAACCATCATCAGAGATTATTACAAACAACTCTATGCACATAAACTAGTAAACCTGGAAGAAATAGATAAATTCCTGGACATTTCCCTCCTCCCAAGCCTAAACCAGGAAGAAGTTGAAACCCTGAATAGACCAATAACAAGGTCTGAAGTCGAGGCAGCAATTAAGAGCCTACTACCCAAAAAAAGCCCAGGTCCAGATGGATTCACAGCCGAATTCTACCAGACATACAAAGAAGAGCTGGTACCATTCCTTCTGAAACTATTCCAAATAATCCAAAAAGAGGGAATCCTTCCAAAATCATTTTATGAGACAAACATCATCCTGGTACCAAACCTGGCAGAGACTGAACAAGAAAACAAAACTTCAGGCCAATATCCATGATGAACATAGATGCAAAAATCTTCAATAAAATACTGGCAAGCCGATTGCAACCGCACATCAAAAAGCTTATCCACCATGATCAAGTAGGATTCATCCCAGGGGCAAGGCTGGTTCAACATACGCAAGTCTATAAACGTAAATCACCACATAAACAGAACCAAAGACAAAAACCACATGATTATCTCAGTTGATGCAAAGAAGGCCTTTGACAAAATTCAACAGCCCTTTATGCTAAAAACCCTCAATAAACTAGGTATTGATGGAACGTATCTCAAAATAATAAAAGCTATTTACAACAAACCAACAGCCAATATCATACTGAATGGGCAAAAACTGGAAGCATTCCCTTTGAAATCTGGCACTAGATAAGGATGCCCTCTCTCACCACTTCTATTCAATATAGTACTGGAAGTTCTAGCCAGAGCAATCAGTCAAGAAAAAGAAATAAAGGGCATTCAAATAGGAAAGGAGTAAGTCAAATTGTCTCTATTTGCAGACGACATGATTGTATATCTAGAAGACCCCATCGTCTCAGCCCCAAACCTCCTGAAACTGATAAGCAAGTTCAGCAAAGTCTCAGGATACAAAATCAATGTGCAAAAATCACAAGCATTCCTATACACCAATAACAGACTTAAAGAGAGCCAAATCAAGAATGAACTTCCATTCACAATTGCCACAAAGAGAATAAAATACCTAGGAATACAACTAACAAGGAACGTAAAGGACCTCTTCAAGGAGAACTACAAGCCACTGCTCAACGAAATAAGAGAGGACACAAACAGATGGAGAAACATTCCATGTTCATGGTTAGGAAGAATAATCAGTATTGTGAAAATGGCCATACTGCCCAAAGTTATTTACAGATTCAATGCTATTCCCATCAAGCTACCAATGACCTTCTTCACAGAACTGGAAAAAAACCACCTTAAACTTCATATGGAACCAAAAGAGAGCCCACATAGCCAAGTCAATTCTAAGCAAAAAGAACAAAGCAGGAGACATCACACTACCGGACTTCAAACTATACTACAAGGCTACAGTAATCAAAACAGCATGGTACTGGTACCAAAACAGAGATATAGACCAGTGGAACAGAACAGAGGCCTCGGAGGCAACACAACATATCTACAACTATCCAATCTTTGACAAACCTGAAAAAAACAAGCAATGGGGAAAGGATTCCCTGTTTAATAAATGGTGTTAGGAAAACTGGCTAGCCATGTGCAGAAAGCAGAAACTGGACCCCTTCCTGACGCCTTACACTGAAATTAACTCCAGATGGATTAAAGACTTAAACATAAGACCTAACACTGTAAAATCCCTAGAAGAAAATCTAGGCAAAACCATTCAGGACATAGGCATAGGCAAGGACTTCATGACCAAAACACCAAAAGCATTGGCAACAAAAGCCAAAATAGACAAATGGAACCTAATCAAACTCCACAGTTTCTGTACCGCAAAAGAAACAGTTATTAGAGTGAATTGGCAACCAACAGTTTCCTAAAAACTTTTGGGAAAAAGTTTTTGCAGTCTACCCATCTGACAAAGGGCTGATATCCAGAATTTACAAAGAACTAAAACATATCTACAAGAAAAAAACAAACAAGCCCATTCAAAAGTGGGCGAAGGATATGAACAGACACTTTACAAAAGAAGACATACATGAGGCCAACAAACATATGAAAAAATGGTCATCATCACTGGTTATTAGAGAAATGCAAATCAAAACTACATTGAGATACCATCTCAAGCCAGTCAGAATGGCGATCATTAAAAAATCTGGAGACAACAGATGCTGGAGAGGATGTGGAGAAATAGGAACACTTTTACACTGTTGGCGGGAGTGTAAATTAGTTCAACCATTGTGGAAGACAGTGTGGCGATTCCTCAAGGACCTAGAAATAGAAATTCCGTTTGACCCAGCAATCCCATTACTGGATATATATCCAAAGGATTATAAATCGCTCTACTATAAGGGCACGTGCACACGAATGTTCATTGCAGCACTGTTTACAATAGCAAAGACCTGGAACCAACCCAAATGCCCATCGATGATAGACTAGACAGGGAAAATGTGGTACATATACACCATGGAATGTTATGCAGCCATCAAAAATGATGGGTTCCTGTCCTTTGTAGGGACATGGATGAACCTGGAAACCATCATTCTCAGCAAACTGACACAAGGGCAGAAAATCAAACACCGCATGTTCTCACTCATAGGCAGGTGTTGAACAATGAGAACACGTGGACACAGGGAGGGGACACTGTGGCCTGTTGGGGGGAAATGGGGGAGGGACGGGGGTGTGGGGAGGTGGGGAGAGATAGCATGGGGAGAAATGCCAGATATAGGTGAAGGGGAGGAAGGCAGCAAATCACACTGCCATGTGTGTACCTATGCAACAATCTTGCATGTTCTTCACATGTACCCCAAAACCTAAAATGCAATAAAAATAAATAAATAAAAGGGGAAGGCATAACTAATCCACCCCTTGTTTAGCATATCATCAAGAAATAACCATAAAAATAGGCAACCAGCAGCCCTCGGGTCTGCTCTGTCTATGGAGTAGCCATTCTTTTATTCTACTTTCTTAATAAACTTGATTTCACTTTAAAAATAAATAAATAAATACAAATATTTCATAAGTTCAGTTGGAAAAGAATAGTTTCTCAATGAAACTTCTGGGCATCATTCCACATATATCAAAAAGATACAACATAAGAAATAGGGGCTTAAAAGGAAATGCTAGTTATTATTAACCTTGGCCAGTAAGGCTATTTTGGGGAAATACATGAATTTGTTAATTAAAATGAACAATCCTGTAAATCAGCCATCAGTTTTGTCTTTCAGTGGAAGATGTCTTATCTTTAACATAAGAAACCCAATTTTATGTCTACTCTATGTAATCTACTTTCACTAACAATGAGAGTGAAAATCAAGTGATTAAAGCATGCAAAGGGAAGACAAGGGACTGTGATCAGGCTTGGGACACCCACCTGTTTGATCACAGGAAGGAGGATGAATGAGAACCACAAACCATCTGAGAGATTCTGTTTGAACTGTATAGGCTAAGCATTAACCATTGCCAGCATTCATGCCCTGAGTACCTACCCTTCTACTGCTGAAGCTAAAACTATTTAAAACTTTTAGACTATACTTACCCCACTACTCAACAAAAATAAGTTCACATTATTGTCAATTAGATAAAAGTTCTGCCTTGACTACAGCCTTCTGTATGTTGCTATGGCTTCACTTATTCATTCAGCAAACAGCACCTTAGCATGGGCATGTGAAGTCATTGCTCCTGCCCTCAAGGCATTTACAATCCAGAGGGCAGTAGGTTAATAACACTTTTGCTGGGGTGGGTGAATGTCCCCCTCATCTGCTTTGGTCAGCAGGGGAGAAATATGGGACTATGTGAAAAGACCTAATCTACGTTTGATAGGTGTATCTGAATGTGATGAAGAGAATGAATCCAAGCTGGAAAATACGCTTCAGGATATTATTCAGGAAAACTTTCCCAACCTAGCTAGGCAGGACAATATTCAACTCCAGGTAATACAGAGAACACCACAAAGATATTCCTCAAGAAGACCAACCTCAAGGCACATAATCGTCAGATTCACCAGGGTTGAAATGAAGGAGAAAATACTAAGGGCAGCCAGAGAGAAAAGTCAGGTTACCCACAAAGGGAAGCCTATCAGACTCAAAGTAGATCTCTCAGCAGAAACCCTACAAGCCAGAAGAGAGTGGGGGCCAATATTCAACATCCTTAAAGAAAAGAACTTTCAACCCAGAATTTCATATGCAGCCAAACTAAGCTTCATAAGCGAAGGAAAAATAAAATCTTTTGTGAACAAGCAAGTACTCAGAGATTTCATCACCACCAGGCCTGCTTTACAAGAGCTTTTGAAAGAACCACTACACATAGAAAGGAACAACCAGTATCAGCCTTTCTACAAATAGCCAAAAAGTAAAGAGCATCAACATAATGAAGAATTTACATCAACTAATGGGCAAAACAGCCAGCTAACGTCAAATGGGAGTATTAAACTCACATATATTATTATTAATCCTAAATTTAAATCGACTAAATCCCCCAATCAAAAGACATAGCCAAAACCCATCTGTATGCTGTATCCAGACCCATCTCACATGCAAGGATACACAAAGACTCAAAACAAAGGGATGGAGAAAGATTTACCAACCAAATGGAGAGCAAAAATAAATAAATAAAAAGCAGGAATTGCAATTCTTGCCTCTGATAAAATAGACTTTAAAGCAACAAAGATCAAAAGAGGCAAAGAAGGATATTACGTAAGATAAAAGGATCACTGCAACAAGAAGAGCTAAAGATCCTAAATATATACGCACCCAATACAGGAACACCCAGATACATAAGACTTATAAAGAGACTTAGACTCCCACACAATAATAGTGGGAGCCTTCAACATCAATATTAGACAGATCAACGAGACAGAAAGTTAACAAGGATATCCAGGACTTGAACTCAGATCTGGAACTAGTAAACTTAATAAACATTTCTAGAACTCTCCCATTTTAAATACACAAAATATACACTCTTATCAGTACCACATCACACCTACTTAGAGGTTTAAATGAAATATTGGTTGGCTGCTTGTTTGTTATTTTCTTTCCCCATTTTTTCATGTTTCCATTATTAAGCACAATTACTGGCATACCCATTTTTATACTGCATTCTAGCCCGGACAATAAAGCAACACTCCCATTCTCTCTCCCTCTTCCTCTTTCTTTCTCTCCTTCATTCTTTTTTATATATATTCTTTTTTTTTTTCTTTCTCTCTCTCTCTTTCTTTTTTTCTTTTTCTTTTTTTTCTTTCTAAAAAAAAAAAAAAAGAAAGAAAGAAACCAAATGGGCTGGGCGCAGTGTCTCACACCTGTAATCCCAGCACTTTGGGAGATTGAGGCAGGTGGATAACCTGAGGTCAAGAGTTCGAGACCAGCCTGGCCAACGTAGTGAGGTGCCATCTCTACTAAAAATACAAAAAATCAGCTGAGCATGGTGGCAGGTGCCTGTAATCCCAGCTACTCCAGAGGCTGAGGCAGGAGAATCAATTGAATCTGGGAGGCAGAGATTACAGTGAGCCGAGATTGTGCTGTTGCACTCCGGCCTGAGCAACAAGAGTGAAACTCCGTCTCAAAAAAAAATAAGAAAAAGAAACCAAATGGAAGGTCAGCTAATATGACAGCATAAAAACAAATACCCCTTATCCCTTCAGGTTAGTAATTTAACTAGTTAATTTACCTTGCAGCACGGTAAGTCTAGAATTCAGTAAATGGGCAGGGTTTTGTTTTTTTCCTTTTTATTCATTTCTTCTCTTAGAAATATTTCCCCCACCGCACCCCTCACTATCCTTCTTTCCACAGAAATCATAATTATCTACCAGTAGGAGGTCAGTAGTTTTAAAACTTTCTGTTTTTATTTTTCTTTAATAGAAATCTGTTCAGGCATGATGGCTCATACCTGTAATCCCAGCACTTTGGGAAGTCAAAGCAGGAGGATTACTTGGGCACAGGAGTTCAAGACCAGCCTAGGCAACATAGTGAGAGCTATCTCTACACATGGAAAGGGAGGGAGGGAAGAAAAAAAGGAAGGAGGGAAAGAGGGAGGGAAGAGAGGGGAGGGAGGGCAGGAAGGAAGGAAGGAAAGAAAGAAGGAAAGGGGGGGGGGAAGGGAAGGAAGGAAATCTAAAGAAAGAGCTTGCAAAACAAATCATGTGACGTTGTTTGTTCTGGAAGGTAGATGAGTTGGGCCAACATGGCTCCTCACCCAGCTCCTTAGGAGTCCAGCAACATAGTCTGAAAGCATCTATTGTGGATTAATTGATTATACAAACATTTCACATATTCCTTAGTTCTTCCTCTTTCTTCCTTTCGGGTTAATAGCTTGTGGTAGTAGTTGCTGTCATGGGGACACTGGGTAACAGTATGATTCAGAAGCAGAATGGAAATTCTTGTATTAATCTCAAATAAAAAATCCAAATACTTACTTTAAATATGCCATTATTAGCTGAATTATCAAATTTGGAAAATCTAACAGATTTGAATTTTGGAAAAAACACTTAAATCTTTATAATTTGCCAAGAAAATCTCTCTCTGTTAATATGGGATGTTGAAAATGGAAAGAAAAGAAAGCTTGAGCGTCACTGGAGTCACTCTATTTTTTCATTTTACTCTCAAACTAGCTAATAAATTAGGTCATGGTATTTATTTTTTAGATGAAGACCCTGAAGCTCACTGACATTAAGTAATTTGGCTCCCTATATGTGAGCTGGGTCTCAAGACAGTTCTACCAAATTCCAAGTCTGATATTCAGTACTACATCTGACATTTAATTACTTCCAATTTTAGGAGAATTCATTTCTGTAAATTTCTCATTTGTTTTGTTGTTATAACCCCTGGGCCTCAAAACAAAAATCTGATTATTTCTTGTCAGTAATGTTGATACTAATTTAAATTCTTAGCATTTTCCACTGTTTTTGTTAAACAACAGTAATAACTATACTAGGATTGTCTTGAGTAACCAGGAAGAGTATTAAATCCATAGTAAATAATTATACTGCCTGCTTTTGGTTTAGTTAGGGTTTTTCCCCCCAGTTTACTTAGATACTTATTAACAAAAATAATTAGCTTTAAGGAAAGGTTGGTGCAAAAGTAATTGCAGTTTTTGCCATTACTTTTAATGTCACTACTGTTAAATAAAAGCAAGATAATTTACTTCTCTTTCTAAAGCCACCAACAATGAGGTAGGTTGTCATGAGGACATTGAACCTAGACTGTACATTTGTGAAAGGCTTCAGATTAGGACTTTTGGTAATGATCTGTAAATAGCCACTGCTTTTGTTGGTTGTTGCTGTTCAAATAATTGGCATAAATTATAAAAACAATTTAATAATCTCCCTTTTACCCACCGGATATTTACCCCAATGAGTAATCGCACACCTTTTTCCACAAATGTCGACATACCTGTAAACAAAAAGGTATGGCTTGCCTTTTTCACTTAATTTCACCAGGATGTCCCTCTTCTGATAGTCATTCAGGTTATTTCTGGTTTTTACCACTTCAAAGCAGCGTTGCAGCATACTTCCTTGTATATCTCTGTCTGTGTCCCCTTTATTTATTGAGCTTATATTTTAAGCTTCTTTACTGTGAGATATAACAAGCATATGAAAGAGGGCATAATTGTAGATTATAACAAATAGTAAGTGAGTAAAGCTCACTTATGAAGCTACCACTGAATTCAATAAACATGGCTGGTATTCAGAAGCCACCTGCTGCCCTCACCCTGATCCTCAAGATCTTCACACTTTTGGGATTTCTTCCATGTGTTTCTTTACAGTTGCACTACTTTTTGTACATCTTTAAAAATATATTTAGGCTGGGCATGGTGGCTTGTACTGTAATTCCAGCCCTTCAGGAGACCAAGACAGGAAGATCACTTGAGGCCAGGAGTTCGAGACCAGCCTGGGCAATGCAGTAAGACCTTGTCTTTACAAAAAATAAAAAATTAGCCAAGTGTGGTGGTGCACACTTGTATTCCAGCTACTTGGGAGGCTGAGATGGGAGAATCACTGGATGAAAGAGAGACCTGGCTCTCAAAAAAAAAATGTGTGTGTGTGTGTGTGTGTGTGTGTGTGTGTAGGTTTACCTGTTTTTGAACTTTATGGAAACAGCATCATGCTTGTGCATTCTTTGTGTTTTGCTTTTTTTGCTCATATTTGTGTACTAAATATGCACACGTGCGAGTGTGTATGTGCGTGTATGGTGTGTGTGTGTGTAACTGTTTTTGAACTTTATGGAAATAACATCATGCTTGCACATTGTGTTTTGCTTTTTTTGCTCACCAGAGATGCTGCAGCCCCAGCTGCACACAAGAGGACCCTGGTGTGGGGGCCTCTTACAGAAGAGGGCTGGAGACAACATAGTGCTAGTCCAATAAACCTTGTAAGATTCATCTGTCTATTGCAGGTAGCTCCAGTTTATTTGTTTTCATTCCATTTTATTTATTTACCACAATCTCTTCATGCAGTTGTTATAGGGTTTCCGGGCACTGCTGGCAGCGGCATGAGCCCCCTGCCATGTATCTCCTAGGGCACAGGTGTACACATCATGGGGGTAGGGTGTTCCTCACCTTCAGTGGATAATGCTAGACTGTCTTCCAAGAGCAGAGTGCCGCCTCCGTTCCTGTTAGCATTGTGGAGCTCCTGCTGCTCTGCTCTCTTTCCCTTAGTTGCTACACTTACATGTCTTTTTTCTTATCTTTTTTCTAGACTGCATTTTTTTCAGCCTGGTAGGTCTGTAGTGGAATTCACTGTGGTTTAAATTCCAGTTCCTGATTACTGCTGAGGCTGGGAGCCTTTTGCACTGTATTGCCATTTGCGTTTCCACTTTGGTGAAGTGCTGCTCAAGTCTTTTGTTTATTTTTCTCTTGGGGTGTTGAGCTTTATATATTCCGAGTAGTAGTCTGTCACTGGTTGTATATAATTTATGTGTTGTGGATTGCTTGTCTTTTTATCGACAGAAGTACCAATTTATGTGGGGGAAGCAGATAGCATTCCCAAAGTGGGACCGCCGGGCCAGAGTATGTAACTAGACTTGTTTTCATGACCCACAGGCAGGGCCCCAGGAAACATTAAGTGTTTTTGAAATGGCTTCTGGACTCATAACTCTCCTGAGTCGACTGGGTTACCTTTAATCAGAATACTTCCAGCAGAGGCTGTAGTCTGTGTCTCCTTCAGGTAAAATGAGACTAACGAGCACCAAGGGAAACAGTGAAGTGTAAGTCAGGTGGATGTGTGTGATAACAAGAGCTACTGTTTATCATAGGCCAATCAGGCCTGTTTTTGTGATGCAAAAAAAAAAGTCTCAGAAGCAGATATTCCTTTACCCACTTCACAGATGACGAGCTTGAAGCTCATCAGCGGTAAAGATTTTACAACTGCAAAGTGGTCAGGTAGGGTTAAAGCTTACTTTGACATGGCTCCCAAGAGAATTCTGCATCTATTCTGGCAGCTTGAAGCATAGCCTAGCTTCATTGCAGCAGGCACCTTGTTGGGGACAGAGTCCACACCACAGACTCTGTCCATGGTGCGGACCAGCGGTAAGACAGAGTCCACACCAGATGTCTGACTCTGACACAATCCCAGGCCCTTCCCCTCTGCAACTCTCTCTACAGCTCTCCGTGATTGGGGGCTGTGTGGGAGCTCTGATGAGGCACACTCCAATGCCAGTATCACTTCCCTCCCCAAGGCTAGCTGTGGCACAGTGCAGGCTGTTTACTGATTAGGTTGAAGCCTGGTCGCTTGATAAAGGGTATTTTGTTGTTTTCCTCTTCATTATTTGGCATGTCAATGTAAATTATTTTAATGGGACTCACAGTTTCAGTATTTGAAGCATTATATGAGGGGAGGCTACTTGATATGTGAATTTAGGATAATAGGATGAATTGTAAGGAGACAAGGGTTTTGGTTGTTTTGTTTTGTTTTGTTTTTTAAGTATCAGAGCACACTTGTAATATTTGGTTAAAAAAAAAATACCTATGTGTATATAAGAGCTATGGGCTGACAGATTTTTTGTGAAAGTCTGGGTTTTTCCACCTCCATGCTGGTGAGCAGGTGGATCATGTGAGGCTTTTGGAATAGTAAGTACCACCACCAGGACAGAAGAGAGAACTGTTTGCCGAGTTGCAGATAGCAACACGTTTCAGGAGCTCTTCATTTCCTTTGCCAGTGTGTGTATGTGTGTGTAATTTCCTGATGAGGTAGAACAGAAGTGTGTAAAGAACATTTTTTTTACAAAGTTACTGCATTATACTACTTAATAATTTTATGTCCTCAATCTTGAGTCAAGAGTTGATTAGGAGGACATTTTTTCTTTTATTCTATGTATTATTTTTAGTCCCCTGTCTTTAACAGAAGACATTTTTAAATATAATAGCAGGCCAAGAACAGTGCCTCGCACCTGGAATCCCAGCACTTGGGAAGTCTGAGATGGGCAGATCACTTGAAGCCAGAAGTTTGAGACCAGCCTGGCGAACATGGAGAAACTGCATCTCTACTAAAAATACAAAAATTAGCCAGACGTGATGGCACACACCTGTACTTGCAGCCACTTTGGAGGCTAAGGCAGGACAATCACTTGAACCCAGAAGGTAGAGGTTGCAGTGAGCCAAGATGATGCCACTACACTCCAGCCTGGGTGACAAAGTGAGATTCCATCTCAATAAATGAACTTGCTTTGGAAATGTTTCATAAGTTCCCACACCTATATGGTACTCATAGCATATTCTTAGCAGAGAGCAGTCTCCGGAGTCAGAATGCCTGATCAGATTCTTCCTGGCTGTCCCACCACGGTGCTTGAAGGGCTGCTCCAGGACATACCAGCAGTATTCCTGAAATACTGCTTTACAGTGTGCATTTTACTGTTCTGCAATACCTTACGTTATAGAAGAGGGTTTAAGTATGAAGTTCACATGGCCACAGTTTTATATAGATGTGGAAACCCAAGGAAGTATTTTTCTTTGTATGCTAAGCCATGTTTTCCTGTGCTGCCACAAACCCAGGGCCCGGCCCAGGCACCGTCTCTGTCCTGTGAAGAGCCACAGAGCAGGGCTGTCCTGTCTGGTGCTCAAGACCTGCTCCTGTGGCTTAGCAGGGCTGAGGGGCACACCAGCAGTTACATGGAGCTAGTGTTTCACCACCCATCTGTCATCACTTAGGAGAAGGAAGCTCAGCCACTCCAAAAGTAGAGTGCTGAAGCCATTGGCTGGCTCCCAGCCCTGTACTGCTCCTGGGTTCTGTGTCAGCTTCCCAGTGAAGATAACAGCACTACTCTTTTATTGCACAAGTCTCCAGCTTTTCGTTTCCTGGAAGCGTGAGATTAGTTTGGATAGGGGCTTTGAGGAACGGAAGAGATAATGTTTGTAGCAAAATCATTAAGCGGAGTTGAAGAAAGTATAGCAATGGATGTATTTCAGGTCAGGGTTAGCAGTCTCCGGATTACAGGCCCCTGTCTTAATGACGCTTTTTAAGTAACAGCTTGACTGAGACGTAATTTACATACCATAAAGTGTTACCCTTTTTAAAGTATACAAATCATTGATTTTTATTTTACTTACAAGGTTGTACAACCAGCATCCTAATTCCAGCACATTTTCATCACACCAGAAAGAAATCTTGTACCTTCAGCAAGAGCTCCACACGTCCCCTCCCCCGGTGGCCACTCTTCTACTTTCTGTCTGTGGATTTGCCTGTTCTGGACATTTCCTGTCAATGGAACCATGCAGATGTGACCTTTGATGTCTGGTGTCTTTCACTTTAGCAGAATGTTTTAAGGTCCATCCATGATGTAACATGTATCGTAATTTTCTTCTTTTTTGTTGTTGTTGTTTTTTGAGATCACGTTTCTTGCTTGTTGCCCAGACTGGAGTCCAATGGCGTGATCTTGGCTCACTGCAACCTCCACCTCCTGGGTTCAAGCAGTTTTCCTGCCTCAGCCTCCAGAGTAGCTGGGATTACAGGTGCACATCAACACGTCCAGCTAATTTTTGTATTTTTAGTAGAGACAGGGTTTCACCATGTTGGCCAGGCTTGTCTCAAACTCCTGATCTCCAGTGATCCACCTGCCTTGTCCTCTCAAAGTGCTGGGATTACAGGTGTGAGCCACTGCGCCTAGTCAAAATTTTATTCTTTTTATGGCTGAATAATATTTCATGACATAGGTACATCAAATTTATGCATTCAACAGCTGATGGACATTTGTGTTGTTTCTACTTTCTGGGTATCTTGAACAATCCTGCTGCAAACATTCATATACAAGTGTAGATATAAGTTCTCAGTTCTCTTTATAGACAGCCAGGAGGTAAATGGCTGGACTGCTGCCATGTGGTTTTCCAGAGTGATGGCCGCATTTTACTATCCCACCAGCCTAATGGTACATTTTAATCACAGCTAATCTAATCTTGTTAGAATCTCAAGGTTTCCATGGCTCCTACCAGTTGTTCATGATCTCTTGGGCCATTTGTTGCTGCTACCCTAGTAGAACAAACCTTGTTGGAGAAAATCCATTTCAGTATGAGGCAAGAGTTTGTTTAATTCACTCGAGGTTGTTTTTTGTGTGTTTAAGGGTGACATAAAAGGAGCTCAGCCATCTTCTTGAAGGCATTATTTTTACTTCTTAATAATATACCTAAACTGTATCTCCAACTAGCCTAGAGTTTAACATTAAATGAATGAAATGAACAAGTGAATTTAGGTTAAAGAAATGTATCAGAAGCCATCGATTTCTTCCAAGAGAAATCAGGGCTCATGAAAAGTTATCAAACTGAAGCATTGAGGGACACTTGTGATGTGCGAGAGGTGCAGTGTTGCTGAAAGGCCATGTGTCCTCACTGTGCAATACTGGCCAGAGGCTTGCTGGCCCTGCTAGCTGGCACCCCAGATTCATGACCTCGTGCCATGCCAGCGCTATGGGCCTCCCAGGCACCAGACTCTCATCTAGAGACCGGCATTCCACAGAGAACAGACACACAGAGCCTGTTCTCAGAAGGCTTACATTCTTTTGAGGACACAAGACAGGCAGCACTAACTAAGCAAGAGGATGTTAGTTTGGTGACAAGCCCTGAACACAGGGTGAGGTGGGGCAGAGATGCCTCAGAGTGGCATCAGAGTGACCTCTTTGCCTATTCTCACCTATGTCCTTGTACAAAAGCCAACAGTGATTCTTGCAGGATTCGCCTATTCAAGACTGCTTGCCGTTTGCTGTTCTCTTTGGCCCTGGTGCTTTCATGTAGTGGGAGACCCAGCAACACCAGGAGCCACATGAAGAGCTCCCTTCCGGCCCAGAGAGACTTGCTCAGAGTCTCCACAGGTCTTTCTCAATGTTGCAAGTTGGCCTGCTACTAAAACTACTATTTTCATGTTGAGTGTGGAGCCACAGGAAAGAATGGAGTTATAGGAAGTGTTACATTATTTACAAATAACCCACATGCATTGACCTAATTTTACAATGAATGTCCGGGAAGTTACCTTTGCAACTCAAAATAGGATTCCTATCTAAGTTTATTGGACATAATTAATAATGATTCAGCAGCAAATAGGAAATTGTTTCTTAGACTGCATTGAGATTATATCTTAAAATACCACCTACCAGAAATGCCTGAAGTCTGTTGTCTCTGGCATGTAGAGACCCTGCTGTGTGAGGGAAGATGTGTAGTATGTGGCCAGCATTGGGCAGGAGAGGCAGACAGACTGAGAGAGGGGAGGCAATCTAAAGAACACGTCCAGGTAGAAGACAAGGAGGGAAGAAGGAAAAAAATAAAAAGTAATGAGGACTGGCCAGGCATGGTGGCTCACACCTACAATCCTAGCACTTTGGGAGGCCAAGGCAGGAAGATCACTTGAGGCCTAGAGTTTGAGACCAGGCTGGGCAGCATAGTGAAACCCCATCTGTACAAAAAAATCAAAAAAATTAGCCAAGAATAGTGGTGCACACCTGTAGTCCCAGCTATTTGGAAGGCTAAGGCCAGAGGATTGCTTGAGCCCAGAAGGTCACACCACTGCACTCCAGCCTGGGTGACAGAGCAAGACTGTATCTCCAAAATATATTTGGGGGGGGGCGTGTAATATAAAAGAATAATGAGGGCCCAAAGAGGTTTTTTTTTTAAATATGTGTTAATCAATGTTTACTGTATTAAAAATTAAAACTGAAAAAGATTTAATGCATTAATTTACCTAAAAGTGTCTATAATAAACCTATTACATGGCAGCCTAAATAACATTTTTTATGAAAAATATTTCCTAAAACACAAAAACAAGCATTTAGTGATGAGAGTGGCATTGCCCTGTGTTTCACAGGTCCCTTCACTGGTTGAACAGGAGATGATGGATTATCATCTGTGCTCCACCTTCAGTCTGTTGTAATATCACATATGAGCCTCTATCACAAATATCACCACTGTACACTCATGAGAGAATGGAAGTGAGAAAGAAAAATAAAGGCTTAGCAGAAAATAGTTTTGGCCTTGTAGGCTGCCTGAAGTCTCTCAGAACCTCGAGCAAACCCCAGACTCCACTTTACGAATGACTAGTCTGAAGTATTCCACTATCCAAATGAACTATCTTGGAGAGATATGAGTCCTACCATAGTAATAGGTACAGAGAAATTAGCAGCAACATGACAAATTTTAAGAACATTCTATATGCAAAATATATGCTTGGTTAAAGAAAAATGATTCCGAGCTCTCTGAGGATGAGTCTGTGGAGGGGCAGGTGCTTCCTTACTTGTTATCTTCCCATTTCCTGTTGTCCACAGTGCCATTGTGGCTTAAATCTCCTAGAGCAATTTCCACTCTATCCACACCCAAAAGAAAGCGATTCAGGCAGTTTTAAATTGCCCTGTGAAGATTTGAGAGTAGTTGCATGAGACAGTATCAGATGGAAAAAATAAACCCTGAAATAACTAAGCTGATATTACCAGTCAAGCAAGCTGGTAATATCAGCTTATGTTCCAGTGTGCAAAGACTTTCCATGTTTACTTTCTTCCAGTGGGCTGGAGTGTGGAAATCTTGGTTGCCCTTACTTTGAATGGCTGGTTTTCCAAATGACATTTGTCATCTACCGGTCAACGTCAATAACACCAGCTATAATGAGGCCAGATGAAGCAGATAATTTGCTGCACCAAAATATCCATAAAATATGTGTAGAAATACGTAAATTTAGCATTGTTTCAATGGCAGTGAGGCAGAAACCCTGCTTCCTTCATGTGTTGTGTATTTCTGAGACTCCTCTTGGGTGTGGTGCCCACTACCACTCTCTTCTTGGTCTGCAGCCAACTTGCATTGCCCCAGAACTTGCCCCATCCTCACTTCTGAGCTCGTGGGTGATACAGGGGCTGCCTTTTTAGGAATTCAGGAAATGGAGGTACCCAGGTGAGGTTCTCTGCACCTGGGTAGCTTACTCTGTTCCATTCACCTTTCTTGTTGCACAATGGGAAACCTCGGTTCTAGTTTACTCAGGAGAAACATCTGTGCATTGACATCACTTCCAATTCTTGAACTGAATTTGTAAATTTTTTCTGGAGATGGTCTCAAGTTGTTTCTCTTCCTTTGTGATTTGTGTGTTTTCTGCTTAGATTTTGACAGCTCCCAAAATATCTTACCAACAACAAAATTCAGGCAAGAAAATTGATTTTTTTTATTCTAAGAAATTAACTTTGCTCCATATAAATATCCCCATTGGTTTATTCCTAACCCTTTATAATGTTTAGAGTACTTTTTCTCTCAAGGATCTGGTAATTACTAAAACAACAAATTTGAAAATGCTTTTTAAAGTTAGCTATTCCATCTTTGTAAATTTTTCATTACAAATAGATTGGAAATGTTCAGGTGCAATTCTGTTTTGCACCAGAGAGCCCTTTGCAACACAGAAAGCCTTCAGTCAACCAAGCTCACCTGTCAGCCTGCAGAAGGCACTTACCGCAGATGGCTGGCTGTTTCTAGCGCCCCATGCTGCCACGCTTACAGAGAAAGGTGTCAACTTCACCACCCACATCTAGCACTGGAGACTTTGGAACCATCTTTCCCCCTCAAACAGAGGCACGTGTCAGTGAGGAACAGCAGCAGCATTAGGAATTAGAGAATCACAGAATCTTACAAGGGAGGAAAATGAGGCCGAGAGAGATTCGGAACTTCCACAGTGGGTGGAAGGTGGACCTTGTCCACTCTATCATCAGTTCTGTGGCCAGCATTCCTCCAAGCAAATGCACATCACCCTCAGCATCATGGGTTTCGAGTGTGCAGGCCCAGCCTGGAGGATATGAGTTGGCAGGACCCCCTTCCACATGTCCCTCATCTCCAGTACAGCCCAGTCTCAGGCTCTCCATGGGCCCTCATGAGATGTAAGTGATGTGGTACCCCCGTCCTTATTTTATCTCTCTTAGGGGTGTCTCCAAGGGCTTTTTTATAAGTGAGAACATGTTCTCAGAAAGTGCCTCTTACACTTCAGTGACTAGTAACATGTCGGAGTAGCCTTGCTTTAAAGAGTATGGAAGACTTGAAATAGTCTTAGGGTTGGCCTCAGAGAGCCATGATTGCACCACTCCAGCCCGGGTGACAGAGTGAGAGACCCTGTTGGAAAAAAAGAAGAAGAAACAACACTTAGTATTTATTTTTATGGTAAATATAATTTTCATTGTGGTAAAATAACATAAAATTTATTATTTTAACCATTTTAAGTATAATTTGGTAGATACAATTTTAACATGTGTATAGATCTTGATATCTTTCTACTTAAAAAGTACACTGGTTACTATAATAAAGACATAGCACTGAAAGTCTTTCAGCTTCCTGAGCGTAACTTTAGGAAATCTTGCGTGGGCTCCCGCCAGGCCTCCCACCTCCCGCCTCCCACCTCCCACCTCCAGGAGCAGCTGCGTGTTCTACAGCCTGTGCGTGCAGGTGGATCTGCCACAGCCCCCAAGTGGGTGCACAGAGGAGGCTCCCAGCCTGTCACCATTGCCTGCCTGTACCCTGCTGCCTCCTTCCTTCTCCATGTGTCCTGCACCACCCTTAGCCCCTTTCTTGCCGCTCTTCAAATGCAGCTGATTGTTAGAGGTTGGATGAACTGTGACTGACAGTGGGAGGAAATGTGGTTCTCCCTTCAGCGATGGGCAGCTGACTTGACCTCCACCCATGCTCTCTGGAAGGGAGTCCTGTGGGAGCTGCTGGGAGAGCTGCTGACTGCTGCAGAGCCTGCCAAACTGGGGACCTGGTGGGTAGGACAGCTGGCCCTGTTTCTCTGCTTGTCTGCTCCACAAACTTTTGTTGTCACAGATTAATGACCCAAATTTGTCTGCAGACTCATTTTATGCAATCTATAAATTAAGGTATACCCAAAGAAATTTATTCCAACATAGTGATATTATCAAATCATAAGCATAATGAAGTAATCTGTATGTTCCTTTTTTCTGTAATTAAACATTTACTTTATATTTTAATTTTTTTTTTTTTAGACAGAGTCTCACTCCATCGCCAGGCGCCAGGCTGGAGTGCAGTGGCGCAATCTCAGCTCACTGCAATGTCAGCTCACTGCAATCTCCGCCTCCTGGGTTCAAGCAATTCTCCAGCCTCAACCTCCTGAGTAGCTGGGACTACAGGCGCGCGCCACGACGCCCAGCTAATTTTTGGTTTTTTTTTTAGTATTAGATGGGGTTTCACCACATTGGCCAGGATGGTCTCAATCTCTTGACCTCAAGATCCACCTGCCTCGGACTCCCAAAGTGCTGGGATTACAAGGCGTGAGCCACCGCGCCTGGCCTATATTGTAAATTTTTTAAATGAAAACGTTTGTTAATTTTTGAAAAGACGGACTTATGGTAGCCACTTCCCTGTCAGACAGCTTGTTTGTTGCTTAAACATATTTTTAAAGGATCACTTTTTAAAAGAACATTTCCTATGTAACAAAATAAATCCTTATGCAAAATTAATAGTAAAGAGTGAATTGCAGTGGGAGGAACAATACGCTTTAACTGTGCCTAAAGTGAGCTTCTGCACCAAGTTTCCAGCACAGGCTGGAGTCGTTTACATGAATATGTGAGCTGCCCCCAGGACAATAGCAGCCATCCAAACCATTATCTCTTTTTAAAAATAGTTTTTAAAAACAGTAGAGAAGCTAATTTTTTATGACACTAGGCATTTTATTTAACTCATAGCCATTCTTCAGCTAAGCATCTTGCATTGAATATAAATGTATAATATGTCTAAAGTCTTTGAATTAGCTGGTAGCATCCTCTAAATAAACAGAAGTCTTTAAATTTAAATAGAACTTTCCTATGGCTGTGTGCTTCCAGAACAGCATTTATCAAAGAGAATTCCAAGAGAACACTAGTTTCTGAGGACGTGATTAGTGATGACACCAAAAAGGGTTTCATGGTTAAAAACAGGAGAAGCTTTGGTTTAAAACAGTGTGTCACAGGCACCTTTTACACGGGGCTCTCTGGGCCCTCCACCATGTCCACTCCCACCGTAGCATGTGAGTGTCCTGCCAGCTGCAGATGCACCACACAGCAGTGCTGGCCACAGAGTTCTGTTCTCATAGGTTACACTCCACAGAACACTTTTTGGGAAACTCCAAAATTTTAGGAAAATTTATAAGTACTCTGTCACTGTCTGGAAAAGGTTATTTTTCTATACTGGTTGTTTGTTTTTCTAAAAAAGAAGACCATTTTTTTTACATTCATCTTTTATCGTGAATAAATTTTACTTAATTTTACTGAATTTCATCTTAATTTTACTTTGTTTCTTCACAAAGTAACACTAGGATTAAAATCCTGTCTTAAACTGGGCAGATTTTTGAGCAAAAAGCAGCATAAAAGTTTATGGCTTTAGCAATGACAATACTGATAACTAGAGTAACGTCAAGTGGCTAATGTGTTGGGCACTCACTCTGAGCATAGAAACCCTAGTAGGTGCTGCACATGCATTCTTTACTTCCTTTACCCCCTGCAATAATGCCAGCAGCATCCCCCCGGTTTCCCAGAAGGGCTGCCACAAGGTCTTAGCATCTTCTCAAGGTCTCACAGTATATAAAAGGCAGAGCTTACACTAGACGAGTTTTTTGATTCCAGGGGCCCTGCTATTCTCCATCTCTGTTGACAAGGGGCTCAGGTAAAGGTTAGAGCCAGGTCTTGGAAGTGCAGTCAGATCTAAGGTGAGGGCCATGTAAGTGAAATCATAACAAGTGTTTTGTCTTTTTGTGCAAAAGACAAAACTCTGTATTTCTTACTTCAGATAACTTTTCTTTTCTTTCTTTCTTTTTTTTTTTTCTTTTTGAGATGGAGTTTCCCTCTTGCCCAGCTGGAGGGCAGTGGTGTGATCTCAACTCATTGCAGCCTCCGCCTCCCAGGTTCAAGCGATTCTCCTCCTCGGCCTCCCAAGTAACTGGGATTATAGGCACCTGCCACCACACCCAGCTAATTTTTGTATTTTTAGTAGAGATGGGTATCACCATGTTGGCCAGGCTGGTCTCGAACTGCTGACCTCAGGTGATCCACCTGACTCGGCCTCCCAAAGGGCTGGGATTACAAGCATGAGCCACCTTATCCAGCCCACATAACTTTTCTTACATAAGTAATACCTAGCTGTTTGGGGAACATATGCAAAATACCCACTCCAAAGTAAGAAAGTAAATATCACCTCCAAGCTCTACTCAGATAACCACTAAAAACATTCTTACAGGCTTCAGTCTTTTTCTTTGGCTTAATATATATAAATGCATGCATAGATACACACACAAAGAGAGAGAGAGAGAGAGAGAGAGAGAGAAAGTTAATTTATTGCCTGCTTTTTTCTTAGCAGGGCATCATAAATATGTTTCCATGTCCGTAAATATTTTCTTTGTAACCATTTCAGTGACTGTATAATATTTCACTGTGTGAATGGGTCCTAATTTAGGGAGCAGGTTCTTATTCTTTTGCAGTTGGTTTCTCACAGTGTCTGTCCATTTATCTGCCTTCTTTCTTCCCCATCTGAATCACCACACATCTCGAATTGTAGCTCCGTGTCATTAGACATTAGAATCTGTTAAGCATTCTACCAGCTCACTGACCAAATACTTAGGAAGGGATGTTTGATGATGAATACCTTTGACTTTTCTTGTTCCAGGACAGCAGGGATCTTCAGTCTGATTGACACCCTGTGGCCCCCAGCGGTAACTCTGAAAACACCTGGCCGTGACCAGCCCTGTGAAGAGGTAAACCCGGCATTGGGAAAACTTCCCCAGTTGTGGGCTGCTCCATGCCAGGTGCCAAGCCAGTCATCGTCACTGCCACCCACACGGTCTATGTCTCCCACTTCGGTGGCAACGAGGAACCCCCGTGCAGCCAGTTCCTTTGTGGTGACCCGTGAATATGAGCCAGGATTGGGATTCAGGTCCCTGGAGACCAAGCTCTGGTTGCCTTTCCTACTGTGCTGCACAACATTTTCTTGAAGTTAACTTGTGGTGAATGCTTAAACCACAACCCTCACATGCTGTTGGAACGACTGGGGTCTCAGCCTCGTACTAAAGTAGATATAGAATTTTTCCCATGAACTTCTAGTCACTCACAGAACCAACACTCAGTTACCAATTAGAGCAGGAACTCAATATAATCCGTAGACATTCGTACAACCTCCTGGGTAGCCAGGAACTTCCATTGTCCTGCTTGTTTATGATAGTGTTTAAGAAGCAAAATGGATTAAAACTGTTCCCTCCTGTCCCTCCTGTGCCTTTTCCCCACAGGCTAGACAACTGCTGCTTTGGGCCAGAGCTCCCAAAACAAAACATCTTCCTTAGGTCATGGCTAACTTCTAAGTCTGTGACTCCATACTGTGTCAGACAGCATAATAGTTGTCAAAACGCGTGGTGGCTCATGCCTGTAATCCCAGCACTTTGGGATGCCAAGGTGGGCGGATCACCTGAGGTCGGGAGTTCGAGACCAGCCTGGCCAACATGGAGAAACCCCATCTCTAATAAAAACACAAAATTATGAGCCTGCCAAGAGGAATTTTATTATAGAAAACACACACACACACACACACACACACACACACACACACACACACACCCGACAGGCACATTCGTTCTTACCTGTCTACCCACCAGCTTGCGGGAGTGGAATCCCTTGAACCCGGGAGACAGAGTTCGTGGTGAGCCAAGATCATGCCATTGCACTTTAACCCAGGCAACAAGAATGAAACTCCATCTCAAAAAAAAAAAAGCCCATTTCTAGATTACTTAGGAAGTAATTTCTAGATGATATTTTCAGTATACCCTGAAAGATTTCTAAAATGGTATCTTGAGTTGTTAACAGGTTCATAAGTATAGAAGTTCTTATACTTGGTCCCAGAAGTAAACAGTGTAATCCATTCATTGTATAGCATTCCAGAGAGAGGACACATCTGTAAGCACATATGTCTGTATTAAAGAGGATATTTTAATCATGTGTTGAGTCTTTTAACAATACATTCACCTTCTACCGTTGCCTCATTTAAACAGATAAAAACTCATCTACCTCCTCCAGTCTTATGTTACATCCTCACAGCTCAACCGAGTCTGGGACAAATTGATATAATTGACGGAGACCCCATTTCTAACCTTTACCAGCCTCCAGTTACTCGCTGCTTAAGAGACGTTCTCCAGGTAATGTCTTTGTTTCTAACAAGTTCTTTAGGTATTGGCCATGTCTGTGTACTTCCTGTAATGCTGCCAGCCTTTTCTAATTCCTTTCCAGATGAATGATCTTGGTACCCGTTGCAGTTTCTATGCCAGGGTGATTTATCAAAGACCACAGGTAAGCTCTCTCAAACTCTCTCTCTTTCTCTCTCTCTCTCTCTGTCTGTCTCTCACATACACACACACAGACACACACACACACACACACACACACACACGGTGTCAGAGGTTTATTAAAGGGTAATCTCCCTTAGAAATTAATGGCTTGCTAAAACAGAAAAGCATTTTTAAAGTCCAGTTAAGCATTCCCCATATACTGAAGTCACAGTAAATCCATTCCATTTACAGGTGCAAACAACCAGCCACTGTGCTAAGCACTGGGGTGTAAGACCCAGACAACCCTGTCCCCAAAGCTTCCCAGCCCAATAATGTTCATTCTTTTCTGACACTTAGGCAGGTTGAAGAAAGGAAAGAGACGCAGAAACCTCATTTATGGGGTGGAAGTGGGAACCTCAGGATTGAGCTTGGCAACTTCTGGGAACTTTTATAGCCTTTGAAACTGAAAGCACCCCATCCCACCCCACGGTTCCTATGAGGCCTTGGGCTACTCTAGAGAGCAGTGGCCTAGAGGAGCTTGCTGTCAATCAGCTAGGAGTAGAGGAGGGAAGGTGATGGGCTTGCCAGTTTGAATGCATGAACTATGTTCTGCAAGAAACCTCTGCCAGCCCTTACCTCCTACAGAAACATCCATGTAGGTCTAATCACCCAAGAGGCATTGAGAACATCCTGTTTGTTAAACTCTTCTCCAGTAATGGGCAATGTGCACCAGGTGCGTCTGCCTTGGTGCAGGAGAGAGTGAGTGCCCCACGCATTGCCTCCTTGTGGGTGTGTGTGAGTGGACCAAACCAGGCCCTGGTGTCTGCACTCACGCGGGCTGTCGTTGGATCACCAGCTAGCAGCCAGGCCAGAATACCCAGGAATTGCCTAGCAAGGAGTCTCGAGGGAGGGCAGGAGGCTGGCGCCTGGGCTAGCAATCTCAGCCAGGCGCCCCAGTGCACCTTAAGTCAGGGCACAGTGGTGGGAGTGGCACCAGGGGCTGTCTTCTAACCATATGCCTGGTTATCAAGATCTGACACTCACACCACTCACTTTTCTTTTTGTTGCTGAAGTATGCTAAGGTACACCCAGACCTTGTGCCATTTCACCCCGACACACTTGGTACGAATCTCTACAAAGCATTCCTGCTTGCATGCAACCCAATTCAGCTGACTGGTTTTGGAGCCTTTCTCTTCCCCTTAAGTTATCCAGTTATTTTCTGTTGTGCATTTATTTTGAACAAATTATTTGCGTTTCTCTGATTACTCTTAGGCAGTGGTAGAACAAGAGAGTGACTAAAAGAATATGTTTCTTAACTTCTAGTCAAGTTCTGGATGAGTTGCATATATACGAGTGTCATTAAATCATTGTTATCACAAGCATTTTAAATCAATTTCTCTTTCATCTGCATCAGGAACAAGTAGGAAAGCTCTTTCTGTAAAGGACTAGATAGTCAATATTTTAGGCTTCTTGGGTTGTATGGTTTTATAGCAACTACTCAGCTCCACCATGCAGTGTAAAAGTAGCTATGTTGTCATTCATGAATGAGCAGGGCTGTGTTTCAGAAACCTTTATTTACAGACACCAGAATTTGAATTTAACATAATTTTTACTTGTCACAAAATATTCTTATGGTTTTTTAGCCATTTGAAAATGTAAGAACCTTAAATAAATATAAACACCATACTTAGCTTGCAGGCCACAAATAAGCAGGGGTCAGGCTGGATTAGCCCACAGGCCATGGTTTACTGATGTTCTTCAGGTGCTGAGCATGGCTACAGGGCACAGGAGCTGTGACACAGAAACACAATCTGGCCGGGCGCGGTGGCTCATGCCTGTAATCCCAGCACTTTGGGAGGTTGAGGTGGGTGGATCACCTGAGGTCAGTAGTTCAAGACCAGCCCGGCCAAGACAGTGAAACCCCATCTCTACTGAAAATAAAAAATTAGCCTGGCGTGGTAGCAAGCGCCTGTAATCCCAGCTACTCAGGAGGCTGAGGCAGAGAATTGCTTGAACCCAGGAGACAGAGGTTGCAGTGAGCTGAGACTGCACCACTGCACTCCTGCCTAGGCGACAGAGCGAGAGTCCACCTCAAAAAATAAAAATAAAAAAAGATAACCTGAGTGTCTCCTGGTGTCCTGAAGTTTGTACTGAATGTGCAGTGCAGGCTGTGTCAGAGAGAGGAGACGGGGAGGGCCATCCCTTGACAGCCACTGAGTAGGGTGCAAGCTTGTTACCTGAGGATGCCATAGGCACTGTGCAAGAACACATCGCTGATCCATATGATCATTGTATGAAAGTACTTTAAGGCTTTATCTCAATTTAATATTTGCATTTCAGATGTAAGGAGTGTGCTTTAGATGATACACTAGTAACTGTCAGTTGTGTTTCCTTTTTTTTTTTTTTTTTTCGAGACGGAGTTTCACTCTTGTTACCCAGGCTGGAGTGCAATGGCGCGATCTCGGCTCACCGCAACCTCCGCCTCCTGGGTTCAGGCAATTCTCCTGCCTCAGCCTCCTGAGTAGATGGGATTACAGGCACACGCCACCATGCCCAGCTGATTTTTTGTATTTTTTAGTAGAGACGGGGTTTCACCATGTTGACCAGGATGGTCTCGATCTCTTGACCTCGTGATCCACCCGCCTCAGCCTCCCAAAGTGCTGGGATTACAGGCTTAAGCCACCACGCCCGGCCTGTGTTTCCTTTCTTTCTCTGCAGAAAGTGTGTTTGTTCTTCTGCAGCTTAACCTGTGGATTAGCTATTGTTCGCCAGCACATAGAGTGTTGCTCACAGAAAGAGAAATCAGAGGACTGAGTTATGAAGATAAATGAACCACATTTAGCTCTTTATTTTTATTATCAATACTTCACCACCTTTCATTTCTGTGAGGGATTTTTCAGATTTTCAAACCATTCTCATGTATATATCATTTTATCTCAGCAATATTAGTGTCACTGTTCCTAATTCCAAGTGGAGAAGACCAAGGCTAGGCCTGGTTACCTGCTGTCTTTGATACACACGACCAAACCCTGGTGGAGTCTGGTGTGGGTTTCCTAACTCTTACTCAGCCCAGTGTCCTGTGGTGCCTCCTGGCTGCACGGTCCCTCAGTTACCTGGAGCCCTGGGGGTGGGGCAGGGATGCAACACGCCCCCACCCCCAGCCACATGCTGGCTGAGTTTGTGCAGGTACTTCACCACCTTGCCTCGTGTCCTTGTCTGTCAAATGAGCATGACATTCTCTCACCATAATAGATTATTCTAGGATGAATTTAGGAGTTTTGAAATACTGTTTTTCCCTTGTTTCTCTTCATCTGTTCCCTTCATCATTTGACAGCTTATCAGTGCTTCTCATGAAGAATTAGAGAATGACTGACATGGGTCCTTCGGTGGTGCTCCCTGTGAGCACCCCAGTGTCTAGCTCAGCAGATAGGAGGGCAGGGCTCCCAGCAAGGACTAGGCAGGGCATGTGCTATGTGTCATACTTTCCAAGCCCATGGAGACCTAAGATTGATTTCACGCTCCTCTGCCCAACTTGAGAAGAGTCAGTGTGTGTGGGGATGCTCTTGGCCTCTGGCACTTCCTGCTATTCTGGATCATAGGCCAGGCTGTGGCTCGCTGTGCAGGTGCTATTCACCCACAGGGGGAATGCTGTCCTCAGAACAATCACATGGCACTTGCAGCCCACACTCCTGCCCACGGCCCTCTGAGACCGAGGTTGAAAGTAAAGAAAGCAAGTGTCAAAATGCTTACACTAAAGCCAGTTAAAGGGGAACGTTGTGGCAGAGAGAGAGCAAGGGTAAAGCAGGTCATCACCTTGCCCTGTGAAGGGGCCACCCTCAGGGAGGTAGAGAAGATATGTTAATCTCCTCCTGTCCAAGAAACAGGCCAGTGCAGGTGCGGCCTTCAGCAAGCATGGCTTCCAGTGAGTATGTGTGCCTAGGAATCAGTGGTCCTATATCCACGAAACAAAGACCTGGAACCCAGTGGAACAGGTTCCATGATCCACTGAAATTCTGTCTGTCTCCAGTAGTCTGCTTTTCTGGGTAAGAGAATCACCAGAAAGCAGCTGTCTCAAGAATGAATTGAAATAAGCGGAGTCCTGGGGCCAGTCCATGGTTAAGCCAGTGGCCTGCATCCTTGGCAGTGAAGATTGACTTTCAGGATGGCACCATGAGTCATTGCTGGAACTTGAGTCATAAAAACAGACCCAGACCAGGTGTGGTGGCTCTCACCTGTCATCCTAGCACTTTGGGAGGCTGAGGCAAGAGGATCTCTTGAGATCAGGAGTTCCAGACCAGCCGTGGCAACATAGCGCCATCCCATCTCTACAAAAAATAAAAAATTAGCCAGGCATGGTGCTGCATCCGTATTGTCCCAGCTACTTGGGAGGCTGGCATGAGAGGATCCCTTGAGCCCAGGAAGTTGCTCCAGTGAGCTGTGATTGCACCACTGCACTCCAACCTGGGTGACAGAGTAAGACCCTGTCTCAAAAAAAAAAAAAAAAATCGAGTTGTATTTCCTTTATACTAATGACTAAGTTGTGAAGGTGAAAAAGATAGTTTTCCTATTTAGCTTTTATTTTACAATAATTATAGTTTCACAGTAGGTTGCAAAGAAATATACAAGGGGGTCTAGTGCACCCCTCCACCCCCAGGCCAGTATCCCACACCCATAGTAACCACAGCAAAAACCAAAACAAAGAAACTGACATGGTCACAATCCATGGAGCCCATTCAGGTTTCAGCAGCCATGCGTGCACTGTATGTGTACGCACACACGCTTCTGTGCAGTTTTGTCATATGTTCAGCCTTGCATCACCGTCACTGCAGTCAGAATCCTCTGCTATGCCATCACCACCGATTCCCGTGTTCCCCTTTATAGCCATGTGCATCCTTTTTCTATCCCTAGCCCTAGCAAACAATCACATGTTCTCTGTCATTATAATTATGTTATCTTAAAGTTGTTACATGCAATATGTATCTATATTAGTTTCCTAGGATTACCATATAAAGTTCCAAATACTAGGTAGCTTAAAACAATAGAAATGTATTCTATCACACTTCCAGAGGCCAGAATCTGAAATCAAGGTGTTAGCAGTGCCAGGCATGGTGGCTCACACCTGTAATCTCAGCACTTTTGGGAGACTGAGACACAAGGATCACTTGAGGCCGGGGAGCCCAAGACCACCTTGGTCAACATAGAGAAGCTCTGTCTCTATTTAAAAATTTTTTTAGTTAGGCTGGGTGCCATGGCTCACATCTGTAATACCAGCACTTTGGGAGGCCAAGGCAGGCAGATCATCTGAGGTCAGGAGTTGGAGATCAGCCTGGCCAACATGGTGAAACCCCATCTCTACTAAAACTACAAAAAATTAACTGGGCATGGTGGTGCACACCTGTAGTTCCAGCTACTCGGGAGGCTGAGGTAGGAGAATCACTTGAACCTAGGAGACAGAGGTTGAAGTGAGCCAAGATCGCTCTACTGCACTCCAGCCTAGGCGACAGAACAAGACTGTGTCTCAAAAAATAATAATAATAATTAAAGAAATATAAGGTGTCAGCTAACAGTATTATCTGGAGATTCATCCAAAGGACTAATAGTGCTGAGCACTCTTCATGTGTTTACTTGCCATCCATATGTCCTCTTTGGTAAAATGCCTGTTCACGTCTTTTGACCATTGTCTGATTGGATTGCTTGTTAGTTTATTGTTGAGTCTTTTAAAGTTCTATTTTCTAAATACAAATCCTTTGTCAGGTACAGGATTTGCAAATATTTTCTGAGGATCTGTAAATTGTATTTTCATACTTTCAATGGTTTTTTTCAAAGTAGAAGTTTTTAATTTTGATGTGGTCAGATTTAGCAAATTTTCCTCTTACAGGTCACAATTTTGTTGTCAAGTCTAAGAGAAGTCAAGTCTCTGACTAGTCACAGGTCCCAGAGTTATTCTCTTGTGTTCTTTTCTAGTATATTTAATTTTACACTTTACCTTCAAGTCCATGATGCGTTTGGAGTTGGGTTTTGTATAAGGTGCGTGGTTTAAGTCAAGGTTAATTTTTTCACCTTTGGATATCTATTCATTCCATCACCATTTATTGATAGATCATCCTTCCTCTATTAAATTGCTGTTGCACCTTTGTCAGATATTAATTGGGCATATTTGTATGGGAGAGATGTAGTTTTTCCTGATAAATTTGCATTGGTAATATTTTTGCGTAATTACTAGCATTATAGGTGTCTATATCATCTATGCTTAAATACTTTTCCTGGGCCGGGTGCGGTGGCTCCCACCTGCAATCCCAGCACTTCGGGGGGGGCCAAGGCGGGCATGTCACCTGAGGTCATGAGTTCAAGACCAGCCTGGCCAACATCGTGAAACCCCATCTCTCCAAAAATACAAAAATTAGTTGGGCATGATTGATGACAGGTGCCTGTAATCCCAGCTACTCAGGAAGCTGAAGCAGGAAAATCACTTGAACCCAGGAAGTGGAGGTTGCAGTGAGGCAAGATTGTGTCACTGCACTCCAGCCTGGGTAACAGAGAAACACTCCATCTCAAAAAAAAAAAAAAAACTTTTCCTGATATAAAAAAATTTTTATTAGACTTTTTTCTTTTAGAGCAGTTTTAGGTTCACAGCAAAATTGAGAGGAAGTACAGAGATTTTCCACACACCGTCTACTCCCACACATACATGCCCTCTCCATTACAAACATCCCTACCAGGGCGGCACATTGCTTACAACTAATGAACCTACATTGACACATCATACTCACCCAGAGTCCACAGTCTACATGAGGGTTCACTCTTGACGGTGTAATTTTATGGGTTTGCACAAATATGTAATGACCTGTATCTACCACCATAGTATCATACGGAGCAGGTTCGGTGCTCTAAAAACCTGTACTCCACCTGTTTATTCCCCCTGCCCACAAATCCGTGGCAAACATTATTTTTACCGTCTTCATAGTTTGACTTTTCAGAATGTTGTATAAAATTGGAAGTGTACAGTCTAGCCTTTCAGATGGACTTCTTTCACTTAATAATATGCATTTAAGTTTCCATGACTTTTCATGGCTAGATAGCTCATTTCCTTTTGAGCACTGAATAATATTCCATTGTCTGGATGTACCACATAGTTCAGTTTAGTTATTCATTTACCTGCGGAAGGACATTTTGGTTGCTTCCAGGTTTTGGCAATTATGAATAAGAAACTTTTTTTTTTTTTTTTTAGACAGAATCTCACTCTGTTGCCCAGGCTGGAGTGCATTGTCACAATCTCAGCTCACTGCAACCTCCGCCTCCCAAGTTCAAGAGATTCTCTTGCCTCAGCCTCTTGAGTAGCTGGGATTATAGGCATCTGCCACTACACCTGGCTAATTTTTGTTCTGTTTTGTTTTTTTGAGAAGAAGTCTTGCTCTGTTGCTCAGGCTGGAGCACAGTGGCATGATCTCTGCTCACTCCAATCTCCACCCCCTGTGTTCAGGCGATTCTCCCACTTCAGCCTCCAGAGTAGCTGGGATTACAGGCAACTATCACCATGCCCAGCTAATTTTTTGTATAATTAGTTTCACCATGTTGGCCAGGCTGGTCTCGAACGCCTGACCTCGTGATCCACCCATCTCGACCTCCCAAAGTACTGGGATTACAGGTGTGAGCCACTATACCCAGCCATTTTGTTTTGTTTTGTTGAGAGAGACAGAGTCTCACTCTGTCGCTCAGGCTGGAGTGCAGTGGTGCAATCTCAGCTCACTGGAACCTCTGCCTTCCAGGTTCAAGCAATTCTGTGCTTGCGCCACCATGCCCAGCTAATTTTTGTATTTTTGGTAGAGATGGGTTTCACAGTGTTGGCCAGGCTGATCTTGAACTCCTGACCTCAGGTGATCCACCCACCTCGGCCTTCCAGTGTGCTGGGATTAGAGGCTTGAGCCAGTGCGCCCAGCCTAATTTTTGTACTTTTAGTAGAAACAGGGTTTCACCATGTTGGCCAGGCTGGTCTTGAACTCCTAACCTCAAGTGATCTGCCTGCCTCAGCCTCCCAAAGTGCTAGGATTACAGGTGTGAGCCACAGTGTCCAGTCAGAGGAGAAATCTATTTTTAATAAAATTTTAGCAATGTAGTGGTAGTCCTGCTTTAATCAGTTACTGATGTCTTTTTGCAGATTATTTTATTGTTAATGACTTTGTTCATAACTGCAATAGTAGAGATAATTTTTTTTTTTTTTTTTTGAGACAGAGTCTCACTTTTGTTGCCCAGGTTGAGAGCAATGGCGCAATCTCAGCTCACCGCAACCTCTGCCTCCCAGGTTCAAGCAATTCTCCTGCCTCAGCCTCCTGAGTAGCTGGGATTACAGGCATGCGCCACCACATCCAGCTAATTGTGTATTTTTAGCAGAGATAAGGTTTCTCCATGTTGGTCAGGCTGTTCTTGAGCTCCTGACCTCAGGTGATCTGCTCATCTCGGACTCCCAAAAAAGTGCTGGGATTATAAGCACGAGCCACCATGCCCAGCTAGAGATAATTTCATAGTTAATTTCAAAGGAGATTAGAACATTTTGGTTCATTAACAGATTGAAAGAGAGACCACTGGCCAAATCCAGAGTATTTATAAAGAGCATCTAAAATCTTTGGAGACTGTCAGAACTTCCAATCTCAGATAATCTTATAGAAATCTTTGCTCTTCCTGAAACATTCACCAATTTTTTTTTTTTTTTTTTTTTTGAGATGCTCTGTCACCCAGTCTGGAGTGCAGAGGTATGATCTCAGTTCACTGCAACCTCCACCTACTGGGTGCAAGCAATTCTCATGCCTCAGCCTCCAGAGTAACTGGGATTACAGGTGTTCACCATCACACCTGGCTAATTTCTATATTTTTAGTAGAGGTAGGATTTCACCATGTTGGCCTAGCTGGTCTTGAACTCCTGACCTCAAGTCATCCACCTGCCTCAGCCTCCCAAAGTGCTGGGATTACAGACGTGAGCCACCACACCTGACCAGGGAAGAAATCTATTTTTAATAAAATGTTCACAGTGTAGTGGTAGTACTCCTTTAGTTATTTATGTCATTTTACAGATGATTTTATTGTTACTACGTTCATAACCCCAATGGTAGAGATAATTTCATAGTTAATTCAAAGGAGATTAGAACATTTTGGTTCATTAATAGATTGAAAGAGAGGCCACTGGCCAAATCCAGATTATTTACAAAGAGCGCTTAAAATCTTTGGAGACTGTCAGAACTCCCAACCTCAGATAACCTTATAGAAATCTTTGCCCCTCCTGAAATATTCACCAATTTTTTTTAATTTCTTTCTTTTTTTTTTTTCCTTTGAGAGGAGGGTCTTGCTCTGTCATCTAGGCTGTAGTGCAGTGGTACAGTCACAGCTGACTGCAACATTGACCTCTTGGGCCCAA
The DNA here is from genome assembly GCF_009761245.1 of Sapajus apella. Classification (NCBI taxonomy): domain Eukaryota; kingdom Metazoa; phylum Chordata; class Mammalia; order Primates; family Cebidae; genus Sapajus; species Sapajus apella. Next base: position 579,065 of record NW_022436975.1, read on the forward strand.
GTGATTCTCTACCTCATCCTCCCAAGTAGCTGGGACAAGAGGCAGGCACCACCACACCCAGCTTTATTTTTTGTAGAGATGGGGTCTCACTTTGTTGCCCCAGCTGGTCTCAAACTCCTGGGCTCAAGTAATCCTCCCACCTCAGCCTCCCAAATTGCTGGGATTACAGGCATAAGCCACTGCACCCAGCCCACTCATTTATTTATATCAGTATGGACCAGTGGATTCATCTTTTATTCAGCAAGTTGTATCTATTACTGTATTCATTTTGATGCTCAGTTTTACCATATTTAAGCTGTCTCCTGTGTCCTTTGGACACATCCCCATCATTCTTTGAGTACCTTCTTATTTTCTGACACAGTAAGATGTGTCAGACTCATCTTTTGCTTTCTATGCTCTGGAATCAGCCATCTTTTCAAGAAGCTCTGGTTGATTTTAATGGAGAATGATGTTTGTTTGTTAGTTTTTCAGAGATGGCATCTTGCTGTGTTTACTAGGCTGGAATGCAGTGGCTATTCGTAAGTACAATCTTGGCGCACCACAGCCTCAAACTCCTGAGCTCAAGTGATTCTCCCACTGCAGCCTCCCGAATAGCTGAGATTGCTCCTGAGTAGCTTGTGCCACTGTGCCTGGTTAAGAATGATATTTAGAAGCCAAGATCTGGGTTCTAGGTGGGCTTGCTGCTATTGGGATGTCATTGCCTTTATGCCCTCTCAGTGGACAGAGGAAGGAAACGTGTGTGTATATTCTTCCACATACACACATACATAACCATATCTACTGCTGTATTTCTGTATATCTAAAATCATGATTTCATACCAGTACTTCCAACTCCAGAGCATTACCACAGAATTTATTCTAAGTTTCCCTGTTTCTATATGTATAACTCCCTTTTCCAACAGTGAGAGGCTTGGCTTCATTTTCCTCAATATTACTTATTCATACTTCCTGTGTGTAATCAACCTCCTGACAGTGTAGACCACCTCCTTCATCCCAACCCACAGCTACAGACCACGCAAGTGACCTTCTCTGCCCAGTCCTGTTAACCACCCATGTGGAATCCTCAGCCTGACCACACAATCTGTGCCAGCAACACCAGCTGAACCTCCAAATAGCCACGTCCTCAGGCCCTGCCCCTGCTTACCATCCTTGGCCCCATTTGCGTCTACTGAATCCTAAGCCCTCACCATGAGGAAGGGGCAGAATACCAGCTTAATGGAACTTGAAAAGGCATTACAAGTTTTACAGATAAGAAGAAAATGAAAAAGAAAACATGTGGAAGAAGAAAAGAAAATAATAAAGCCTGTTGCAGGTACAACAAATTTGCAACACCTGCTTTATACCAAGGCCCTAAGATCTATTCCTAACCCTCAGGAAGCTTAAACTGCCTGGAAAGAATAATATATATGTACTAGTTAGGAAACAACATTGTAATTAGCACTCTTAAGTATATAAACACAGGACCAGGAGAAAAAGAACAATGGATTCTGCCTGAGGAGGTTGGCGGACAAATGGAATGCTGCCAGGGAAGTGTGGCCTGTTCCCAGCGAAGGAGGCCTTTAACCAGGTGCAAGGTCGAGGATCCCAGGGCACATGGGGCTAGTGACCAAGATGTGCAAAGTCTAGTGTATGTTTTAAAGTGTATTTAAAATAACATCTTAAATTGTTAGTGTATATATAACTTTTGCTTTTAAATGCCTTTAAAACATTTTTGATATGATAGTTAATCTTTATTTTGTCTTCAAATTGTAGCTGAAGAGTCTGCTTCTTCTGGAGCAAAGGGAGATCTGGCTACTGGTGACTGACATCACCCTGCAAACAAAGGAGGAGAGTGACACCAGGCTCCCCAAAACCCTGCTGGTCTATGTGACCCCCTTGTGTGTGCTGGACTCTGAAGTCCTGGAGGCACTGGCTGGGACCGCCCCTCACAGCATTTTCTTCAAAGATGCTCTCCGAGACCAGGGTATGCTTGCTTCTCCACAGTTTGGGTGCAGGGGCGGCTGATAGGTGCCCATAGAATAGCTCTTGTGGCCTCTGGGTGCCTCCATGTTGCTTGGACACTGCCAGCATCTTCAGGGAGCCCATCACAGACATGGCCCATGTACCAGCCTTCACTGACCCTGTAGCAGCCACCTGGGCAGAACCAGCTCTGTGGAGATGCTATTGCTCACTCCAGAATTGTCTGCCAGTGGCCCCCTGTACTGCTGCAGAATCCACAAACAAACCAAAAGCTAGAATATTACAAATGCATATATGTAGATCAGCCAACCCCTTTTTCCAGGGATCAAACTAAAATACTGCCTAAGCTGTCTTTTTACATTTTTATTGAGACATAATTCACATTCCACGTAATTTACCCTTTCTGGATTGACTTGAATCTCACATCTGAGTGCCTTCTTAGCTTTGTGCACGGGGTTTGGAGTGTGCCCACACGGTGCATTGTGCTGCTGGACAGTCTCATACCTGCACCTTCCCCTACGTGACTCTAGTGGTAGCAAAGGAGACTGCCGTTATTGGCACAGTTCACTTTTTTCGTCAAGTCTTCAATAACCTGAAGTGTCTGTGTTGGCAGGTCGGATTGTTTGTGCTGAAAGGACTGTGCTCTTGCTTCAGGAGCCCCTTTTGAGTGTGGGCTCTGGCGTAAGCTCCTGTGAGCTGCCTGGCCCGGTGACGCTCGACAGCCTGGACTCTGCCACACCTGTCAACTCCATCTGCAGTGTTCAAGGTAGGCAGCGTCTCACAGGAAATGGTGTTTATACTTTGTTAACTACTTTATATGCATTTAGTCATTTATTCAACAAGGATTTGTGGAGCACCCGCTAAGTTCCAGACATTGGATACATAAGGAACAAAAGCAGAAGTTGTTCTTGGTATCAGACTCGAATCAGAAGGATGTGAATCAGCTGAGCACAGACAGGCCTAGCCCTCAGGCCCTGAGTGCTCCAGCCGCAGATACCTGGGCCCACGTCTTGTCGGGGAACTCAGGGAAGGCTTCCCAAACACAGGAGTCTCAAGCTGAGATCTGAAGCATAGAGGGACTACTTAGGTCAGGGATAGAGCAAGAGGAACATTCTTGGGAAGAGAGCCGGACTTCAGAAGGCCACTGGCATGAGAGAGCTGGTGAGCAGGGGTGCCGGGAAGAGGCAGGACAGGTAGCCGGATAGAGCTGAGGGCAAGCTCAGGCTGGTGGTGTCAGGAGTGCACTGTGTCACTTGCACAGGGGGCCTGGTCTGATGTCCTCCGTGCAGAGCAGAGTGGAGGGGCTGGGTGGCAGTGGGGGCAGCGGTAGAGAAGGAAATCCGGGGTGGACTTAGGGAAATCAGAAGTTTGAGCAATGAATTGGGCATAGATGGCGTCAAAAGACATAGCTGATGACCTCTGAGCTCCTGGCTCAGACGAGGTGACAGTGGTGCTGTTCATTAAGTAGGATGTGGCAAACGAGGTCAGCTTTGAGGGGACCCTCTCAGTTCTATCTGGAGAGTTTGTGTGTTTTGTATACATCTGAGATGTTCAGCAGCTGATGGGATATGTGAGTCTGGAGCTGAAAATAGCATTAATATTTTCTCTTTTTTTACTTTATAAAACTTAGTAATAAAAGTCATACATGTCTAGCAGAACTAGTGAAAAATAAATGAAGATAAAGGTAACAGCCCACCCTCCGTACCCAGCTTCCTGCTGTATTGGTGCACCCAGGAGACACAGCTATTTGCCTTGAGGGGGCGTGTGTGCTTGCAAGTCAGATGGTTTATTGCACATTATTCTGCCACTCACTTCCCTCACTTGCTTCCCTCTAGCAGAGATGTCTGTCCAGGTAGGGAGAGAGATCTAATTCGAGTTTGTAACATAGCATCCCTTCATATGAATAAACTCTTCCTCCAGTCATGGACATCCAGGATTTCTCATATTTTTGCAATTATTAAACAAGGCTGTAATAAACATTCTTGGATATCAGTCCCTACCGATTTCTGTAAAGGAGGACTTCAGCAGTTTGGCGTTCGTGGACTTTTTAAACAATTTTATTGAGCCATAACTCAGTAATACCCTACAATTCACTCATTTAAAGTATTTTTAGTATTCACAGAATTGTGCAAACATTACTGCAGTCTAATTTTAGAACAAAAACCCGAACCCATTATCAGTCATGCCCTGTTACCAACCACCCTCCCACACGCTGGTCTTAGGAAACCACCACTCTACTGTTTGCATCTATGAATTTGCCTATTCTGAACTTTTTTTTTTTTTTTTTTTTTTGAGATGGAGTCTCACTCTGTCACCCAGGCTGGAGTGGAGTCGAGTGGTGTAATCTCTTCTCACTAAAACCCCTGCCTCCTGCGTTCCAGCAATTCTCCTGCCTCAGCCTCCCAAGGAGCTGGGATTATAGGCACATACCACCATGCCCAGCTAATTTTTGTATATTTAGTGGAGACAGGGTTTCATCATATTGGCCAGACTGGTCTTGAACTCCTGACCTCAGGTGATCTGCCCACCTCAGCCTCCCAAAATGCTGGGATTACAGGCGTGAGCCACCGCGCCCAGCCTATTCTGGACATTTCATGTGAACTGGAATAGTATTTTGGTGGGTGCAAAAGTAATTGCAGTTTTTGCCATTAAAAGTAAGGGAAAGAGCTGAGATTACTTTTGCACAAACCTAATATACTATGTGGTGTTTCATGATTGGCATCTTGCATTCAGCATAATGTTTTCAAAGTTCATCCACAATGCACTGTGTATTCCTTTTATGGCAGAATAGCATTTCATTGTACAGATATGCCATATTTTATTCTTTCCTCAGTTGATGGACATTTCATTTAGGTTGTTTCTACTTTTTGGCTGCTAAGAATAGAGCTGCTATGAATATTCATGGACAAGATTTTGTTTGAACACCTGTTTTGAAATTTGGGGTATGAATCCAGGACTGGAATTGCCTAATCGTATGGTAACCCTGCATTTAACCTTTTTGAAGAACACCAGTATGTTCCAAAGCGGCTACACTAAGGGTTTGTGCCTCTTCTCTTGTTGTTGTTGTTGTTGTTGTTGTTATTGTTTTTTCTGAGACAGAGTCTCACTCTATCACCCTGACTGGAATGCAGTACTGTGATCTCAGCTCACTGCAGCCTCCGCCTACTGGGTTCAAGAGAGTCTCCTGCCTCAGCTTCCCAAGTAGCTGTGATTATAGGCGTGCACCACTACACCTGGCTACTTTTTGTATTTTTAATAGAGATCGTGTTTTGCCATGTTGGCCAGGCTGGACTCGAACGCCTGACCTCAGGTAATCCACCCACCTTGGCCTCCCAAAGTGCTGGGATTACAGGTATGAGCCACCGTAACCAGCCAGTTCGTACATCTTTAATAGTAAAAGATTTTGGTAAATTAGTTAACAGAAAGCATATCAAAATTCAGACTTCCTAGAGTAATGTCTAAGATGGCTGGTTTTCCTCACCCTTCCCTATAACTAGTTCCTGATGTTTTATAATTGTTGATGAACAGAAAACTCCTGTGATTCCACTGTGCTTTCACCTTCTTTTCACTGTGTTGAGGCCATTTGGATTTTCTCTTCTGTGCATCTCCTTTTGGGGCTAATGCGGACACATAACTGCAGTTATGGGTTGATGGCTCATATGGGGCCTCCATTTTCTCATCTGTAAAATAGGGTTAATGGAATCAGCCTCCAACCACTGTTGACAATTAAATGAGATAATGTTCAGGAGGCTTCGGGGGCTTTGAAGCTCTGAGGCATCTCAGTACTGGTACCAGGAGTCAGGAAGGGAGGGAGGGATGTCAGAGGGATGTCTGAGGGCTGTAGCCAGTGACTGCAGTGGGTGGTTGGCCTTAGGACCATCAGGATTTGTCAAGCAGAGTTGGGTAAGGCCATAAGAGCTGGTAGAAGGGCACATGGAAAACCCACAGACGTGCTGGGAGCAGTTGTAAACCCTTTCAAGTGCTGTGAGAGAGGCAGGAACCAAGAAGGGCAGCAGGGGACCCAGTTGCTTGTGTATCGCTCTGCTTTCCCTGGCCATGTGGAGGAGATGATATGGTTGGATTTTTCAATGAAGAAATTATGCAGCCCCATAGACCATGATGCAAAGCAGCAAGAGATGATTAGCAGGAAGAGGTAGAAGGGCAGAGGGTCTGCAGGGGTAGAGCAGACTGCCTGGCCCATGTGAGCCAGCATGGAGCTACCCCTTGGTGTAGAGCAGCACTGCACCCCTGAGCAGACTACAAGGACAGGGCACATGGTGCAGAGGAGTGCAGTCTGCTCCCTGGGGTGCATGCGCTCTTTGTGTGCCTTTGGCAATGTCCCATCACCTGCTTCCAGAGCTTTTTGATCTCCAGGCGCTTCTATAAGGACATCCCTTCCACCTTCCTTCTCTTAATTCGTTGCTACCTGTTCTCCTCCCACCCAGGATTGGCCAGGGGCTCAGAGAGAGAACATCCCACAGTGGAGGTCTCAGCTCTGGGTCTGAAAGTCACTGCCATGCCACACACCAGTTAGGCTGAATGGGACCCTGTTATTCTATGACCATAAGAATTGCCACCGCCCATAGCAGTGTCTCATGAGCAATTATGTACCTGAAGAACCCCAAGGAGGGTTTCCCTAACGCGTTCCTGACTACAGGCAGTGAGTGCCACAGAGGTGCACACAGAGGCAGACACTCCCCTGTTGTGCCTGTGGCAGTAGGCCTGGCTGTTGGTACGCTGAGGGAACTTTGCTCTAGGTGGTCAGATGCAGCCTCATGTAACTTAGTGCTGCGACCTCCCTGTTGGGCATTAGCTGTGGTGACAGCAGCTGGGAACACTGATGAGGTTCAGCCATCCTTAGGCCCCACCTCACTCAAACTGAACCTTCATATGGGTGGTAAGAACTAAATATGTGTAATGTAATCAATAGGCACATAAAGCTCTGTTCCTGATAGCAAATTTAGGTGTTCCAGAGATCCGCACTGGAGACCCTTAAGCACCTAAGCACTGGCAGGAGAGCAACACGAGACGCCATTCCTAACACTTGTCTGCTGCCTTCAGATCTCTGTGGGCTTTGCTGAGTGTAACACCTTTCTAAAATGAGAGAGGCGCTGGAGCACATGCTCTGCTGACACCCTCCTTCATCAGAAACAGCTGCACAGGTCCAAGCCCCGTGTCCGTGTGCAGACACATTGAAGGACTCCAGAGGCTGGCTTCCCGTGACCAGTCCACCCAAGCCACATTGCAAAGCTTGCAGCCGGGATCTGTGTTTTTATTCCAAGGTTTGAATGGACAGTAAGAGTGGAGGCATGCTCTGTTAGAGCTACGTGCTTGCCTCCACGTGCAGTAGAGAGGGCATCATATCAGTCACATGCATTTGTCCACTGCTCAGTCAGCGCTCTTCCCAGCCCTAAGCAAAGAAGCAAGATTTCTAAACAGGGGAGGAAAACAGACTCCAGCTGGTTCATGAATTTTGCATGTATTAAGATGAAAAGGGATGTTTGTTTTCTGTGCCCTCATTTTATAAGTTGGTGGGATCAACATTTCTGACTAAGCCAGTTGTATTTGACACTTTTTCCTTTCTCAAATTCACTTAAGAAATATGCTTAAACTATTTATCTTTGACTCTTTTTTTCTTTTTTCTGTACCTCATTAGAGGAAAGAGCTCCTTTTTATTTCATGTGTTTAACATGGGCACTAGTCAGGAGATGAATTACTATCCTCATGGTTTAAGTCACCTTTCTTTTTTTCATTGTACATTGCTAAAATTTTATAAAGTGTAAACCACAGGAGGACATTCAAACATTACCGATAAACTTTGTTTTCTTCTAGAGAAATACTGAAGAACAGAAATAAGGTCTTGGCCAGGCAATGGCAGGATTCTTTTTTTCCCCCTCAACTTTTAAGTTCCGGGGTACATGCGCAGGATGTGCAGATTTGTTAAATAGGTAAACATGTGCCATGGTGGTTTGGTGCACAGATCAACCCATCACCCCGGTATTAGGCCCAGCATCCATTAGCTGTTCTTCTTGATGCTCTCCCTTCCCCCACCCAGGGCTCCTTTTTAATAAAGAAAAGTCGGAAACCCTTTCAGGTCCTCCTTGTGAGAGAGCTGTGGGTGAAGGCTGAGGTGAGGTGGTGGGCAGGAAGGCAGTGGGTTTTAGGGAAGCTGGCTCACAGGGCACCGGGACAGCACTGAACACAGGCACCATTGGTTTGCCAATGAGAAGTTCTAGGCCTCTCACATCAGTTAATAAACGTCCTAGGAAACCAAAGTCATTTTAGTGGCCTGAGCAGGGAGGAGGCATCCCTGCCATCATAAGCTTCATGGAAAGGATATAAGCACCAGTTGTGTCTGGGCAGTCTCATTATGGCCAGCATTGCCAGCAGCAGGGGATTTGCCTTCTCCAAGCAGCTACAGCTGGCCCAGGCACTGGGCTAACATGGGGAGGGTGCCCTAGGAGCCAAGCTGGAGGGACCAGGGGCTCCCACACCTGGGAAAGCCAAGGGAGCCAGGGTCTCAATGCTCCTCACACCCAGGGAAGCCAGGGACCCCACATCTCCCAGAGTCAACCCACACTCAAGGAACCTGATGCTCTTTACATTTAGGGGAGCCAGGGCTCCCATGCACCCCAACACCCAGGGGAGCCAGCATTCTCTGTTTGTGTTGTACAGTTCTGTTGGTTTTGACAGATGTATGATACTATGTACTACCATTACCCTCACTGTATCATTCAGAACAGCTTCACCACCCTAAAAATCCTGTGCCTGGCTCTTCATCCCTCCCTCCCCACTAACCACTGGCAACCACTCATCATCCCTGTAGTTTGGCCTTCTCCGGAATGTCATATAGTTGGAATCATACAGTATGCAACCTTTTCAGATTAGCTTATTTCACTTAGCAATATGCATTTACGGTTCCTCCCCATCTTTTCATTGCTTGATATCTCATTTCTTTTTAGCACTGAATAGTATTCCATCGCATGGATGTGCCACAGTTTGCTGGTTTGCTTCCAAGTTTTGGCAATTATGAATAAGGCTGCTATAAACATGTGTAGGCAAGTTTTTGTGTGAACATGCGTTTTCAACCTATGTGGGTAAATACCAAGAAGTATGATTGCTGGATCATGTTTAGTTTTGGAAGTAACTGCTAAAGTGTGTTTCAAAGTTGGTTGTATCATTTTGCGTCCCCACCAGCAATGCATAAGAGCTCCTCTTGATCTGCATCCTCACCAGCATTTGGTGTTACCAGTGTTTTGGATTTTTGCTATTCTCATAGGTATGTGGTAGTATCTCATTGTGGCTTTAATTTGCAATTCCTTGATAACGTATGACATTGAGCATCTTTTCATATGGTTCCTCTTTGATGATTTGTCTGTTCAAATCATTTGCCGATTTTTTAATTGGGTTGTTCATTTTCTTGTTGTTGAGTTTTAGAAGTTAACAGTCCTTGATCAGATATATCTTTTGAAAATATTTTTCCCAGCTCATGGCTTGTCTTTTCATACTTTTTTTTAATTTTTTTTATTTTTTTGAGATGATGTCTCACTCGGTCACCCAGGCTGGAGTGCAGTGGTGTGATCTTGGCTCACTACAACCTCTGCCTCCCGGGTTGAAGCAATTCTCCTGCCTCAGCTTCTCAAGTAGCTTGGATTACAGGCACCCACCACCACACCAGGCTAATTTTTGTGTTTTTAGTAGAGACAGGGTTTCGCTATGTTGGCCAGGCTGGTCTTGAACCCCTGATCTCGGGTAATCCACCCGCCTCAGCCTCCCAAAGTGCTGATATTACAGGCATGAGCCACCACATCTGGCCCTTTTTATACTCTTAATAGTCTTTTTGCAAACCATAAGTTTTAATTTCAATGAAGTCTCACATCAGTTCTTTCTTTTATGAATTGCACTTTTAGTGTTACATGTAAAAACTCATTGTCAAACCCGTGATCATCTAGATTTTCTCCTGTTTTCTTTCTAGGAGTTTTATATTTTACATTTAAGTTTGTGATCCATTTTGAGCTAATTTTTTGTAAAAGATGTAAGATCTATGTCTAGATTCATTTTTTTGCATGTGGAAATAATCTAGTTGTTCTGGCACCATTTGTTGAAAAGAGTATTCTTCCTCCATTGAAATGTTTTTCCTTTTTTTTTTTTTTTTTTTTTGAGATGGTGTCTCGCTCTGTTGCCCAGGCTGGAGTACAATGGCGCAATCTGGCTCACTGCGACCTCTGCCTCCCAGGTTCAAGCAATTCTTCTGCCAAAGCCTACTGAGTAGCTAGGGTTACTAGCTACTCACCTAGCTAATTTTTGTATTTTTAGTAGAGACAGGGTTTCGCTATATTGGCCAGGCTGGTCTTTGTGATCCGCCTGCCTCTGCCTCCCAAAGTGCTGGGATTACAGGCGTGAGCCACCACGCCTGGCCTGTCTTTGTTACTTTGTCAAAACTCAGGTGACTATATTTATGAAGGTCTATACTGTGTTCCCTTGATCTGTCTCAATTATTGCAACTTTTAAGTCTCGAAGTCGGGTACTGTCAGTTTTCCAATTTTGTTCTTGTCCTTCAATATTGTTTTGGCTATTCTAGGTCATTTTGCCTCTCCATATAAACTTCAGAATCAACTTGTTGATATCCACAAAATAACTTGATGGGATTTTGATTGGGGATTGTGTTGAGTCTATAGATCAGGTTGGGAAAAACTGACATCTTTATATATACATTAACTTTTTGGTATTAACCCTGCAACTTTGCTGTAATCACTTAGTTTCCAGTAGTTTTTGTTGTTTCTTTGGGATTTTCTACATTGAAAACTAGGTCATCTATGAACAGTTTTCTTTCTTTCTTCTCAATCTGTGTCCTTTTTCTTTTATTTTCTTGTCTTAATGCATTAGCTAGGATTATCAGTACCATGTAGAATAGCAATAGTGGGACATCCTTGCCCTGTTCTTAATCTTAAGGGTTAACCATTTAGTTTCTCACCATTGATTATGCTGTTAGCCAGAGGGGTTTTGTTGTTCCTTTTGCTAGAGATAGTATCACTTCAGAAGAAAAGAATATTAGCTCTCCTTCCCTTCTTTTATTACACTCTTCCTTTCCACCTACCTACCTTTGCATCTGCACTTTATATTATTAAAATTGATATCATTCTGTTCTGTAACTATAAAGCTTTGCATGCATTATCTACAGGTTGAGTCTGAAAGATGAAAATCAGTAAATGGTATTTAATTATTATGATTATACAAGCTGAATATCTCATGTCTGAAATGCTTGGAACCAAAAGTGTTTTGGATTTTTTATTTGCTTTTTTTTTAATCTTTTTTTTTTTTTTTTTTTTTGAGATGGGATCTTGTTATGTTGTCCAGGCTGCTCTCAAATGCCTGATCATACTTTGGTTTTAATTTTTTTGAGACAGGATTGTCCAGGTTGGAGAGCATTGGTGTGATCATAGCTTACTGCAGCCTTGAAACTGAGATAATGTCAACTGTATTTATAACTGTTTTCTATTCATTGCCCCTGTTTCTTTTTTTTTTTTTTTTGTCTTCCACTCTCTTTCTGCCTATTCTCATTTTTATTGAATATTATGATTCTGTTTTCACTTTTCTTTCAAAATATCAATTATACTTATTTTTTTCTACTGGTTGCCCTGGAGTTTGCAATACACTTTATAGCCAATCAAGTCCACTTTCAAGTAACACTGTCCTGCTTCACAGGTAATGCAGGCACCTCATCTCAAGAGTGTTCCCAATTCCTTTTTTATCTTTCCCATCCCATGTAACACTGCTGTTACGCGTCTCACTTACTCAAAAGGTGTAATCATTGATTACATTATTATTATTTAAATAAATGATTATCTTTTCTATCAATTTAGAATTTGATAGGTACAAGATTTAATTTCACCTTCATTTATTCTTTCTCTAATACTCTTCCTTTCTTTATATAGATCCACATTTTTAACATTTCATTTTCCTCATATGTTGCCATTTTCATGTAGCATTCCCTGTGGGCCTCTTCTGCTTCCAGGCCTGCTCCACAGCTGCCCTGCAGGCCCACATGTAGGGCTCAAGATTTGTAAACAGACTTATCACAGAGGCAGGGCCAAGTGCTGCCAGATCCTCTAATGAGAACTAGTCAACTGGGCATTAAGAGAAAACAAAGCCCCAGCTGCAAAATAGCAGAGATTATCCAAGCCTCACATACAGGAATGTCCATAGCAAGGTAGCAGCTAGGCAGTGATCCGCACTTATCAGTCCTCAGCTTGCACACCGGCCAGCCACGGGCCTGCCCAAATCCGTCAAATCCATCCAAGGCTGGAGCCCTCACTGCTCTTTGACAATACCAGTTGCCCCCATGTCAGCACCTCAGCCTTGATCTGCTCCTCCCTGCCCTGGCCCGGAAGGTCTCAGTGATGACATGTCCCCTGCATGGCTCCAAGGGGACTCCTTCACATCTGCAGAGAGTTGGTGCTAGGGCTTGGGCAGCTCTCATCAGCAGCTGAACCAGCTGAGCTTCTGGGTCTCAGATGGCTGAATACTGAACCTTTTCTCTGAGCAGAGCTTAAAAGGACCCTGAACATATTCTGAGCGTGGAGCACTCACTCACAGAGCTGGCAGCATCCCTCTGTCCATCCAAGCCTCAGTGACAGGGTGAAGGGGAGGCGCTCACTCCTTGCTGGATCACAAGGCCTCCTCATCTCTGTGCTCCCTGAGTGGCAGCTCTGGGATGTGTGGAAACGTCTTTCTGCTGTGTCTTCTGGGGTGAAATCATTTTGTAGCACTGTTTTTCCCTCCCTCACACTGCTCACCACCTCTCTATCCACCACTCACTAGCGATGGGCCCTGGCGCAGGGCTGCGGGAAGGGATGCAGCAAGCTCACATCTCCATGGAAAGCGGGGCGAAGTCCTGTCTAAAACCAGGTTCCGGCCTCTAAAGAGAAGACTTGTGAGCCCTGACTTCTCTCCATCTGGAGACAGGGAGGAAGAGGGCATAGCAGAGTTCAAGTTACTGAAGAAATGTGTGCACCAGGTTGTGGTGAACGCCAGACCCACCCATCCTGAGGACCCTTTGAAAAGACCTTGTTAAAAAGATATGTTTGTAACTAAGCAATGCCCCTTTCCCAAACCTGATTACAAGACATTTCTGCACATAAGACAAGCAGCAACTTAATGGCAAATTGCTGGCAAGCTCATGAGTGTGGTGTCCTCAACCCTGATATAAACTATCTTTTTCTTTCTGATGCTCATTTCAATGAATGTTTAATCATACACTTCCCAGCCATCTCTTGAAATGTATTTAGGGTTGCCAGAAAAGATTTCCAGTTGCTTATGGACCTCAGATGAAATGCATTTCCTCAACTCTTGCCTTTTTCTCTAATTGGAAGGAAACTGCTTAATCCCGCGTAACGTAAGTGCTATTAACACCCATGGATATCTTAGGATGAAAATGAACTTTGGCTGGTAGCAGTCTACTTTTTATTAACTAAGGTAGCAGTCATTTACCAAGCACCGGGTAAACCAGTGAGTGGGCCTGTGCTGGGCTTGCAGACCCTGGGCAGGAGCCAGGTGGTGCAGGACGTGCTCTGGGACTTGGGGAAGTGGCCACTCCATCTTCCCTTTGTACCTCCTCATGCGCCTGCCTGTTGTGAATTAGTCAACACTGTGTTCCAGCTCCATTATGAGCCTTTATTGACTTTGCATTTCATCCCTTTGACTCACTTTGACAATGTCATTAGCCTTTTCAAAATCAAGATCTATTATTTTCATTTTTTAAAAGTCAGTCAAGTATGCATTGCATGAATGCACTTTAATAAACCAAGCCTACTCATTCTCATACCTCTGCTTTATCCTCTAAAGATAAATTTCTCCTAACGCGTATTCTAGTGCGGAATGAAATTTTTTTGCTCCAAGAGTGGGAAGGAAGACCCTTCTATTTTTCTAGAAACTTCCTTTTACTTTTTCTCCAAACATCTAATTTCACCACTTTTCAACAAGGATGTCTGTGATTTGCCAATCTCTCTAGGTGATATTACAATGCTTCACATCCAGGAAAATCAAACCATCTCAATCCCCAGCAAGCACCGAGCAAGCTCACCCAGCCTCACCCTGGCCATGGTGTGCACAGTCGGCCAAGGCCCCATGTGCCCTGCACTGGCTGGCTGGTGGACCCCTTCACTCCCTTCCTCAGGAAGCCTTCTGTGACCCTCTGGGAAGCCCAGGGGTGTCTCTGACACACGTCTCAGATGTCTTTCATTTGTCAATTTATTTCATTTTTTTTTGTGGGGGAAGAGGTGGGGGACAGGGTCTTCCCTGTCTCCCAGGCTGGAGTGCAGTGGCATAGTCACAGCTCAAACACTCATCACTGTGTTGAGGAGTCTGTATACTGTGACTGTGCTACAGAAAAAGCACAGACCTAAGTATGCCATATGGGGAATGTTTGAGGAACTGTGACAGGGCACCTCAGAGGGGTATCGGTAAGAGAGCACAGTCTTCCAGCAGCCGGCTCCGCCATGGCAATCTAACTACCTATGCATCTGGAGAAGGATCCCAATGAAAAGACTTCGGTTAGGTGGTAATATGTGGGCAAGTTTTAAAACCTACTTTTTATTGTCATAATTTTTCTTTGTACAATAAATGGAAATCATAAAAACTTAGGAGCATTTATATAAACTCACTAGTAAGGAAAAAATCACGAGGCCCCTCATGTTGTCATCTGCACGTGGAGGAGCAGAGGAGCCAGAGAGGCAGAAGCACCTCTAAAGTGGACTTTTCTTCCCTTGGGTCTAGGCACTGTGGTTGGCGTGGATGAGAGCACTGCTTTCTCATGGCCTGTGTGTGACCGGTGTGGCAACGGGAGATTGGAACAGAGGCTGGAAGACAGGTAAAGGGACAGGGGCTGTCCTGAAAACTCTGAAACTCAAAGGGCACAGCAGCAACCCAGCTCCAGAGCCTGGGCCTTGCTGCCTTAGATGACTCCCCCGAGAGCTCAAGGGGCAACCTCCGCCTCTGCTGAGCGGCAAGGGAAGAGGCTCCTGGAGCCCGGTGGGTTTTTCTTACTGAGATTTCTGCTGTTTCTTGCACTGCTCCTGTTATGAGATAAAAGTGCTGGTTTTTGTCCCCACCTCCTTTATTATCAGTCAGGAGAATAAAGAAAAACAGGACAAACATGAATAAGTGAGACAAACTTGGTAACTGTACAGCTTGGCCTTTGTGAAATGTGCAGACATTTACAGAGACCACGTTTACAGTGGGCAGCTACTGGACAGATGTCCCTCCCCGCCCCACTGTGCTGCCCTCCCTCAGGGTCTGTGCCACTCTCAGTGCCCCTGTGGAGTCAGTGCTCCAGCCTCCCAAATGCAGTGTCATATGATAGAAAGGGACGGGCTCATTACTTTTCTGCTTCTTAACGGCCAGGTGCAGTGGCTCACACCTGTAATCCCAGCACTGTCAGAGACTGAGGCAGGTGGATCACTTAAGGTCAAGAGTTCGAGACCAGCCTGGCTAACACCATGAAACCCCATCTCTACTATTAATTTTAAAAATACAAAAATTAACTAGGCATGGTGGCACATACCTATAGTCCCAGCTACTCAGGAGGCTGAAGTAGGAGAATTGCTTGAACCAGGGGGAGGGGGAGGTTGCAGTGAGCTGAGATCACGCCACTGCACTCCAACCGAGGTGACAGAGCGAGAGCGAGACTCCCATCTCAAAGAAAAACCACAGCAAAGAGCAGATGGTTCCTTGACGCGCCTATGCTGGTGGCCTTACATAAGCCATCGCTAGACCATATGGAAGAGATAAGGGAGCACATGTGCAGGCGTGCATGGTAGCACAGAGCAGTGGCCATGCTCACATCTGAGAGCAGGCTTTCTCTCCCTGTCCCGGGGGGCAGCCTGACCCCTGGCCTCCCTTCCTGGGAGGCTCATATCCCTCCTCTGCTCTCCTCCTTGGCCTCCAGCCAGTGCTACTCAAAGATGATGTTCATCCCTTGGACAGGCTGAGTCCAGGCAGCTGGAGAAACTTGATTCTGAGAGTAAAGCCCGTTCTCTATCTCAGCAGACACTCATGTTTAGGAAAATGGCTCCCACTGGAGTTTTCCTGACTTACGCCCCCCGGGGCCTTGTCTTCCCTTGGCTTTTCATATACCAGAGGCGCCTTTTCCTGTGGGGACTGCTCCCGGGTGGTCACATCTCCTGTTCTCAAGAGGCACCTGCAGGTCTTCCTGGACTGCCGCTCAAGACCCCAGTGCAGAGTGAAGGTCAAGGTAGGAGCCAGGCCAGAGCACGCACGCACTCGTAGCTCACCCCAGCATGGCGAGGGTGAGGCTGAGCTGGAGCAGGTGCACGTCCTCCTGCACACCTGCAGAGGCGCTGGGACTTGGCTAGGATGGGTTGCATCTGGAGCTCCATCTAGGTCCTAGGAGCTTCCCTGGGAAAGGTGGGAGGATGCACCCTGCTTGAACACAGTCTCTCCATGTTAAAACACGTTTGACCTAAGGCCGTGAGACTGAAGCTCTGAAGACAGGTGGTTTGGATGTGGCGTGTTAATTTTTGGGAGAGAGTGATTTCACTGGAGCACTGACTGCATCGGAGGGAGTCTAACGCAGCCCTGCTTCTGCCGTTGCAGCTGTTGCAGCGCAGCATTTCTTCCCTGCTGAGGTTTGCCGCCAGTGAGGATGGGGTAAGTCCAGGGGGCCCCACACTTGGTACCCTACATGAGCAACTCATCCCCAGAGGAACCCCCCACTCCCAAATGTGTCTTGTTACAACAGATCCCACTAGAAAGTGGTGTAGATGCTCGAGAGTGAAACACAGATATGTCTCACCACTGCCATTCAGGCCAATGGGATCATTTCCTCTGTGGAAATGAGGTTATTTTAGATCAGCTGTGAGGTAGATACAAGAATCTGTCCCCTGGCTTTTTTTTTTTTTTTTTGGACACAGTCCCACTCTGTGCCCAGGCTGGAGTGCAGTGGCATGATTCTCCTGCCTCAGTGCCCCAAGTAGCTGAGACTACAGGTACAAGCCACCACTCCTGGCTAATTTTTTATTTTTAGTAGAGACAGGGTTTCACCATGTTGGCTGGCTGGTCTTGAACTCTTGACCTCAGGTGATCCTCCCGCATCAACCTCCCAAAGTGATGAGATTACAGGCGTGAGCCACTGCGCCCAGCCTGCTTTGATTACAGCAACACAGTCTTGAGGTTGGAGTGCTACTGCCAAGGTGTCATGTTAATAGGATGGAATTCCCTGAGATGCTTTTTTTTTTTTTTTTCTTTTTTTAAACACTGGGTATTCCAGACTCTAGATAACTGATAATGTGACTGTCCAGCCCTGAGAGTCACTGTGGTGATACTTAGTAGAGTGGGGTGGCTCCTTCAAGAAAAGTCACCTAAATATATAATTGATGGCCCAAAGAGTTTCTGCTGTGTGAAAACTGACCCTCATAAATGAAGCATCTGTCCTGGAGATGCCACCTCCGTCTTGTCAAAGCCATTTAAAAACACCACAAGTGGCTCATGGAATAGCCACGGAAGGGTGCTGGGGACCAGCCACTCAGTGGCCGCTGGGCACAGCCCAAGTTCACAAGAGGCACCTGGAACCCAGGTGGGCACCATATCCAGGGAGCTGACTTGGGCCACACTGGACGGGAGTGTGGTGACAGGAGGCCCATCATGCCTGGAGCTCTGTGGTCAGTCAGATAAGTGGTCTTTGTCTAATGGGTCCCCATGGCCAGACTCTAGCCAGAATTTTTTTATTTTTTTTTAGACAGTGTCTTACTCTGTCATCCAGGCTGGAGTACAGTGGTTCAACCATAAGCTCACTACAGCCTTGAACTCCTGGGTTCAAACTATTCTCCCGCCTCAGCCTTCCAAGTATCCAGCCCGAATTTATGGGGACTTGACCCATCCTCTGGAGACTCCTGCCTACCTCATGACTGCCACCCTCTCCCCCACTGCACCTCAGGAGGGGCCAGCAACCCTGCGAGGCAGAACAGCAGTTTATCCTCTCATGGAAAGCATGCCTGTCAGTTGGATTAAATTGGAACATGGACAAGTCTATGAGCAGCATCTTTGGGGACCACAGGTGACTGCACACTAGAATCACCTGCAAGCTCAAAAGAGTTTCTGCTCTTGGCCGGGCGTGCTGGCTCATGCCTGCAATCCCAGCACTTTGGGAGGCCGAGGCAAGTGGATCACCTGAGAGACCAGCCTGGCCAACATGGTGAAACCCCATCTCTACTAAAAATAGAAAAAAAATAGCCAGGTATAGTGGCATACACCCATAACTCCAGCTACTCAGGAGGCTGAGAATCACTGGAACCCAGGAGGCAGAGGTTGCAGTGAGCCGAGATCGTACCACACTCCAGCCTGGACAACAGAGCAAGACTCCATCTCAAAAAAAAAAAAAGTTTATGCTCCCTCCTGGCATAATGCCCACCAGCTTTAAAGCTCTTCAGTGACCCTGAGCTCCAGCTCGGACCCGTCCCCTGAACTGCTGCACACAGGGATTGATGCTGAGGCAGGGCTGTGGAGGCTCAGCAGCAAGCGTTCTCCAGTGGTGCAAAAGTTGAGTCCTCACCACAGGTCAGGAACTGAGCCTACCTTGTTCTCACGTTTCCCCATTCAACCTTCCAATGTCCCAACAAGGTGGAGTCCATATTCCCCTGCAGCACCAAGGGCAAAGACATCCCACAGAGGGAAAGTCATTGTTACCCCACAGAGTGACCACCTGCAGAGTTGGGAGCCAGCCCAAGGGGCATAATGGGGAACGGCATATGTGCTTTTCTGTCCTTAAGGGAGTTGAAGTGTATAACAGGCAACCCACCACAGAGCAGTGCCTGTCAGCCAATTCCTTGTCTCCTCATCTGAGTCCTGGGGGGAAGGAGGAAGAAAGGAGGAGGCAGTGCCCAGAAAAGGGAGTAGCTGCCCACAGCTGACCGGGTAGAAGTTTCCAGCTAGGGGGGTTTGAGCAGGTGGTAAGATGGCAGATCTGGGTTTTCCAGGAACACATGTTCATGGAGAATACTGGGAGAAAGCAGTAGAAACACACCTGTTTGAGAACACAGAACAAAATGAACCGCAACCCGCAACCTCAACACATTCAACCGACAACAGTTGGCCATGGCACACAGCTCCCCAGCTCCTCCATGCTGCTCAGAAGGCTGGGGCAGTGCTGTGGCAGCAGCTGCCTGCTGGTCCCTGCAGGCTCTTCCGGAGGGCACCCTGATTGCCATCCAGGAAGTCTCCAGCAATGGACAGCGCTTGACACCCCTGCTGATCCTCACCCCTCTTTAGAGATGCAGAGACCAGGAACCCTGGTAGAAATCCTTCCTTCACTTGGTTTCCTTCTGGCTAAGGCGCGTGTTCCTCCTACACATTTAGCTTGTCAACTAGAATATTCCCATAGATAAAAGCCCTGATTATAAAGAGCTCAAAGGTGTGTGTACATGAGTGCACATGTATGCACACGTTTGTGAAGTCTGTGTGCATCAGCGCACCTTTGCCCGTGCCCATGTGCACGTGTATATGTGTCCACTTGAGTGTGCTGTTATGTACATATGCTTGACACGTGTACATGTGTGCATGTGTGTGCATGGCACGTATGTATGTATATGCATTGGTTGAGGACCAGAGGGTGGCAGCAGCGCCAGTATCACCTTCTTGGGTGCTCTGGCTTCAGGGCCAACACCAGTGGGCTGTGGGTAAGTTCCAAGTCTGGAAGTAGACATTTTAGGAGGCTCTTTACCCCATGCCCAGCTCTAGTCACAGTGGGTGATCAGGTCTTTACCACCGATCTGGAAAGAAGCTGATAGAAAATGGGTGCCAGAGGGGACTGGGTGGAGACATGAGCTGACACATACTCAGTATGGATTCTGTCAGTTTTCTGGGTGAGCATGCACATTCACCAAAATTCAGAGAATCAAATAGGGACTTTCCACAAGAACCGTAACTCCATTCCCTGGGGCAAACATAACTGTTTCAGTTAAGATGCATGAATGTTAAGTTTTATGCCTTTACTGTAATGTGGTCAGGCTGCAGATGTAAAAACAATAGGATTGTCTATAGTTGTGCATCTCATTTCTCAATAGTAACATTATTGTGACATGGAACTTGAAGTGTGTTTCCTTAACTTTTAGAAAAGGAAAAGTTAAAAGAACATATATAGTGATTTTTTTAAAAGAGAGACACATTTTATACATGTGCAGACCCACATTCATATGAATAGTGCTTGGGAGTTTGCTGATATGGTTGTTTTAACCTCTTCATGTTAATTTCTCCCACACATAAAAGATTTATTATTTGGGCACAGTGGCTGATGCCTATAATCCCAACACTTTGGGAGGCCCAATCGGGCGGATCACCTGAGGTCAGGAGTTCACCTGGCCAACATGGCAAAAACTTATCTCTATTAAAAACACAAAAATTAGCCAGGCATGGCGGTATGCACCTGTAATCCCAGCTACTTGAGAGGCAAGGCAGGAAAATCACCTGAACCCTGGAGGCAGACTTTGCAGTGAGACAAGTTTGTACCACTGTACTCCAGCCTGGTGACAGAATGAGACTCGGTCTCAAAAAAAAAAAAAAAAAAAAAATTTAAACTCCATTTACAGATGATATAGCCAAACCTAATGTTTCACAATTAAATGATTTTCTGCTGACTTTTTCCAAGTCAGAATCGCGTACTTTTACTCCAGAAGTCTTCTGTTTCACACTTGCACAAATATGCAAGACAACTGAAACTGTAAGAGACCAGCGGCTGGGCGTGGTGGCTCACACCTGTAATCCCAGCACTTTGGGAGGCTGAGGCAGGCAGATCACCTGAGGCCGGGAGTTTGAGATCAGCCTGACCAACATGGAGAAACCCCATCTAAAAATATAAAATTAGCCAGGCATGGTGGCACACGCCTGTTATCCCAACTACTCGGGAGGCTGAGGCAGGAGAATCACTTGAATCCAGGAGGCGGAGGTTGCAGTAAGCCAAGATGGCACCACTGTACTCCAGCCTGGGCAACAAGAGTGAAACTCTATCTCAAAAAAAAAAAAAAGACCAGAAGGGTGTCCAGCACGCCGCCTCCACCCTCCCTCCCTATGCGGCGACCCCCTGCTTCTGCACCCCCTGGTGTCTCCTCCAGACCAGCAACCTGGAGGCTCTATCTTGCTCGCTGCCGTCTCTTCAGCGACAGCCCCACATGGGCTTGTGATAAACCCTCACGTATGAGTAAGTGAGCAGCTGCACTTGGTGTCCATGCCACTCAGAACCCTTAGGAAGGGCTCAGCTTCCACTGCCTAGTTCTGTCTCTTTGCCTGTCTTGACCAGTAATCCCCACTGTCCCCATCACTACATTAAACCATCCTGTTGACCTTATTCTTTTTCACCAAGAAGCCAAAACACGACAAGGCACAGTAAATAGGCACCATGGCTGTCTTGCAAACGGGAAAATGAAAGTCCCCCTACAAGTCGGCATCAGTAGTGTTCACATCCCAGACTGATCTTGACATTTATTGTTACAAACCATTTCAAAACTTGGTGGTGGCATCAATATTCATTCTGTGCACAGAACTCTTGTTTGGACAGGGTTCCATCAGGACAGCTCCCCTTGGCTCCACTGGGCATTAGCGGGTGTCCCCAAGGCTGGAAGGTTCCTATGTCCAGGCCACAGCTCTGGCTAGACCCCCTCACAGTATGTGTGTGGATCCCAAGGGTCAGCTGGAAGCTGGGCACCTTTCCTAACCAACCATGGAATGTCACTTGGTATCCTTTCCACTGCACTCTGTTCATGAGACGCCAGACACAGGCCAGCTGAGACTTGGGGAAAGGCAGTGAAACACACACCTTTGAAGGGAAGGGCACCAAGGAGCCACACTCTGCCTGCTTTGGCCACGTTGTCTGGCTTCTCCAGCCTCAGTCTCTTTAGCTATAACATCATAATGATGGGAAGAATGAATTAATAGATACCAAGTGGAACTGTTGTAGCAACTGCCAAGTGCCTTGCACAGAGGAGGGCTTTAGGGTCAACACGATATTACTCTGCAAGTGGCACTGCGTTCTAGAGCTTTAACCTCCCAGAAGGCCAGATAGGGAATATTGCAGTGCTTTTGAGCCTTTATTTTCAGCCCTAGCTCCAACGGCAAACACTCTGCAGCTTGATCTATAATGGGGTGCACCAAACCCTCTCAGCCTCGTCAGGGATGGGGGCCAGGGCTCCCTGTACTTGTCTCATCTGGAGATGAAACGCATCTGGGACTAAAGAAGAAGAATGTACCAGCACTTTGGGAGGCTGAGGCCGGTGGATCACGAGGTCAAGAGATCAAGACCATCCTGGCCAACATGGTGAAATCCTGTCTGTACTAAAAATACAAAAAATTAGCTGGGCGTGGTGGTGCATGCCTGTAGTCCCAGCTGCTCAGGAGGCTGAGGCAGGAGAATTGCTTGAAACCTGAAAACTGAAGTTGCAGTGAGTCAGGATCGCGCCACTGCACTCCAGCCTGATGATAGAGCAACACTGTCTCAAAAAAAAAAAAAAAAAGAATGCAAAGAAAAAGCTAAGTCTCATGGTCTCGTGACAAAAACTACGGAGAATTTTAGCCCAGTGTAACTCTAGAAGAAATGGGATCCTATTAAGGAAGGAAGTTTGGGGCAAGGCACCAGGAAATCCCTTGACCGGAAGTGTTGCTAGATTGGGGAAGTGTCCCAAAGGAAGTGGGAGACAGCTGTGGGCACTGCACGCCCAGCCCCTGCCTTCCCAGCAGAGCCTGTGTGCATCTTGTCCCAAGTGAAAACAGAATTCAGTTCCCAGAACAGGGTAGGTAGTTCCTACACTTGCCAAAATAAATGGGCTTTTTTTTTTTTTATAGCGGTTCTCATTTGTTTCTCCTTCCTACCACTGTTCTCAGCCATTTGAGGAGTGGAAGGTCGTGGACTGGGGAAAGGGCCTTCCACGCTGGCTCTCTGGTTTTCTGTGTTGTTGGGAACAGAACGTTCCAGGCTGTTTGCTTTAACCAGTGTGCCTTTATCACTGCAGAGCTACGAAGTGAAGAGTGTCCTCGGAAAGGAGGTGGGGTTGTTAAATTGTTTTGTCCAGTCCTTAACCACCCACCCCACGAGCTGCATTGGACTGGAGGAAATCGAGCTTCTGAGTGCCGAGGGGGCCCCTGCAGAACACCAGCAGTGGCCGCAGGGTCTGTGAACTTTGCAATGTGGCTGCGAGGGTGATGCTGCTGGTAATCTGGGGTAGTTATTTGTTAACTATGGACACAGTGAACAGAGTTTACAATCTTGAAACTTAGATTTTTCTGAGGAAATGTTAAGATGTAAGTTTTGTAAACTTATAAATCAAAATACCCTTTAATACAGTTTTTATGTTTTTTATTTTCTACAAATTTATGGACATATTGACTTGTTTTCACGTTGAATCTTAAGCTTGAGCTCATTTAGTATTTTATGCAGTATCAGAAAAATTCTGTTCATTTGCAATTTTAACACGTTGAACATTTTACCATGATTGAGCATGTGTTTCTTACCGTATGTTTTAACATTCCCCCAAAGAGTACCCTGCAAAGTGTAACTTTTGTCCTATATTGTGATATTACTGTTCTGCTACAATAAATGTCAAACCTAAGTATTTTGCAATTCACTACTTCGGGAAAATTTTCCAGGGAACTGTATCAGAGGTGAAATTGCTACCCATAAAGTGTAGCTATCTGAACCGGTGTGATTGTGACTCTGCTGAATGGAGGTGGGGATAGCTGGCTCCAACACACGCCTGTTTAATCAGGCTGGGTCACGTGCACGGAGAGCAAAGATCACAGACTAAGGAGCAGTCGGTTATCATTTGCTTTGTTGGCAGAGATTTAAACCAAGAATTATCTTTGGAAACTAAAGATTTTGTTCCCCCTCCTTATACCAATATAATCATGACATGCTATGGTTAATTACATAATATACACGTAGCAGCCCATGACCAGGAAGTGGTGCCTAATACCAAGTGTTCTTGGGGTAAAAGCAGAGGGCCTTTTTGGGGGAAATTAAACCTTAAACATTGCAAATTACTGGCAGGATAGCCGGTCTTCAGCAGTTGTGTGACTGCCCTTTTCATCCACTACATGACTATTCTGTCCTTTCTGGCGCACGTAGAAAATCTACTTGACTCGTCCACATGACTGAGGAAAGTGAAAGCAAACTCCCGGGAAAGCGGGAGATGATTCAGCCAGGCTTCTGGTTGGCCTGAGTCCTCCTACAGCCCCTCGCCCGTCCAGCAGCCTCTATAGTTAGGGCGCTCTTGGACTGTTCTCAGCAGGGCCCCCCCAAACAGCCAACCCTTCCCCAGGTCTGGGTTCTCTGGGAGAGCACCTTCTGCTGGAAAGCTGCTAGCTTACCTGACCTCGTGCTCCACTGGGCTTAGGCAAGCTAAAGCCAGGAGGGAGCCTTTAGCGCGTTTCAGAAGCGACGCACACCCTCTCTCCTGAGCACTTCGGGCCTCCGCCCCACCCCCCGCCCATACACATACACACACACACACACACACACACACACACACACCCCTGGCGCCCGGGCTCCCAGGTGCGTGCTCGCCCATACACACACACACACACACACACACACGCACACACCTGGCGCCCGGGCTCCCAGGTGCGTGCTCGCCCATACACACACCACACACCTGGCGCCCGGGCTCCCAGGTGCGTGCTCGCTGGCTGCGGGTCCGGAATGCACCCTTCCCCAGCCGGGTCCTGCGCCACCGGCGGGCGTGCAGGAGTTGCTGTGAACATAGGAAGCAGGGGAGATTTCAAATGCTGCTTTATTCTTACGAATAATGTAAAAATTGATATAAAAAAGTGAGCATGCTCAGTCTTTTCCTCTTATCTACAATACAAAGGGTTTGTCTGAGAAGTCTTTTTTACAAATGTACCTTAGCTGCATCAACAGGAGTAAGATGTAGAAAAAGCTACCATTACAAAAATAATTTAAGGGAAAATAAACACGTTTAGCTTCTCTCGCAGTTCAGTGGTGGTAAGTCCAGGCTGTAGCTTCTTTGCGCTCCTATGTCCCAAGAAACTGCAGCGGGCACCCGGCGGCTCTGGCTGCGCCAGGGCAGGGCGCGCTCCGCTCCGGGCCGTCGGGTCTGAGGTATGGGTCGTTGCTGAGTCTCTCTCGCCCCCGCCGCGCGTTACCGGCAGTCCGCGGCCCCGGCGGCAGGCAGGAAGGGCGGGCTGGGCAGCTGCTTGAAGAACTGCCGGAGGCCGGCCAGGTCCCGCGTGAGCTGCTCCACGCGCTGGTGCAGCTTCTCGTTCTCGGCCGACAGCTCCACGAGCTTCTGCTGCATCTCCTGGTTCCGCCGCTTAGCCTTGTCGCGGCTCTTGCGCACCGCGATGTTGTTGCGTTCGCGCCGCTGCCGGTACTCCGGGCTGCCGCGGTCCGGGCCCCTCTTGCCAGTGCTCTTCTCCCGCGCAGGGCCGGGCGCGGGGGTCGGCCCGGGGCTGCTCCGCGGCGGCTCCGGCGACGTGGGCGGGGTGGGCTGTCCGGCGGCCGCCAGGCTCACCACGGTCTGCGCGCAGGCGGCCACCTGAGCTGGCAGCAGCGAGCCGGGCGCGTCGCCGTCGCCCCAGTTGGGCTCGCGCTTGAGTGGGCGCGGAACCGCGAGGCCCGGGCCCAAGGGGCGCGCGGGGCCGCCGGGCAGCAGCTCCAGGGGGCCTGCGCCGCCCGCCTTGTGATTGCTGTTGAAGAGGTCGGCGAAGAGCTCGTCGTGGCACAGCTCCAAGGTGGGCACAGCGGCCATGGAGTCGATGTAGGCGCTGAAGTCGATGGCGCTCTCGTCGTCGTACATGGCGGGGGCGGTAGCGCCCGGCTCGCCAAGAGCCCCCGGCTCGGCCCCGCGGCCCGGCTTGCCCGCCCGGCCCGGCTCGTAGAAGGGCGCGGGCTCCGCTGGCCAGGGCGCGCCGCGCGCCGGGCCGTCCAGGCTGAAGAGCGCGGCGCTCATGGCGGCGTCGGGCCGGGCTCTGCGTCCAAGCGCGGCTGTCACCTCGCTGGGCCCAGCCTCGCCGCCTTTTCTAGCCCGGGCTGACGCGCACGCCCCGCCCCGGGGCCGCGGGGGAAGGGGCGGGAGCGCCCTGGGAGCCCCCGGAGCCGCGCCGAGCCTTCCCGGGGCGCGCCCTCTCTCTGCTCCTCCCCGGGGCCCTCTCCCGGCCCTGGGGACCCCCAGCCCGCGCTGCAGGAGGGGGTGCGCGCTGCTGCCCCCGCCCGGCCCGCGCCGCTGGGAATGACACTCCCTCTGCCCGCACTCCAGGGCCTTCTCTTCTTCCTGTTTGTGGGCTTGGAACCTCCTAGCTCCTCGGGGCTGGGAGTGAAATCAAAACCAGGACTTGGCCGCGGCGCGCGCGTCCTGGGCCGGCTCCCGTCGCTGGAGGGCGGGGGTGGGAACCCGCGGGAGGGGACCCGCGCGTCCAAGGACTCCCCCGACCGTGACCACACGCCTGAGACCCTCGCCCGGCCCCTCCACTGTGGGACCAGATGCGGAAATAGGAGCGGGGGGCCGGACATGGGGTCGGGACGTGGGGACAAACACAGTCTCCGGGCGGTGGCCTGGCGGGCGGGGAGGGCTGCCCGCACCGCATTCGGGCGCCTCGGGGAATCTGGGCCGGTTCTAGCTGCTTTCCTCGGAGGTCCCCAGTCCGGCCCAGCAAGGCTGCTGCTGCGTCCCGGCCCAAAGGGCGGCGGGACCCCCTCGCTAAGAGCAGAGCAAATGGGGGAGACGCGCTCACGACCTTGCGTCCTCCGCCGGCCCCTCGAAGTGCGGGCACCCCGTCCGGACGCAGCTCCCCGACCCCACTGAGCCCGGCGCCCCCCGCCAGCTCCGGCGCCCGCGTTTCTTCCAGATCTACAGAAGCAGTGCCATCGTGTGGCGGCATCTTGCGTTAGACGCGTTTTTAGTTCCAGGCCCTTGCCCTGCTAAATATTCCAAGAAATGCCTTGAACCTAAAGTAGCTGGGTCCCTTTTGGGAGACAGGTAAGATTTCTGCCAGTAGCTCAGACCCAAAGTGCATTTTCTACTTGGATATTTTCAATTTATGGCAGGTTTCAAACAGCCTGCCCAATGCGTGTTGCCTTCGCACCGTGGGAAAGTCAGGCTGGCTGCACTACGTTGCTAGCTCTTCACATTGTAAAATGCTTGAAAAGACACAGTAAGTAGCAGGAATTAAAGAATCAGGAAGCCGGGCGCGGTGGCTCACGCCTGTAATCCCAGCACTTTGGGAGGCCGAGGCGGGTGGATCACGAGGTCAAGAGATCGAGACCATCCTGGTCAACATGGTGAAACCCCGTCTCTACTAAAAATACAAAACATTAGCTGGGCATGGTGGCACGTGCCTGTAGTCCCAGCTGCTCTGGAGGCTGAGGCAGGAGAATTGCCTGAACCCAGGAGGCGGAGGTTGCGGTGAGCCGAGATCGCGCCATTGCACTCCAGCCTGGGTAACAAGAGTGAAACTCCGTCTCAAAAAAAAAAAAAAAAAAAAAAAAAAAGAATCGGGAAATAAAGACTTCAGTCCCAGCTGCCACCCTTTAACTAAGTGCCCTCGAATAGGCGCTGGGCCTCACGGGCTTATCTGTGAAACACGGTCTGATGCCCCCTTTCCAATGCTGGTAATCGACTGAGGAGCAACACTGGCCTTTGTCTTCCAATGGCCGCACACTGGCGCACATATCTGGTTGAAACAGGCTCCCAGTTGTAGACACATGAACACACTCTCAGGTGCTCATGATCTAGCAGGATGGCCTACCTAGAACTTGGGAATACTTAGTGTAGTGAACTGCCTGCTTCTACCAACACAGCCACCACCTATTGAAAGCTGGAAACAAACACGAATTCAAGCCCTCTTGAAGCCTGTGATGGCCATCTTACTGTTCTACAGGTAAAATGGGGCTGAGTGAGGGTGAGCCATCTCTAAGTGTTAGACTGCCTGACTTCACACTGTAAGATGCAGCACCTGAGTAGCTTCTCAGGGCTGGCTGAGCAGAAGCCTGCATGAGGCTTAAAAGGCCACAGAGCACAGTGATTAAGAAGGCCACCCAGGGTTAGACCGGCAGCATCTGAATCCAGCTTAAGTCAGTTCAGCGTTTCCCATTCAGGGAAAAATGCTCTTCCCAGTCAGGCAGACCTGGCAGTGAGCACCAGCTGGCCACTACCCAGTCGGGAGGGTAAGAATCTGTCTCCACCCAAGGTGTGGCCTAAGGTTTAGGCTGCCTGCGGGAGCCGGAGGACTCTGCATCATTTATATGTGTAAAATATGAAACTCAGGGCCAGAACATCCAAAACAGACACCCTCACTTACCAACATTGGAGGACGCTGCCCTGTTCATGATACATGAGGTGCTTCATTAAATTTGTCCTTTACTAGCTGGGTGTGGTGGTGCAGACCTGTAGTCCCAGCTACTCGGGAGGCTGAAGCAGAACTGCCTGAGCCCTGGAGGCAGAGGCTGCAGTGAGTGAGATCCCGACACTGCACTCCAGCCTGGGCGACGGAGCAAGGCTCTGTCTCAAAAAAAAAAAAAAAAGAAAAAACTGTCCTTGACAAATGGATGTGCCTGTACTTGGTCTGAGAACGTGGATTTCCAGCCCAGGTGCCACTTGGTGATATTTATAAGGGACAACCACATCCTCCTAAAAACAACTGATTGCTATAGAGTCAATATAAATTTTTTTTTTTTTTTTGAGGCAGAGTGCACTGTGTCACCCAGGCTGGAGTGCAGTGAGTGCAGTAGCATGATCTCGGCCTTCCAAAGTGCTGGGATTGTAGGTGTGAGCCACTGCACCCAGCCAGAGTCAATATAAATTTGACTCTTCATAATTTGGGCTGTTACTGAGCCAGGAGCACAGCACCTGCCAAAAAGAAAAAACTTGCGTCCACCGCGGCAACAAACGGAAGGAAGATTTCTAAAGGGGCCATTTGTTTTGTTTTGATTCTGGTCCTACAGGGCGGTGACACCATCTGACAGGGGTTAATAGGAGCTAAACACTCTGGCACTCAGGAATATGGATTTTGGAGTCAGCCTGGTAGCTAACTACCCTTGCATGTAAACTCTCTGAGCCTCAGCCTCCGTGTCTACACAGCAGGGATACCACAGCCCCTGCCCTATAGGGTTGCTGCAAGGAATTGAGAAAAAGCAAATAAAGTGGTTAGAACAACATCTGAAAAAATTTAAAAAGTAAGGATGGGCTTTGTCATGTGTCCTGAAATTTCAGGCAGCCATTTCTGGTCAGACCCATTTATTATTTTTAATTAAAAATATGATTTTTTTAGCTGGGCACAGTGGCTCATGCCTGTAATCCCAGCACTTTAGGAGGCCGAGGTGGGCAGATCACTTGAGGTCAGGAGTTCGAGACCAGCCTGGCCAATATGGTGAAACCCCATCTCTACTAAAAATACAAAACTTAGCCAAGTGTGGTGGCACACCCCTGTAAACCCACCTATGCAGGAGGCTGAGGCAGGAGAAACGCGTGAACCCGGGAGGTGGAGGTTGCACTCCAGCCTGGGTGACAGAGTGAGGCTCCATCTCAAACAAAAAGAAAAAGAAAAGAAAAAAGTTGTTGAGATGAGATGAGATCTCTCAGTGTTGTCCAGGCTGATTTCAAACTCCTGGGCTTAAGAGATCCTCTGGCCTCAGCCTCCCAAAGTGCCGGGATTGCAGGCATGAGCCACCAGGCCCAGCTCAAATCTATTAAATCACTATCCCTTGTCACACCGTTCCGTGTCGCGTCTCTTCCTCATGTCGGACTCTCACCAGATCTGCGTGGCTCTGCTACTAAATGCTGTGCAGTTGTTTCTGCGGCCAGTTTCAGAAGTCATTTCTAATGTTGCACTATGGGATAGTTAATAGATTTTCTAAAGAACAAACATACTGCTTTAGAGGTACTCAGAGTGTACACAATGATGATGTCAGACAATTAATTACCTGTGAAGACTCAAATCCAGCAATGCAAAGAGTGTGGACTCATGCACATCCAGAAAAAGTCCTAGCACAAATTTTTTCATTCTCACGTATTTGAGAAGGCATAGAAACACTGTTAAAGCCCTCTCTAATCACTTAGGGAATGCAAATAAATATTTATAAGGGATAACCATATTCTTCTAAAAACAACTGAGAGACTATTTTTGGTGAGATAATTTACTGATTCCAATAGTCAGCATAATTACATCTATTTTTCATTTATTTATTTATTTTAAGACAGAATCTCACATTTTCTGATTCATTCCACAAAGCCATATACATAGTACCTGATGCCAGGGTATCACAAGAGAAGAAAATTTGCCAACTGGCCAGGAGTGGTTGCTTGAGCCTAGGAGTTTGAGGCTGCAGTGGGCTGTGATCATGCCACTGTACTCCAGCCTGGGTGACAGAGTAAGACCCTGTATTTTTTTTTTTTTTTTTTTTTGAGATGGAGTCTCACTCTGTCACCCAGACTGGAGTGCAGTGGCACAATCTCAGATCACTGCAACCTCTGCCTCCTAGGCTCAAGCAATTCTCTTGCCTCAGTCTCCTGAATAGCTGGGATTACAGGTGTCAGCCACCATACCTGGCTAATTTTTGTATTTTTAGTAGAGATGCAGTTTCTTCATGTTGATTGGCTAATCTTGAACTCCTGACCTCAGGTGATGCACCCACCTCGGCCTCCCAAAATACTGGCATTACAGGAGTAAGCCACTGCCCCAGCTCAAGACCCTGTCTTAAAAAAAAAAGAAAGAAAGAAAGAAAAAAGGAAAGAAAATTTTCAGACCAGCGTCCCTACAAATATAGGGAATGCAGAAATCCCCCCCAAAATAAAATAAAAACTAAAAACCTAGCAAAGCAAATCCAACCACGTTTTACATGGATTATACATATCAACCACATGGTATTTATTACAGAAAGATAAGGGTAATTCTTCATACAAAAAATAAAAAAACAATGAATGCTACATTAATAAAATGAAGAAAAAAAAACTATATGATGATTTCAATTGATGCAGAAAAGGCATTTCATAAAATCCAACATACTTTCTTGATAAAAACACTGAACAAAACAGGAATATAAGAGAATTTCATCAACAGAATAATTAGCACTTCTGAAAAAGTCACAGCTAACATCATACTCAATGGGGAGAGACAAAAGCTGTTTCTCTCTAAAATTAGGAACAACAAGTGTACCTGCTGTATTTCTAGTACACACTCTGTACTAGAAATTCTAGCCAGAGCAATTAGGCAAGAAAAAGAAATCAATGGCCAGGTGTAGTGAATCGTGCTTGTAATCCCAGCACTTTGGGAGGTTGAGGCGGGTGAATCACCTGAGGTCGGGAGTTCAAGCCCAGCCTGACCAACATGGAGCAATCCTGTCTCTACTAAAAAAAAATACAAAATTAGCCAGGCATGGTGATGCATGCCTGTAATCCCAGCTACTCAGGAGACTGAGGCAGGAGAATCACTTGAACCCAGGGAGCAGAGGTTTCAGTAAGCTGAGATCACCAATGCACTCCAGCCTGGGCAACAAGAGCAAAACTCCATCTCAAAAAAAAAAAGAAAGAAAAAAAAAGAAACCAAAAATCAATGGCAAACAAAATGGAAATGCAGGGGTAAAATTGTATCTATTCCAGAGGCCATTATATTTATAAATATATTTTTTAATTCACAAAAATCTGTTAGAGCTAAATAAAATTAGCAAAGATGCTGGATACAAAATCAACATGCAAATATCAGTTTTATTTTTGTACACTAGTGATGAACAGTCTGAAAGGAAAATTTAAAAAACCATTTTATTCACAATAGCATAGAAAACAATAAAATACTTAGGAATAAATTCAACCAAAGACCTGAAAATGTAAGTATCTTTATACACTGAAAATTACAAAGTATTGTAAAGAAGATGGAAATAAATGTAAAGAAATCCCATGTCATGGACCAAAAGACTTAATATTGTTTTAATGACAAAACTGCCCAAAGCAATCTACAGATTCAGTGCATTTCCTATCAAACTCAAAATGGTCCTTTTTGAAAAAATAGAAAAGCCAAATCTCAGGTTCATGTAACAAACCTAAACCTCAACACAATCTTGGGGAACAAAATCAAATTTCAAGGGCTCATGCTTTCTAATTTCAAAACTTACTACAAAATTACAGCAAACAACACAATATGATACTAGGTAGAATCCTGAGTCAAGAAATAAACCCACAAGACCATCCAATGAGGAAAGAATAGTCTCTCAAACAAATGCTGGGCTGGGCGCGGTGGCTCATGCCTGTAATCCCAACACTTTGGGAGGCTGAGGCGGGTGAATCACCTGAGGTCAGAAGTTCAAGACCAGCCTGACCAATATGGTGAAACCCCATCTCTTCTGCAAATACAAAAAAAAAAAAAAAAATTAGCCAGGCGTGGTGGCTCACGCATGCAGTCCCAGCTACTCAGGAGGCTGAGGCAGGAGACTTGCTCGAACCTGGGAAGCGGAGGTTGCAGTGAGCCAAGATTGTACCACTGAACTCCAGCCTGGGTGACAGAGCGAGACTCCATCTAAAAAAAAAAAAAAAAACCCGAAATGATTGGGCATACAAAAGCAAGAGATTTAATTTTGGCACCTACGTCACACCATATAGGAAAATTAACTCAAAATTGATCAAAGATATAAATGTAAGGGCTAAAACCACCAACTCTGAAGAAAACATAGGAGTAAATCTTCATGACTTTCATTTTGTTGATGGGTTCTTAATAATTACATGAAAAGCACAAGCAACAAAAGAAAAAATAGATAAACTGGACGTCATCAAAATTGAAATGTTTGTACGTCGAAGTACACCATCAAGAGAGCGAAAAGCGAAGCCAGTGAATGGGATCTGCAGACTATCTTCTGATAAAGGTACAGTATTCAGAATATATTAGAGCTCAACAACAAAAAGACAACCCAGCTACAAGACAGGCAAAGGACTTGAATAGCCTTTTCTCCAAAGAGGATCTACAAATGGCCAAAAAGCACATGAAAAGTGCACAGTGTAATTAATCATTAGCGAAAGGTAAATCAAAATCACAATAAGATACCACTTTACACAAACCACACACTAGAATGGTGACTATTTACTTATTTATTTAGAGATGGGGTCTCATTCTGTCACCCAGGCTAAAGTGCAGTGGTGTGATAACAACTCACTGCAACCTCTGCCTCCTGGGTCCAAGTGATTCTCCTTCCTCAGCCGCCGGAGTAGCTGGGATTACAGGCATCCGCCACAATGCAGCTAATTTTTGTATTTTTAGTAGAGGAGGTTTCACCATGCTGGCCAGCTGATCTTGAACTGTTGACCTCAAGTGATCTGCCCACCTTGGCCTCCCAAAATGCTGGGTTTACAGGCATGAGGCACCACTCCTGGGCTTGGGATGGAGACTTTTTTTAAAAAAGAGAAAATAAAAGGTGTTTGTGTATTTTTATACTTTAAGTTCTGGGGTACATGTGCAGAACGTGCAGGTTTGTTACACAAGTATACACGTGCCATGGTGGTTTGCTGCACCCATCAACCTGTCATCTTTATCCTAATGCTCTTCCTCCCCTAGTCCCTCACCCCCTAACAGGCCGTGGTGTGTGATGTTCCCCTCCCTGTGTCCATGTGTTCTCTTGTTCAACTCCCACTTATGAGTGAGAACATGCAGTGTTTGGTTTTCAGTTCCTGCGTTAGATTGCTGAGAATGATGGTTTTCAGTTTCATCCATGTCGTCTGTTTTTATGGCTGCACAGTATTCCATGGTGTATATGTGCCACATTTTCTTTATCCAGTCTATCATTGACAGGCATTTGGGTTGGTTCCAAGTCTTTGCTATTGTGAACAGTGCTGCAATAAACATACGTGTGCATGTGTCTTTATAGTAGAATGATTTATAATCCTTTGGGTATATATCCATTAATAGGATTGCTGGGTCAAATAGTATTTCTGGTCCTAGATCCTTGAGGAATTGCCACACTGTCTTCCATATGGTTGAATTAATTTACACTCCCACCAACAGTGTAAAAGCGTTTCTATTTTTCCACATCCTCTCCAGCATCTGTTCTCCTGACTTTTTTTTTTTTTTTTGAGACGGAGTTTCGCTCTTGTTACCCAGGCTGGAGTGCAATGGCGCGATCTTGGCTCACCGCAACCTCCGCCTCCTGGGTTCAGGCAATTCTCCTGCCTCAGCCTCCTGAGTAGCTGGGATTACAGGCACGTGCCACCATGCCCAGCTAATTTTTTGCATTTTTAGTAGAGACGGGGTTTCACCGTGCTGACCAGGATGGTCTCGATCTCTTGACCTCGTGATCCACCCGCCTCGGCCTCCCAAAGTGCTGGGATTACAGGCTTGAGCCACCGCGCCCGGCTCTCCTGACTTTTTAATCATTGCCATTCTAACTGGCGTGAGATGGTATCTCATTGTGGTTATGATTTGCATTTCTCTAACGACCAGTAATGATGAGGTTTTTTGTTTGTTTTTGTTTTGTTTTGTTTTGAGACAGAGTCTCACTCTGTTGCCCAGGCTGGAGTGCAGTAGCATGATCTCCGCTCATTGCAACATTTGCCTCCCAGATGTAAGTGATTCTCCTGCCTCAGCCTCCCAAGTAGCCGGGATTACAGGCGCCCGCCACCACACCTGGCTAATTTTTGTATTTTTAGTAGAGACGGGGCTTCACCATGTTGGCCAGGCTAGTCTCAAACTTCTGACATCAGATGATCCGCCCGCCTCAGCCTCCCAAAGTACTGGGATTACAAGCCTGAGCCACTGCACCCGGCTGATGAGCTTTTTTTCATATGTTTGTTGCCTGCATAAATGTCTTTTCAGAAGTGTCTGTTCATATCCTTCACCCACTTTTTGATGGGGTTGTCTTTTTCTTGTAAATTTATTTAAGTTCTTTGTAGATTCTGGATATTAGCCCTTTGTCATATGGATAGATTGCAAAATTTTTCTCCCATTCTGTAGGTTGCCTGTTCACTCCAATAATAGTTTCTTTTGCTGTGGAGAAGCTCTTTAGTTTAATTAGATCCCATTTGTCAATTTTGGCTTTTGTTGCCATTGTTTTTGGTATTTTAGTCATGAAGTCTCTGCCCATGCCTATGTCTTGAATGGTATTGCCTAGGTTTTCTTTTAGGGTTTTTATGGTGTTAGGTCTTATGTTTAAGTCTTTAATCCATCTTGAGTTAATTTTTGTATAAGGTGTAAGGACGGTGTCCAGTTTCAGTTTATGCATATGGCTAGCCTGTTTTCCCAACACCATTTATTAAATCGGGAATCCTTTCCCCATTGCTCGCTTTTGTCAGATCAAAGATCGGATGTTTGTGGATGTGTGCTGTTATTTCTGAGGCGTATCTTGGTGGTGTTCTCTGTATTTCCTGAATTTGAATGGTGGCCTGTCTTTCTAGGTTGGGAAAGTTCTCCTGGATAATATCCTGGAAAAAGTGTTTTCCAACTTGGTTCCATTCTCCCCATCACTTTCAGGTATAGCAATCAAACATAGGTTTGGTCTTTTCACATAGTCCCATATTTTTTGGAGGCTTTGTTCATTTCTTTTCATTCTTTTTTCTCTACTCTTGTCTTCACGCTTTATTTCATCAAGTTGATCTTCAATCTCTGATATCCTTTCTTCTGCTTGATCGATTCAGCTATTGATACTTGTGTATGCTTCATGAAGTTCTTGTTCTGTGTTTTTCAGCTCCATCAGGTCATTTATGTTCTTCTCTAAACTGGTTATTCTAGTTAGCAATTCCGCTAACGTTTTTTCAAGGTCTTAGCTTCCTTGCATTGGGTTAGAACATGCTCCTTTAGCTCGGAGGAATTTGTTATCTACCCACCTTCTGAAGCCTACTTCTGTCAACTTGTCAAACTCATTCTCCATCCAGCTTTGTTCCCTTGCTGGTAAGGAGTTGTGATCCTTTGGAGGAGAAGAGGCGTTCTATTTTTTGAAATTTTCAGCCTTTTTGCACTGGTTTTTCCACTCCTTCATGGATTTATCTACCTTTGGTCTTTGATTTTGGTGACTCTTGGATGAGATTTCTGTGTGGACATCTTTTTTGTTGATGTTGATGCTCTTCCTTTCTGTTTGTTAATTTTCCTTCTAACAATCAGGTCCCTCTGCTGCAGGTCTGCTGGAGTTTGCTGGAAGTCCACTCCAAATCCTGTTTGCCTGGGTATCACCAGTGGAGGCTGCAGAACAGCAAAGATTGCTTCCTGTTCCTTCTCTGGAAGCTTCGTCCCACAGGGGAACCCACCAGATGCCAGCCAAAGCTCTCCTGTTTGAGGTGTCTGTCGACCCCTGCTGGGACGTGTCTCAAAGTCAGGAGGCACCCAGGACAGGGACCCACTTGAGGTGGCACTCTGTTCCTTAGCAGAGCTTGAGAGCTGTGCTGGGAGATCCTCTGCTCTCTTCAGAGTCTGCAAGCAGGAACGTTCAAGTTTCCTGAAGCTGCACCCACAGCTGCCCCTCCCCCCAGGTGCCCTGTCCCAGGGAGATGGGAGTTTTATCTATAAGCTCCTGACTGGGGCTGCTGCCTTTCTTTCAGAGATGCCCTGCCCAGAGAGGAGGAATCTAGAGAGGCAGTCTGGCTACAGTGGCTTTGCCATGTTGTGGTGGGTTCCACGCAGTCCAAACTTCCTGGTGGCTTTGTTTACACTGTGAGGGGAAAACTGCCTCCTCAAGCCTCAGTAATGGCAGGCGCCCCCCACCAAGCTCAAGAGTCCCAGTCTGACTTCAGACTGCTATGCTGGCAGCGAGAACGTCAAACCAGTGGATCATAGCGTGCTGGGCTCTGTGGGGGTGCAATCTGCTGAGCTAGACCACTTGGCTCAATGGCTTCAGCCCCCTTTTTAGGGGAGTGAACAAGTCTGTCTTGCTGGTATTCCAGGTGCCCCTGGGGTATGAAAAAACAAAATTCCTGCCGTTAGCTCGGTGTCTGCCCAAACAGCTGCCCAGTTTTTTGCTGGAAACCCAGGGCCCTGGTGGCATAGGCACCGAGGGAATCTCCTGGTCTGTGGGTTGCAAAGACCATGGGAAAAGCATAGTGTCTGGCCTGGAGAGCACCCTTCCTCAAGGCACAGTCCCTCATGGCTTCCCTTGGCAGGGGAGAGAGTTCCCCGACCCCTTGTGCTTCCAGAGTGAGTGTAAGGAAGGAAGAGACAAAAAGGACATCCACACAGAGGGGCCTGTTAGAAGGAAAATTAACAAACAGGAATAGCATCAACATCAACAAAAAGGATGTCCACCCCACCCTGCTTCGGCTCAGCCTCCATGGGCTGCACTCACTGTCTAACCAGTCCTAACGAGAGAGCCGCATACCTCAGTTGGAAATGCAGAACTCAGGCACCTTCTGCGTCTGTCTCACTAGAAGCTGCAGACTGGAGCTGTTCCTATTTGGCCATCTTGCCAGCAACCCAATAAAAGGTGTTTTTCAAGGATGTGGAGAAATTGGAGTCCTCACACATTGCTGGTAGGAATGTAAAATGGTGCAGCTGCTGTGGGTAACAGAAGTTTCTCAAAAAGTTACACATAGAACTACCTTATGACCAACCAATTCTGCCACTGGTTATATACCTCTGAAGAACTAAAAACAGGCATTCATTCACACACCAATTTGTATATAAATACTCATTATTCACAGTAGCCAAAAGATGGAACACAACTGTCAAGCAACAGATCAATAGATAAAATGTGATGTATCAATAACATGGAATCTTATTCAGTCGTGAAAAGGAGCATGTACTGATGCATGCCACAACACAGATGAGCTCGAAAACCTTCACCAAATGAAAAAAGCCAGACCCTAAGGGGCACATGGTGTATTATTCCGTTTTTGTATAAATATCCAGATGAGGCCAGTCTATAGGGACAGGAAGCAGATTTTGGCTGCCAGGACCTGATGGCAGGGGTAGGGAGTGACTGCCTAATGGGAAGCAGTTTCCTTTGCATGTGTTGAAAATTAGAACTAGATTTAAATAATATATGCCTAACACTGTAAAAGTACTAAATGCCACTGGATTATACACTTTAAATTTATTTATTTATTTATTTATTTATTGAGATGGAGTCTCACTCTGTTGCCCAGGCTGGAGTGCAGTGGCACGGTCTTGGTTCACTGCAACCTCCACCTCCCGAGTTCAAGCAATTCTCCTGCCTCAACCTCCTGAGTAGCAGAATTACAGGTGTCTATCACCACACCTGGCTCTTTTTTTTTTTTTTTTCCCAGTAGAGAGGGGATTTCACCATGTTGGCCAGGCTGGTCTCAAACTCCTGACCTGAAGTGATCTGGCCGCCTCAGCCTCCCAAAGTGCTGGGATTACAGGTGTGAGCCACCGCACCTGGCCACTAAAATTATTTAAATGGAGAATGGTATGTTGTGAATTTTATTTCAATAAAAACACAAATATACATAAATATGTAGAAGGCTTATAATTTAACCATTAATGTAACAGCAGGGAATAAAAGTCTTTAGACAATACACAGTTGTTGTTTTTTTATATATATTTTTGAGACAGAGTTTCACTCTTGTTGCCCAGGCTGGAGTAAAGTGGCAAGATCTCAGCTCACTGCAACCTCTGCCTCCCAAATTCAAGCGATTCTCCTACCTCAGCCTCCTGAGTGGCTGGGATTACAGGCATGTGCCACCTCACCCAGCTAACTTTATATTTTTAGTAGAGACGGGGTTTCTCCATGTTGGTCAGGCTGGTCTCGAACTCCTAACCTAAGGTGATCCGGCTGCCTCAACCTTTCAAAGTGCTGGGATTACAGACATGAGCCACCGCACTCAGCCTATACAATCTATTTTTAAAATGATACATGGGCCGGGTGCTGTGACTCACACCTTTAATCTCAGCACTTTGGGAGGCTAAGGTGGGAGGATCACCTGAAGTCAAGAGTTCGAGACCACGTTGGCTAACACTGTGAAACCCCATCTCTGCTGAAAATACAAAATTAGCCGGTTGTGGTGGCAAGTACCTGTGATCCCAGCTACTTGGGAGGCTGAGGCAGGAGAATCGCTTGCACCCGGGAGGCAGAGGTTGCAGTGAGCCGAGACATCCCATTGCACTCAAGCCTGGGCAACAAGAGTGGAAACGCCATCTCAATAGATAGATACATAGACAGACAGACAGACACAGACAGACAGATAGAAAGATTAGATAGATAGATAGATAGATGATAGATAGATGATAGAAACTTTGAGTCATTGCTTTAAAAAAATTTTTTTTAATTTTTGCGATGGAGTCTAGCTCTATCGCTCAGGCTGGAGTGCAGTGTGCGATCTCAGCTCACTGCAACCTCCGCCTCCCAGGTTCAAGCGATTCTCCTGCCTCAGCCTCCCGAGTACCTGAGACTATAGGCACTGGCCACCGGGCCCGACCTGGGTCATTGTTTAAAGTGAAGCATATTTTTTTTCTTCGCAGCACATGAAGTCTGGGT
The DNA here is from genome assembly GCF_009761245.1 of Sapajus apella. Classification (NCBI taxonomy): domain Eukaryota; kingdom Metazoa; phylum Chordata; class Mammalia; order Primates; family Cebidae; genus Sapajus; species Sapajus apella. The sequence goes on from NW_022436975.1 coordinate 618,432, forward strand.
GCATCTTAGAGTCAGGCACCTCTCAAGTGCGCTGAAACGCGGAATCTCAACTGTACACGCATTTAGTTGTGTGAGGCTCTTTGCTGTATGTGGCTTTTACTGCGTGAATGCTGCGGGACTTTAGCCTTGCTAAAAAGCCTGCTCCTGTGTATTCGGTTTCATTTGGGGTAACGGGCAGTCCGAACGATCTGACGTCACAAGTCTAAAGGTTTTCTCTGCCATGTAAAAGAAGTGCAGGGGTGGGTGGTCAGCGAGGCCGCGCCCTTTCCCCGCAGAGAAGCCAATACCCGACCCCTTCGGGGCGCTTCCTCCAAGGTGCACGCGAGGCGGGGATTAGCGTTTTCTTCCGTTCAGCTAAAAAGCGGGGTTTCCCAGTGCCACCCAGTGACAGCACGCGCGGGACCAGCCCCGGGTTTGGAGCCCCACTCTGTGGTCCCAGGACCAGCGCTCCGGGCTGTCTGGCTGGGTCCAGGGCGCGGCATCCTGCAGTGACAGAGCGTGTGAAAGTGAGGCTGAGCAGGAGGACAGCACAGCAGCGGGTTGTAACCCGGCCCGTGAAGACACCACCCGAGGCTGTGCGGACAGACCCACCACTCCCTAAGTCCGTGCGTGGCCAAGGGCGCGTCTTCCCAGCCATCAGTTATAACAGATCTGGTCAATCCAGTGCGTCTCATGAATGCACCACTGCGAGCAGCTCCCTGGCGCCTTGGACAGCACTCAGGGTAGTGCATTCGAAGGGAGCAGACCCGAGAGAGAAGACCAGGGGAGGGTGTGCGTAGCTGGGGAGCCGCCGTCCCGCGTGTCCCGTGCTCTGCCGGCAGAAAGTCCGAAAGGGCGGCCCTGCCCCCGGGGCCTTCTTGCTCGCCTGCGGCTGCCCGCGCCCACACGACTGCACCCCTCCCTCCGAGAGGGACCCCAGGGGCAGGGGAGAGCCCATCCCTCCTGGCTGCACCCCAGCCTCGGCGGTCCAGCCGGGACGTCCGAGCCTCAGGGCGCAGCGCCTGGCTGTGAGCCCTGGACCCACTCCCCTCTTGTTTTGGGAAAACAGAATAAAACCCCAGCGACCCGGAGACGGCGCCCGGGACCTGACGGGGACGCAGTTTCCCCAGCGACGGCCAGACGGACTTGGTGCTGCGCGGTCGTCAGGGCTGCTGGGTCTCTGGAGCCTGCAGGTGTCCGTCACGCCCTGGATGGTGAGAAGGGTGCCTGAGCGCGTGCGGTCCTGGGGTCTCTCGGGGTCGGCGCGGGCTGCGGGGGTGGAGTAGGCGTTGCACGGTCTGCACTCTAGGGGAAGGGAGGCGTCGGGTCCAGCTCCCGGACTGGAGGACAACGTTTCCAACGCTGCAGAGCAGCAGGGTCCAGGCCCAGAGCAGGCAGCAGGAGGGGACAGGGGCACACACAACATACACAACCACACCACACACGCTCCATCACACAACCACACCACACACTCCACAACACAGTCCATCACACAACACATACCCCATCACATCCCACACCACACAACCTCACACACCATCACACCACACACACACCATACACCACACACACCCCATTACACACACAACACAACCACACCACACACCCCATTACACACACAACCACACCATACACCCCATCACAACACACACTCCATCACACACCACACCCCATCACACCCCACA